>NC_135480.1:56455206-56776039 GCF_052094955.1 Ictidomys tridecemlineatus | reverse complement strand
CACATCCTCGCCAGCACTTGTTGTTGTTTGACTTCATAATGGCTGCCAGTCTTACTGGAGTGAGATGGTATCTTAGGGTGGTTTTGATTTGCATTTCTCTGACTGCTAGAGATGGTGAGCATTTTTTCATGTACTTGTTGATTGATTGTATGTCCTCCTCTGAGAAGTGTCTGTTCAGGTCTTTGGCCCATTTGTTGATTGGGTTATTTGTTTTCTTCTTGTTGAATTTTTTAAGAGAAGTATATGATTTAGCTTCTAAGTATTTGGAAATTTTCTATAATTTGATTTCATTGTGATCAGAGAACATGCTCTATTTGATTTCAATTCTTTTAAAACCATTAAGATTGGTTTTGTGGGCCATGCTATAATCTATCTTGGTAGATATTCCATAGTATTTGGAAAGAATGGTGTTGTGTTGCTTCGAGGTTTTTATAAATGATGATTAGATCTTGTGGGTTGGTGATGGTGTTTAGTTCTATATACTTGCTGGTTTTCTAGTTGTTTTATCAATTGCTGAGAGAGGGGTGCTAAAGTCTTCAACTATAATTGTTTCACATTGCACACTCTGTTGTCTGGTATACACAATTTAAGATTACTGTCTTCTTGGTGGATTGACCCTTTTAACGTTATAAAAATGTCCCTCTTTGTCTCTCTCAAATTTCTTTCCTCTGAAATCTATCTGATATTAATAGAGCCACTTTTGCTTTCCTTTGATTGGTTGCATATTTTTCAGTCTCCTATTTTAATTTTTTTAAAAGAGAGAGAGGGGAGAGAGAGAGAATTTTTATTTTTTAGTTCTCGGCAGACACAACATCTTTGTTGGTATGTGGTGCTGAGGATCGAACCCGGGCCGCACGCATGCCAGGAGAGCGCGCTACCACTTGAGCCACATCCCCAGCCCCTATTTTAATTTTTTGTTTGTTTTTTAGTTAACATGACAGTAGAATGTATTTTGACATATCAAACATCCGTGGAGTATAACTATCCATTTTTATGGTTGAACATGATGGGGAGTCGTGTATTCATAAATGAACATAGGAAAGCTATGCCTGATTCATTCTACTGTTTTTCCTATTTCCATCCCCCCACCCTTCCCTTCATTCCCCTTTGTCTAATCCAGTGAACATCCATTCTTCCCCGCCCCTCCACTTATTGTGAGTTAGCATCCTCATATCAGAGAGAACATTCCGCCTTGGTTTTTGAGAATTGGCTTATTTCACTTAGGATGATAGTGTCTGGTTCCACCCATTTACCAGCAAATGCCATAATTTCACTCTTTTTTATGACTGAGTAATATTACGTTGTGCCTATGTACCACATTTTCTTTATGCATTCATCTGTTGAAGGGCATCTAGGTTGGTTCCATAGTTTAGCTATTGTGAACTGAGCTGCTATTAACATTGATGTGGCTGCATCATTGTAATATGCTTATTTAAAATTCTTTGGGTATATACTAGGAGTGGGATAACTGGGTCAAATGGTGGTTCCATTCCAAATTTTCTGAAGAATCTCCATACTGCTTTCCAGACTGGTTGCACTAATTTGCAGTTCTATCAGTAATGTATGAATGCACCTTTTTTTGTTACATCCTCACCAAAACTTATTGTTACTTGTATTCTTGATAATTATCATTCTGACTAGAGTGAGATGAAATCTCAATGCAGTTTTAATTTAAACTTCTCTGATTGCTAGAGATGTTGAACATTTTTTCATAGATTTGTTGATGGATCATATTTCTTCTGTGAAGTGTCTGTTTAGTTCCTTTGTCTATTTATTGATTGGTGTTTTAGTCAGCTTTTTTACTGCTGTGACTACAAGACCCAACCAGAGCAACTGCAGAGGAGGAAAAATTTATTTGAGGGTTCACATTTTCAGAGGTCTCAAGCCACAGGCAGTAGGCTCCATTCCTTGGAGCATGAGATGAGGCAGAACATAATGGAGAAAGAGTGTCATGGAAAGAAGCAGCTTACATGATGATCAGCAAGGCGGGGGGCGGGGGAGAGAGACATCTCCACTAGCCAGATACAAATATATACCCCAAAGCCCCAACTCTTCCAACCACACTCCACCTGGCTTCAGCCAGCGCTCAATTAATCCCATCAGATGATTAATTCGCTTACTGCATTAAGGCTCTTGTAACCCAATCATTTCTTCTCTGAACCTTCTTGCATTGTCTCACGAGTTTTTGGGGATACCTCACATTCAAACCATGACAATTGGTTTATTGTTTTGGGGGTGTTAAGTTTTTTGAGTCCTTTATATATCCTGGAGATTAATGGTCTGTGTGAGGTGCAGGTGGCAAAGATTTTCTCCAATCTGTATCAGCCTTTTATTTTAAATTTACTTTGAATAAGTAAGTTTCTTGTAGATGTCTTTGCCCATCAATGCTGTTCCTTAACTGATGTATTTAGATAATTAACATATAATGTAATTTTTGAAAAGTCTTTCATTTTATTGTTTTCTGTTTATTCTCTCATTTTTTGTTTCTGTTTGCTTTTTTACTACCTTCCTGTGGATTAATTGAATACTTTTAGAATTCCATTCTGGGATATTCATAGGTTTTTAAAAATTTTTTAGTTGTAAATGGACACAATACCTTTATTTTATTTATTTTTATGTGGGGCTGAGGATCAAATCCAGTGCCTCACATACGCAAGGTAAGTGCTCTACCACTGAGCTACAACCCCAGCCCACTATAGATACTGTTTTTAAGTTTATATCTTTGTATAGCTTTTTAGTGTTTACTCTAAATATTACATTATATACATACACTTTAACATGATCTACTGGTGTCATTATTTTACCAGTTCAAGTGATGTTTGAAACCTTACCTCCTTTCACTCTTCCCAGTTTAAAATGTAATTGTTTTTAAGTATTTCCTCTACATACACTTTGAACCACATCAGATAGTGTTACAATTTTTCTTCAACTATTATATACATAATTCAGAAAACTCAAGAGAAAACGGAAAATCTTTCTGAGGGTCACATAATTGTGGGTGCCACAGAGCTCTGGAGGTTTAATCGATGGGCTCCTGCTCCCGACTCATGATCAGAAACAAGTTGGTCAGGAAGCCTCTCTGCAGCCATGGATGACTTTTAAAGATACTGTAAAGACACCCAGAGAATCAGACGGTAGCAATACATCAAATTAAATTACCCTCACTAGCTATAACATAAAATCACTGGAGAAGGTGCATATTGACAATCCAAGGTACAAAGGGAAAGAACCTAAAAGTTTTGTTTTTTTATTTTTTGTGGGGCTAGGGATTGAATCCAGGGCTTTGTGAATGCGAGACAAGCACTCTGCAAACTGAGCTATATCCCCAGCCCCCTGAAAGTTTTAAAGAAACATTTGCATGCCTAGCAAGACTCTCGGAAAACCACTACAAGAAACAAAACAAAACAAAACAAAAAAACTCCTCATGGTAACTGTTCTAAGACATGGGATTGTTTCCAGATGAGAACCCATAGGTGACTCACTCACTTGCTTAGTCCTTCTGAGACTAAGATTACTTTCATCAGCACTGAGCCAGGAGTGGAGGCTGAAGTCACCACTGCAGATGCTGAGGTCAATTATTTTAACAAATGTATTATCAGTTATTTTTTTTAAAAAATAGGAAAAGGAAAGCTAGTTATATTTATACATATTTTTGCTTACCATGCTTTCCCTTCCTTCCTGGCATTCTGAATTGTCATTTCCTTTCTGTTGGAGAGTTTCTTTTAGCCATGCCTTTTTAGTTTAGGTCTTCTGGCAACAAATTTACCTAGTTTTTCTTCATCTGAGAATATTCAAATTTCTTCTTCATTTCACATAAAAGTCAGGGTTGGCAGTTCTTTTCTTTCAAACATAAAACTTGATGCCATTTTTCTATAGCCTTCATGGTTTCTGACAAGGAATGTGCTATCATTCAAATAGTTTTTCCTTTATAGGTAAGATGTCATTTTTAATTTAGCTGCTTTCAGTATTCTTTGTACTTAGTTTTCAGAAGTTTAATGGTCACATATTTTGGTATGTATTTCTAATGTTTTTACTGTTTGATGCTAACTCTGCTTTTTGTATCTACAGTTTTTGTCTCAGCTAACTTGAGGCTTTTCAGTCATTTTTGGAGTGTCTTCTTAACCTCACTCTCTTTCTCATCTCCCTCTAGGAGTTTGATAACATGTTAGAGCTTTTGTTACAGCCCTTATGGATTCCTAAGTTTCTGTGTATTTCTTTCAGTTTATTCTCTCTCTGTCGCTCAAATTGAGTAATTTGTATTGTTCTATCTTGTATTGATTCTTTCCTCTGTTCCCTCCATTCTGCTGTTCAGTTACCCACAGAGCTTTTAAATTTAGTCATTATTTTTCAATTTTAAAATCTCTATATTTAGTTTTTCTTCTATCATTTTTTGCTGAGGCTTTTTACCTTTTTCCTTGTTGCAAATAAATGCATTCAGAATAGCTTTGGGATGTTTTTCCATGGTTGTTTAAAATGCTTGCCTGACAATGCTAACATCTTATTGCCTTAGTTTGGCATCAGTTGTCTTTTTTTCATTCAGTTTGAAATCTTCCTGGATTTTGGTATGACAAATGATTTTCAATTTAAACTTCACTTTCTTGTTTCTTTTTGAGACAGTCTTGCTACTTTTTCCCAGGCTGACTTCAAACAGTACTAAGTTCAAGCAATTCTCTTGCCTAAGCCTCCTGAGCAGCTGGTATGTTTCCATACCTAGCTCTGAATATTTTTGTGTTAAGCAACTATGGATTATATTTAAACCCATCTTAAGAGTTTCCTTGGATACTACTTAGCAGAAGAAAGGATTCTGTTTAGTTACTGCTAGGAGGAAGTAGATATTCAAGTTTCCAATTCAGCCTCTGTTGACACCTGTGGGAGATGACATTACTTCTGGGTGAAGACTGGAGTTCTAGCTTGGGTTCTTCACATGATCTCCACTGACACAATGGTAGTGGTCTTGTTACTTCTATCTTCCTCTGATATCATCCCATTAAAGAAAGGAAGGGGCTCCTCTTTACTGCTGGTTAAGGATAGAAGCTACCCTGTGGTCTCCACTGATACCAGTGAAATGATAGAGAGCTCATTATTGGCCAGAAGATTTCAAGGTCTGGATCCCTACTTGACCTTCTCTGACCACTACTGCAGTAGTGGATACTGAGGCACTTTACAGCCCCATATGGATGAAAGTCAAGTTTACCTTCCTCTGCTTTTCCTGGTGTAGAGAAAATGCGATCATAAATTCTTCTATGGATTGAGCCTAGCTTAAAGACATCTATATAGTGTCTCTGTGTGTGGTTTGTTTGATTTTGGTTTTGCTAGGCTGTCCTTTCCAGGTCTTTCTATAGAGAGTGCAGTCTTTGTTTGGGGTTTTTTGCTTGGATTTACCTCTTGACATTTCTGCATTACTGATTTCTTAGTTCCAAGCCTGATTTATATGAGGGGGAAAAAAGATAACCCAGAGAACATACCACAATGTCATTCTTTGTGTCCTGAGATTGCTAGGTGATCTGTCTCTCCACCTTTCAAAGGGTTTTTTGTTTGTTTATTTTAAATTTTGTTTTGGTTTTGGTACTGGGGGTTGAACCCAGGACCTCACATGTGTTAGGCAAGTACTTTATCACTGAACTACAGCCCCAGCCTTTTTTTATTTTTTGAAATTGCTTGTCTTTTACTATTAAGTTGGCTGACTTATAATTAAGTAGAATAACATTCATGGTTCATTCTGATTGAAAAAAACAGAAGCTTTATTTTTCTTAGGGTCATTATCACTGTCAAGAAGAAAATCAAGGTCATAACAGATTCTTTGTAGATTGTACTAAGAATTAATGTAGCTTAATCACACCCTTTTTACTTTCTAGGTTAATTAAGCAAAATGAAATGGTGATAAATTTTCTTTGAAACTTACAAACACGTGATTTTAGAATAACTGAATACATTAACCTCAAGATAAAACCATATTCTAAAATCATCATTTTAAATTTAAAGAAATAGGACTGTGTTTGAAGTAGTGGGTGTACCAACATGTCCCGTGGTTCCAGCGCTGGTTTTGACCGCCACATTACCATTTTTTCGCCCGAAGGCCGGCTTTACCAAGTAGAATATGCTTTTAAGGCTATAAACCAGGGTGGTCTGACATCAGTAGCTGTCAGAGGGAAAGACTGTGCAGTAATTGTCACACAGAAGAAAGTACCTGACAAATTATTGGATTCCAGCACAGTGACTCACTTATTCAAGATAACTGAAAATGTTGGCTGTGTGATGACTGAAATGACAGCTGACAGCAGATCCCAGGTACAAAGGGCACGCTATGAAGCAGCTAATTGGAAATACAAGTATGGCTATGAGATTCCTGTGAACATGCTGTGTAAAAGAATTGCTGATATTTCTCAGGTCTACACACAGAATGCTGAAATGAGGCCACTTGGTTGTTGTGTGATTTTAATTGGTATAGATGAAGAACAAGGCCCTCAGGTGTACAAGTGTGATCCTGCAGGTTACTACTGTGGGTTTAAAGCCACTGCAGCAGGAGTTAAACTGAGTCAACCAGCTTCCTTGAAAAAAAAGTGAAGAAATTTGACTGGACATTTGAACAGACAGTAGAAACTGCAATCACATGCCTGTCTACTGTTCTACCAATTGATTTCAAACCTTCAGAAATAGAAGTTGGTGTAGTTACAGTTGAAAATCCTAAATTCAGTATTCTTACAGAAGCAGAGATTGATTGCTTGTTGCACTAGCAGAGAGAGACTAGACATTGTCATTAGTTTACCAAATCCATGATGCCACTTGTCTGTGTGTTTGGTAACAACAAACCAACATTATGGAAGCCCTGGATTGAAAAAGGAACCTCTCCCACTCCTACTACTGAAGTAGTTAGGACTCTGTATAAATAAAAACAGTGCTTTTGGGAAAAAAAAATAAATAAATTTAAAGAAATAGATCCTTACAAGATATAAATAGCCCATAGGCTATATGCTGTTTTTTCTTTCTTTTTTTTTTTTTTGTTTAAACAAATATGCACCAGTGTTTCAACAATAAGGCAAATACCATGAATGTGAAAACTGATGTCTGCAATATACCACATTTAGAACTCAGGAGAGGTGAATTAGACAGGAGATAGTCATTCTAGTTAAACAATCAGATAACCTTATAACAAGTTGGTTTGCTGAATCAAAACTGTCCTTTTTTTTTTTTTCTTGACAATTAGAGGTCCCGTGTTGTCTCCAGACTCTTGTTTTATGTTTTATGTGAGAAGCAACAGAGATTAGACCTCCAGCAATGACAGTACACAGTGTTATCTCCCAGCTCTTCCATGTCAAAAGCATGTACTATCTTGGGGTTGTCTTTCTGGCTGTGAAGGTTTGCCATTGCTTTATTGTGAAGATCTTTAGCATAGACTATTTTGTAAGCTAGGTAACCAATTACAGTGGTTCCAGCTACAGGGTCACTACAGCAATCCATTCAACTCCTGCACTGGAATGGGAAATCAGACCCTTGTTCCCAGGACATATGCATAGGACACCAATCAAAAATGCAAACCCCCAGCGTTTTTTGTTGAATTTTGAGACAGGGTTTTGCTAAGTTGCCCAGGCTGCCTCCAAGCTTCCTATTCTCTTGCCTCAGCCTTCTAAGTAGCTTGCATGCACCACCACAACCAGCTTCAGCAGTGTTTTTAAATGCGTGTTTTATATAATATACAGTATCTTCAGATATACTTAACAGGAGGAATAGGGAAAAGTTCATCTAGTCCAGAAGTCATCTCTGTCTTTGTATCTGAAGTCTAAGTATATAGTTGTACCTTGCTTTTTAAAATCAGTTTCATAATCACTGCCTTTAATTAGAATGTTTATTTACTTTAAATTGAATGTTTTGGTTGAATTTTAGGTCTGTCATTTTGCTATTTGCTTTCTATTTGACCCATTTATTTTTTTCCTTTCTTGCTTTCCTATGTGCTTTTAATAAAAAAAAAATCTAAATACTTGTTAAAGATGGTAAGGTAATCAGGCACAGTGGCATATCCATATAATCCCAGCTACTCAGGAGGCTGAAGAAGGATTGCAAGTTTGAAGCCAGTCTTGGCCACTCAGCAAGACTCTGTCTCAAAATTTAAGAAAGGACTGGGAATGTAGTGGTGGAGTACTTGTCTAGAATGTGTAAGTTGCTGAGTTTGATCCCCAGTACTGGAGGAAAAATAAGTAGGGCAGAAGTCTTTCAAAGGAGGCCATGGCAAAAGGTACATACAGGCTTTACTGCATGGGGGTCTTGCAGTGGGGGACAGAGAACAGATTCAACTTTTGACTTCAACAAGAACACATGGGGATTTATAACCATGGAGGATGATAGAGGTCAGGGGGTGGAAAATTATTAAAAGGAAACATCAAGGATAAGGGGTTTTTAACTAAAATGACTTGGGTACAGTTCCTGTTTAAGGTAGACCACTGTGACAAAACAGCAGAAGGTAATCAGATAGCAGAGATTTTCCCTAAAACGACTTGGTATAACTTTTTCTCAAACTGGATTCCACTAGGATGGAGCAGAGGCCAAGGTTGTGGAACTTAACTCAGTGGAACTTGACTACAGTTTAAGACAAATGACAATATTTCTCAGTATTATTAAAATAGTTTTTAGTATTCATTTTAACTCATTTTCTTCTTTTTTTAAATGTATGATCTGCTTGCATTATATTTTAGTGGTTATGTTAGGGATTACACTACAAAACTTTAATTAGTCCAGTTCAGTTAAGGGTCATATAGTTTACTTCAGGTAAAATTGTAACAATTATGGCTCCACTAGTATCCCTACTCTACCCTTTGAGCTATTGCCATATGTAGCAATATATGTTCTAAAATCAATACATGGTATACATTTTTAAAGTCATATGTCTTTTAAAGAATAATAAAATATACAAATGCTTGTGTATTTATCCACATATTTAACATTTCTGGTGTTTTTTATTTTTTTCTGTAGATTGCCAACTAGCATCATTTTTCCTTGGCCCAAAGAACTAAATTTTTATGTTGGTCTGTTAGTAATAAATTCTTGAATTTTTTTTTACCCTCACCCTTACCACCTTGAATTGTTTTTATTTGAGTACAGGCTACTAAACTGCCTGAATATCAAATTCTTGTTTAACTTCTTTTTTAAAAAGCACGTTGACTATGTCATTCCAGTGTCATCTGTACTCCATTGCTTTTGATGAGACGTCTGTTTTTAATCACATCCTTGTCTCCTACGCTTTTCTCTGTTTTCTTTGGCTCTTAGCAATTTGATTATAATATTCCCAGGTGTGGTTTTTCTTTATATTTATTTGTTCAGGATTCACAGATTCTTGAATCTTTAAGTTCACGTTATTCAATAATGTTGAGATTTTAGTCACCACGTCTTCATATATTTTCCTGCCCCTTTCTCTCCTAGTACTCCATACACATATGTTGGATCAATTAATATTGTCCCAAGGAGGTGAATAGTAAAGAGATAAAGTCAGAGAAGTAATTGGAATCTAAATAATGCAGGGCCTTGTAGGTCACAATAAGAACTTTGGTATTGAATGAGATGGGAAGTCATTAGAACATTTGGAGAAGAAGGAAAAATAAGCTATAGATTTCCACATACATGTAGCAACATGAATCAATCATAAAAGCACTATGTTGAAAGGAGAATGCTTTATGGTGAAATATTTACATGCACTCATAAGCTTATTTTAATATATAAAAGGATCGATCAAACTGATATTATTCCAAGAATTTGAGGTTGATTTGATGTAAGAAAATTAATCTACTAATTGCTTTATTAACTGATTAAAAAAATTATGTGATTATCTCAATTTAGAAGCATTTGACAGAATACAAAGTACAATTCATGATTTAAAAAAAAAAAACACTAGAACAACAAGTCATTAATCTAGGAGTACTTCAAGAACCTTGTTGCAAAATTCATGCCTAGTAATGAAATGCTGAAAGCTTTCCTTCGATTTTGAGAATGAGACAAGGACTTCCACCAACACTTTTTTTTTCAGTTTTTTTTCCCCTCCCCTGTTACTGAGCTGAGAACTGAGTCCAGTGGCACTCTACATCCAAGTTACACCACCAGTTTTTAATTTTATTTTGAAAAAGGGTCTCAATAAATTGCCCAGGCTTGCATCAGCCTCCTGAGTCACTGGAAAATCATAGGCTTACATCACCACACTGGGCTCCAACACTTCTACTGAACATAGAAATTGACTTCTTAGCCAGTAGAGTAAAACAAAAATAAATAAATAAATGAGCCCAGTATGGTGGCACACACTTGTAATTGCAACAGCTGGGGAAGCTGAGATAGGAGGATTGCAAGTTTGAAGCCAGCAACTTAGCAAGACCCTCTATCAAAATAAAAAAAAATAAAAAGGCCTGGGGATGTAGCTCAATGGTAAAGCACTTCTGGGCTTAACCCCCACTCCACCCCCACCCCACCCCCCAAAAAGAAAAAAAAAATCAGTGAAATCAAATGTGAAAGGAAAAAATGAAATAAAACTGACTATATAAAAATAATGTATGTAGGAAAAACTTAAAGCTGCAGATAAATTATTAAGTTAACAAGGGTACTGCTTCATGGTCACCACAGGAAAAAAAAAAGTCTACTTCATTTCCATATATGAGTAAGCAGAAAATGAAAATTTGAAAGCTCTCACTTGCAATTCATTAAAATAAACAGTAAATGCCTAGAAACAAATCTAACAAAAGATGTGCAGGAAATTTATACATAAATGTAAAACATTACTGAGAGCAATTAAAGAAATGGACATATAGACTACAGAATTATAAGATTGAGTATAATAAATATATTGATTTTCCTCAAACTGAGCCAGCTTTAGAATATTCCATCAGTGTTTAAGGAACCTGACTATTATGGAAATGCAAAAGATAACAAGAGTCCTTTTAGGAAAGAAAAATGTGGGGGTTACTGTACTGTATATTAATATTTATTTGAAAGTTATTATAATTAACACAGCAATTCCAGACCTAATCTGTACCCCAGGGAGCTTCACTTACAGAAATTCATCTCATAGAACCCAATGGCAACTATACCCTGTAAGTGAAGCTGAAAGCATCTTCCACAGCTCTCAACACCATCCAGATAAGGGGAGCTGAGTAATGGAAAGATGGTTTGGCACATACTACTATTGACTATTTTGTTATTTTGTTTTTGAATGTATGCTGATGATAAATGATGGACATTTATACATTTGTACACATACATATTTGTTTCTGCTTTTTCATTTCTAGCATTTCTTGAAGGTAGTTATTGTTCCCTGCTGTTGAGGATTCAAGATTTTGATTAGTAAATTTTGAATTGATTTTCTGTTGTTACAAATCTGTTTCCCTTTGTTTCTATTTCTCCTTTTTTTCTTGCTAACAGCCAAACTCTAGTATTCTTTCACTCTTCCTTTAATTATTTTGTTTCTATGTTTTTCTTCTTCTCCTTCATAAACATATCCTACCTTGCCTCTTTGTCCTTGAATCTACAAACTCTTTTCTACCCACCCCCCCATCTCTCTTCTTTACTCTTAATGAACTCTTATCTTTAACTAGATACATATACATAACTGTTTCTTTTTTTCTCATTTCTAGCAATTTTTGAAAGCAGTTACTTTTCATGGACCAGTACTTTGAGGACTAAGATATTTGATTAGTACATTTAGGATTGGTTCTTGTATTCCTTTATCTTTATTTTTTAATTTTATTTTACACATTTTTTTTCCTCTCACTTATCTTTTTCCCTCAACTCTCTCTCTCTCTTTTCCTCTGCTAACAGCCAATCTCTACTTATTGCTCCTTCACTCAAAAGAGTGAAGTTTTTTGGTGGGTTCCAGGGATTGAACTCAGAGGGACTCGACCACTGAGCCACATCCCCAGCTAGATGTGTTAGAGACAGGGTCTCACTGAGTTCTTAGCTCTCGCCATTGCTGAGGTAAGCTTTGAACTCCTGATCCTCCTGTCTCAGCCTCCAGAGCTGCTGGAATTACAGGTCTACACCACTGTACCCAGCTCCCCTTCATTCTTTCTTTAATTTTTTACTTCTATTTTCTCTCCCCTCCCTAATAATCATCACATCTACATCACTACTGTTCTATCCCTGTTCACCACTTGAAATCATAAACTCTTTTATAAACTTACTGTTTTTACTGTGGGCAATAACTGATCATATCATTTCTGATTATTATGACAATTAACATTCTAGATGCTATAGTAGGATCTATTTGGTTTAATGCTGTAAACTGATTGCTTTGGTTGTTGTTATTATCTGTCTCCCCCTAAACTGTGAGGCACTGGAAACCTTCAGGGACACTAAACGTCCACTGGGTAGAAACTCTGCTCCCTCAAAACCAACTGTTAGGTAGACACAAAAACAACATAAAAAAGCAAGGAAACAAATCACCCAAAGCAAACCAAAATATTTCAATAACAGAATCCATCAACACCACAGTGGAAGAATTGTCAGAGAATGAGTTTAGAATGTTCATAATTAAATTGATTGCAAGGTAAAGGATGATTTAAGGGAAAAAATAGAGGAAGTGAAAGAGCACTTTAATAAAGAGAGTGATTCTGGAAAAAAAAAAAAACCCACCTCAGGCAGAAATCCTCAAAATGAAGAAATCAATAAAACAAACTAAACATTCAGTGGAGAGCTGAAGTTGTGGCTCAGTGGTAGAGTGCTTGCCTCACATGCATGAGGCATTGGGTTCTCATATTTCTAGCAATTTTTGAAGGCAGTTACTTTTCATGGACCAGTACTTTGAGGACTAAGATATTTGATTAGTTCATATAGGATTGGTTCTTGTATTCTTTTATCTTTATTTTTATTTTACCACATTAAAAAATACTAAAATAAAGGTATCCATCTACAACTAAAAAAAAAAAAAGTTCTAAAAAAAAAATTCAATGGAAAGGATGAACAAAAGATTAGAGCACTTGGAAGACCGAGTTTCAGGCAATGATAAAAAATATATAATCTTGAAAATAAAGTTGATCATAGTAAAAAGAGACCATTAACAGAACTTTCAAGAAATATGGGGTAACATGAAAAGAGCAAACTTAAGATTTATTGGGATAGATGAAGGTTCAGAAATAAAAACCAAAGGAATGCAAAATCTTTTCAATGAGATAATATGTGGGAATTTCCCAAACCTAATAAAAATTAAATGCAAAATCAAATATAGGAGGTTTACAAGACCTCAAATATAGAAAATTGCAACAGACTCATGCCAAGACTCATTATTAAGAAAATACCTAGGGTTGGAATTGTGGCTCAGTGGTAGAGTGCTTGCCTAGCATGTTAGGCCCTGGGTTCTATCCTCAGCTGTGTCCACTTTCAACTAGAAGAAGAAGAAGAGGAGGAAGAGGAGGAGGAGGAGGAAAAGAAGGAGGAGGAGGAAGAAGAAAATATTTAATGTACAGAATAAGAATACAATTTAAAGTCTACCAGAGAAAAATGAGAGGGAAAAGCGATCCAGGTATCAGTTGATTTTTCAACCTAGACCCCTAAAGCTAAGAGCACATGGAATGATATACAGCAAGTTCTGAAAGAAAATCAGTGCCAACCAAGAATATGATATCCTACAAAATTAAGCTTCAGAATTGACAATAAAATAAAAACCTTCCATGATAAATAAAAGTCAAAAGAATTCACAACTAGAAAGCTTGCACTATAAAACATACTCAACAAAATATTTCATACAGAAGAAATGAAAAATAAAATTGAGAACTAGCAAAAGAAAGAATTACACTAGAAGAACAGTCAATCAAAGAGAAACTAATTCAAATTAAAAACCAGAAACAGGGAATAAAAATCATTTTCCAATAATCACATTGAATGTAAATGGCCTAAATTCATCAATCAAAAGATAAAGACTGGGTAGACAGGATTAAAAAACAAGAACCAAATTATGCTATCTCCAAGAAGCTCTCCTCATAAGCAAAGATATCCACAGAATAAAGGTGAAAGGATGGGAAAAAAACATATCATTCACATGGACTTCATAAACAAGCAGGGATTTCTATTCTCACATCAGATAAAGTGCACTTCAAGCCAAAGTTAATCAGAAGGGACAAAGAAGGATATTTCATATTGCTTAACGGAATTATACTTCAACAAGATATACATAAATATTTATGCCTCAAATAATGGAGCATCTACATATATAACAAACTCTTCTCAATTTCAAGAATCAAACAGACCACAACACAATAATTCTGGGTGACTTTAACACACCTCTCTTACTACTGGATAGATCCTCCTAACAAAAACTAAATAAAGTAGCTACAGAACTAAAAAAGTACAAATAATAATTTACACTTAACAGACATATAAAACATTACATCCATCAATGATTGAATACACTTTCTTCTCAGGAGCACATAGATCCTTCTCTAAAATAGACCATATTTAGGCCACAAAGTAACTCTTGGCAAATACAAAAAAAAAAAAAAAAGAGGGACAGAGAGAAAATACCTTGCATTATATCAGATCATAAATAAATGAAATTAGAAATCAAGGATAAAATACTAGAAACTACTCTAATACCTAGAGACTAAATAATAACACTATTAAATGACCAAAGAATAGCAGAAGAAATCAGGGATAAAATTTAAAAATATGGACCGATCCAGACCCCATCCGTGTACAAAGCCACAGTCTGGAGAGTCCTGACAAGGAAATGGGATCCAACAGCGAAGTGACCACTGAATCAGGGTAGAGTCCTTTCCACAGGGTCCTAGCAGTACCCCTAGCCAGTTTCCCTCCTCCTGCCTGAAATGGCCCTACACTGGCTGTGAGAAAGTCTATGGAAAATGCTCTCATCTCAAAGTCCATTACAGAATGAACGGCCCTTTCCCCACACGTGGCCAGATTGCCTTAAAGTTCTCCAGCTCATATGAGCTGACTGGCCACTGCAGGACCCACACTGTGTGAGAAGCACTTCATGAGGAGTGATCCCCTAACAATGCAAACCCTGAATCACACCGAGTTCCACCCCAGCATGATAAATCCATGGAAAAAGGTGCTGGCCAACCCCCTGTGAGGTGGTACCCTGGCAACCAGGGAGGGATGGACCCTAGAGGACAAGATGACTCCCAGGGCACAGATGGACACATGAAAACCAAGCCCTGAAGAGGCTTGCTGACAGCAGGAGGTCACTGTTCTTTGGTCAATATTCTGATTTTTCCTTTCCTTATATTGTCTTAAAAAAACACATGGTAGCCTAAAATCATAATGAATACTTTTTCCTTTTCAGAGACAACTCTGGGAACTGTCTCTGGGTGCTGGAAGGAGGCAGATGCTTTTCTTTTTTTCTGTTTTAGTTTTTTTTGGGTGGGGGGTGGGGGTGGGGGCAAGGCCAAGACTGGGGTAGAATTTTAAAGATTCACACTGGTATACATATGTCTGACTGAGTGAGTTGACCTATGGCACCACAGTGTTTCTGGGCCCTTGATGCTGGCTGTCTCCTTAAATTGTTTTCTTACCTTTTAATGTAATGACAAGCGTGCTTCATTTTGTTTAGCAAAACCTTTCTTGAATAACTTTTGAGCTCACAGGGAAAGCTTAAAAGAAAATTCAAAAAAAAAAGAAAGAAAAAAAATACTTAGAGGTAAATGAGAATAGCAACACAAAATATCAAAATTCTTGGACAATATGAACACAGTTCTAAGAGGAAAGTCCATTGCATTGAGTTCATTTGTTAAAAGAATAGAAAGTCAACAAATAACATTACATCTCAAAGCCCTAGAAAAAGAATAAATCAACACCAAAAGCAGTAAAAGACAAGAAATAATTAAAATCAGAGTTGAAATCAATGAAATTGAAACAAACAAAAAAGCTTCAAAAAACTAAATGAAACAAGTTGGTTCTTTGGAAAAAATAAACAAAATTGATAAACCCTTAGTCAAACTAATAGAGAAAAAAACTCAAATTACTAAAATTTGGATGAAAAAGGAAATATGATAGAAACTACTGAAATACAAAGAGTAATCAGAAATTACAATAAAATGGAAAAATCACAAAGATATGGACAAATTTCTAGAGAGAGATGAACTACCCAAATTGAATCAGGTGGATATAGAAAATTTAAACAGATCAATTTCAAGCAATGATATTGAAAATGACATCAAAAGTCCACCAAAAAAGAAAAGCCCAGGACCAGACAGATTCTTTGCCAAGTTCTACCAGACTTTCAAAGACGAACTTATACCAATACTCCTCAAATTAGTCCATGAAATAGAAAAGGAGGGAACCCTTCCAAACTCATTCTATGAAGCTAGCATCGCCTTGATACTGAAACCAGACAAAGATACATCAAGAAATGAAAACTTAAGATCAATATTCGTGATGAACATAGATACAAAAATTCTTAATAAAATACTGGCATTGCTTATGAAAATTTATGAAAAGAAGATTCACATGATTATCTCAATAGGTACAGAAAAAAGGATTTGAAAAATTTCACCATCCATTCATATTCAAAACACAAGAAAATCTAGAGATAGTAGGAACATACCTCCACATTGTAAAAGCTATCTATGCCAAACCCAAGACCAACATCATTCTAAATGGAGAAAAATTGAAAGCATTCCCTCTAAAAACTGGAACAAGACAGGAATGCCCTCTTTCACAACTTCTATTCAATATAGTCCCTGAAACCCTTGACAGAACAATTAGACAAAAGAAAGAAATTAAAGTGATATGAATAGGAAAAGAAGAGCTCAAGTTATCTCTATTTGCTGAAGACATGATTTTATATTTAGAAGACCAAAAAAACTCCACCAGAAAGCTTCTAGAACTCATAAATGAATTCAGAGAGATAGCAAGACATAAAATTAACACCAATAAATTGAGTTCCTACACATCAATGATGAATCAGTTGAAAGAGAAATCAGGAAAACTATCCCATTCACAGAAGTGTCAAAAAAAAAAACAAAAAACAAAAAAACCTTGGGAATCAATCTAACAAGAGGTAAAAGACCTCTACGATGAAAATGACAGAACATTAAAGAAAGAAATTGAAGACCTTAGAAAATGAAAAGATCTCCCATGTCCTTGGATAGGCAGAATTAATATTGTCAAAATGACCATACTACTGAAAGTGCTATACAGATTTGATGCAATTCCTATTAAAATTCCAATGATGCTGCTCATAGGTATAGAAAAAGCAGTCATGAAATTCATTTGGAAAAATAAAAGAGGCCCAGAATACCCAAAGCAATCCTTAGCGAAAAAAGTGAAGCAGGAAAATTGGTGCAGCCAATATGGAAAGCAGTATGGAGATTCCTTGAAATCTGGGAATAGAACCACCATTTGTCCCAGCTATCCCTCTCTTCCAACTATACCCAAAGGACTTAAAAACAGCATACTATAGGGACACAGCCACAACAATGTTTATAGCAGCACAATTCACAATAGCTAAACTGTGGAGCCAACCCAGATGCCCTTCAGTGAATGAACAGATTAAAAAAAAATGTGGCATACATATACAAAGGAATTTTACTCAGCAATAAAAGAGAATAAAAACATGGTATCTGCAGGTAAATGGATGGCGTTGGAGAGGATAATGCAAAGTGAAGTTAGCCAATCCAAAAAAAACAAATGCCGAATGTTTTCTCTGATATAAGGAGGCTGACTCATAGTGGGGTAGTAGAGGGAGATCATAGGAGGAATAGATAAATTCTAGATAGGGAAGAAGGGTGGGAGGGAAAGGGAGGGGCAGGGGATTAGCAAGGATGGTGGAATGTGATAGACATCATTATCCAAAGTACATGTATGAAGACATGAATTGATGTGAACATCCTTTATATATAAACAGAAGTATGAAAATATTTTCTATATGTGTAATAAGAATTGTGATGCATTCCGCTGTCATGTATTTAAAAAATAAAACAATAAAAAAATGAGAAAAAAAAAGAAAAGTGAAGCAGGAGGCATCACTATACCAGAACTTAAATTATACTATAGAACTACAGTCAAAAATAGACATGAAGACCAGTGGAACAGAAGACAGAGACAAACTCACATAAATACAGGTATCTCATCCTAGACAAAGGCTCCATAAACATACACTAAAGATAGCTTCTTCAACAAATGGCGCTGGGGGAACTGGAAATCCATATGTAGTAGAATGAAATTTAACCTCTATGTCTCACCCTGCACAAAAATCAACTCAAAGTAGATCAAGGGCCTAGGCATTAGACCACAGACCCTATGACTACTAGAAGAAAAAATAGGCCCAACTCTCTATCACGTCAGCTTAGGAGCTGACTTCCTCAACAGTACATTTAAGGCACAAGAAGTATAATCAAGAATAAATAAATGGGATTTTATCAAACTAAAAAGCTTCTTCACATCAAAGGAAACAATCAAGAACATGGAGAGAGCTAGGCGCAATGGAGCACGCCTGTAATCCTACTGGCTGGCAAGGCTGAGGTAGGAGGACCATGAGTTCAAAGCCAGGCTCAGCAACTTAGCAAAACCTTGTCTCTAAGTAAAATATAAAGAACGGCTGAGGGATATGGCTCAATGGTTAAGTGCCCCTGGGTTCGATCCTTAAGTACCAAAAAAAAAAAAAAAAAAGAAAGGAAGGGAGGGAAGACAGGAATAGGAAAGATGATAGAATGTATCTACATAACTTTCGTATGTCTTTATGAATACACGACCAGTAAAACTTCACATGATGTATAACTGTAAGAATGGGATCCTAATTAGAATAAATTATACTCCATGGATGTATGTCAAAATATGCTCTACTGTCATATATATCTAAAAAGCATAACAAAAAAACCCCCGAAATTAAAAATATATAATAAAATTATAAACTTCTGCTCAGGGCATACCATGAATACTTGTGGTTCCAACTACTCAGGAGGCTGAGGCAGGAGATTTGCTTGAGCCCAAGCTGTTGAGGCCAGTCTGTGCAAAACACTGCAACTCTCTCTCTTCCAAACAAACAAAAAAATCTGTTCATCAATAAGCACCCGTAATGAGAGTAAAAAGACAAACCAGAGTGGGAGAAGATAAATGCAATACATTGAACCAAAAGGGGTTCTATCTGAGGTGTGGGTCTGTGTGTGTGCATCCTAAAAAATCACTGGAAGATGAAAATGAACTCACCTGGGAAAGAGTTCTAGGTAGATGAAGCAACATGTGTAAAAGACCCTAAAGTAGAAACAACTTGGGATGCATGAGAAACGAATGGAAAGCCTGTGTAGCTGGAGTTCTGAGAGAGGGGGAGGAGTGGGTTAAGGCACAGTTGGACAGCAAGGCTTGGGCAAGATCACACAGGGCCTGGGAAGAAGTCTGTTTTTTGTTCTGGAGGCAATGAGAATCCATTGAAGGATTTTAAGCAGAGAAATGACATAATCTCATTTACATTTTAAAAAGATCACTTGGCTATGTGCACAATGAATTGCTTTGGGAAGCAGAAGCAATTAGACCAGTAAGGTAGTTAATGCAGCGGTAAAATGTCCTGGAACCAGGTGGCTGGTCAGAGAAGTCACCTGGAAAGAGAATGATCTGGAAATGAAAGGCTCTAATTACTAGTTTCTGTCTGTAGAAGTTATAGAGGGCTTTGTGCAATTACATAATGGGTTAGTGTTTGAAGCTGAACTGTTGTCTCTGCCAAAATCATGTTGTTTCTTTTGGAGATGTGTTCGCTTAGGACTGTATTATGGAAGCAAAAGCAGGAGCACACAACTGTGGAAGCAAGACCTATTTACTCGCAGACCTCTAAAAGGGATGCTGAACAAGACCACGCCCAGACTGATAGACATCCAAACCAACTTTATTCTTTTCTCTTACCATCTCTGCAAACTGTATTCATTGGAGAGGACTCTTTCCTTGCTATGGAGAAAAGCCGCAGCAAGTCTGTGAGATTCTTAGTTAACAGTTCTTCTTCTTGTTCTCCTTCTTCTTGTTTTTTTTTTTTTTTTTTGTACTAGGGATTAAACTCAGGGGGACTTGCCAATGAGCCACATCTACAGCCCTATTTTGTATTTATTTAGAGACAGTATCTCTATGAGTTGTTTAGTGCCTCACTTTTGCTGAGGCTGGCTATGCACTCGCAAGCCTCCTGCCCTAGCCACTCGAGTTGCAGGGATTACAGGTGTGAACCACCAAGCCTGTAGTTCTATGACCAGTTTAAAGACAAAACATAATTTCAAATAATATCTAAATATGTCTAACAATAAATAATTTGTACCTGTCATGGCTTTAAATCTTTTCCCCTCTCAGCTCTGCCCCGCTTAAAAGTCAAGGAGCCTGCTTTGGGGAATGGAGGAGTGCTCTTTCTTCCCATACTTCATCTCCAACTAATTGCTGCTATTTATTGTGTGCCCAAGTCGAGAGAGAGAGAGAGAGAGAGAGAGAGAGAGAGAGAGAGAGAGAGAGAGAGAGAGAGAGTAAGGGGGTAAAACAGTCTGGCTTGACTGGGAGGTTATGTGTCCTATGTGCCTGACAGATATTTCATAGGTAAATCCCTGCTGTCATCTAGAGACCTTGGTAGATACATATATATTCTGGGTGGAACCCTGCAACTCCCTCCCCAGCCCACATGGCACACTCCTCACTTATCTGTGCCAAGTCTCCTAGCCTCTTCAAAATGGTCCTATTGGACAAGACCGAAGACCCAACCCCACAGTTCCCTCTTTCCTGCAAGGAAAGAGGATACACACATGCAGCACTTGCCAGAGGAAATTCTGGAAATGGAGACCAATGTCAAAGCAGCAGCAATCTCTTGACCCCACCACTGAAAGAGTTTGTGAGCCTTTACTTGCCCTGTACATTTCCAGGGTAGGGATCAGACTCCAAACTCATCATTCCTCGGCTGTAGGAATAAGTACCTCATGCTCCCTAAATAGTCCCAATGAAGTTTCCAAGGGACTTGAAGTAGGAGGGCAAAATCCTGCCCCTCCCTAAAGAAGGGGTTAGGTTCTGACAGACCCACGGTTTCACTGAGAAACAAACTTTCTGAAAAACAATTGTGTACCAATCTGCTCCTATCCCATCCTTTTTACTTATGACTTGAACTTCTAGTATGCTATAAATGCTGCCAGCACTAGTTCAATCATTCCTTCATCCATTCTCCTAGAAATAATATTTACTTCTCTTTTCCTTTAAACCTCAATTTGCTTCCTGTTTCACTGAAAAAATTCAAACCAGAAAAGAATTTGTGGGGACTGATCTTAATTTACTGACCCAGAAACTCAGGGAAAAGGCTAGAAATCTGCACAATAATGAGCCTTGTAGGTGATTCTAATGAACTCTAAAGTTTGAGAACCACTGCCTTTCATATTCTAGCAGTAATACCCTTCTAATTCAATCTATCTCTTACTACTCTTGTCCCTCCTTCAATCAGTTTTAGCCACACAGATTTCCAGTTCCTTAATCAGTGAGCAAGCTATTATTCCTTAATGAAATATACATTATTTTTCTATTAGTATGGACTCTCAACAAAAGACATTGAAGCCCAAGAATGGACTTGAACAAGTTTGTCCTGAAGCTGATGACAGAGAAGGCAGGACCCAGATCAGGCTTGAGAGAGTCCTGCTTTTAGAATCAGGATGACTGATGTGATGACAGTAGGGCCTGAGTCAGATTCAGAGAGATGTTTATTCAGGTGGCTGCAATCAGAATAGGCAAAGGGAGTATCCAAATTATAAGGCAGACCTCAGCTGGCCTGCTGAGTTTAATGAGAAAACATAGGAAATACTCCAGAGCTATGAATGTTAGTAACATTTGGGAAAAAAGGCAAATGTGGAGCTAGCTATGAAAGATGATTGTGTATCCTACAGTGAGATACTTTTGATACTCAAAACACATTTATTAATCTTTATGGATTGCCTCCCACTTGGTTATTACAGGAAGCTCCTACTTCATGCCACAATAGTCTCCCAATAAGTTCCATGAAACTGGAGAGAACTGTCAGAGCATTTTATGTTGGCTGCCTGGCAGCCAGCTCCACTCACCAGCTCACATTACCCCTAACATGGAAGTCTTTCTAGTAGGTTGTATAAATTCTGCTCTTTTGAAATAAATGCCATCCTGCCCTCTCCCTCCCTTTCTTTGTCCATAGATCTTCTGGAGCATCTCCTCCCGTTAAGAAGTTGGTACCTGCTCCACTGTCAACTTTACTATCATTCTGGAGAAATTCAAATCTACACAGACAACCCCCTCCCCATAATACCTGACCCTCAGTTCATTATTCAATCTCCAGGCAACCTCCCTTTCACGCCTCTTAGGCACTTACCCCACTGGACACACCCTAGACTACCCTCACCTGGAGCTGCTGTTTCTAAAATTAATAATTCAGGCTTCTGATTTCTGAAAGTTTCCCATCTTCCCAGGTCACTTGTCTGATTATCGTACAACTTGCCATACAAAAACCTACTCCGATCTCCACTCTCTTACCTGTTCTACAAAACTCCACAATTGAGCATAGCCATCACTTACATGTGATAGCCTAAAACTCCTTTCCTCATTATCTGTTCATTTCAGTTGCATGACATCAACTCTGGATGATCCCATAATACTCACATCTTTCACAGTTATATCCAGATTCCTGAGTAGATAAGGACAACCACATCATTAGATGGACTGGTAAAACTGTAAATTCAAGAATATGACAAATTCAAACCGCCCTCACCATTGTGCAGCAATCTTCACTCAATTGCAATCTGACTTCTCTCTCATTTTAATAGACCTCTCAACAGCATATGATAGTTGACAATGTGCCCATTCCTCCTGTATTAAAAAAACTACTTTTCTGATTTTACTCCTCTATGGTTCAACCTTCTCATCTTGTCACCTTTACTGGTTAATTTTCCTTTGTCCATCTATTAAATGCACTTCAGAATTCAATTCTGAGCCACTTTCTCTTTTTTTTTTTTTTCCCTATCAATAATACTTTATCTATTCCATCAACTTTACCACCTCTAGGTTACATCCCCAAATCCCTAGCACAATTTCACCCATGTCTCATACTTTTCTTTCCTTTCTTTTTCTTTTTTTGAGACAGGTCTCACTATGTTGCTTAGGCTAATTTCAAACTCTTGGACTCAAATGAGCAAATACAACCCAGTTCTAGCTATTGCTTAAGCCTTGCAGTAGTTAGGACTATAGGCATGCACCATTACCCCTAGCTTGTCTCACTTTCAAATGACATCTGATGAGTACCTGAACACTTTTAACAGGTATCATCAGCCCACCCAGTTGCTCAAGCCAGAAACCTGGAACTTACTGCAGATTCCATTCTTTCAATCACCCTTGACATCCCACCAATTCTATCTAATGAAGTTCTCCTACTTCTTTCATCACTAGTCCACAACACTTTGGTCTTATGCTACAAACCTAGACTTTTACAGTACTGCTACTCTCATCAATCTCAACTCGAATATATCTTGTCATTTCTTAGCCTTCCCTAGGTAAATGAGTACATTGGCTATACCTCAGGTGATAAGCTGTGGAAACACAAATATGGCTCAGAAGACTGAAGCCTAATCAACAGAGTAACTACAACACACAGTATTTAAATGCTAACTCTTTGTGTAATACTTTGAGAACACAGATGAAAAATAATTCTGCTTTGGGAGTGGGAGAATATGAAACGACTATATTTAGGATGACAAACTTTCCTAAAGTCAGATGAGAAAAACTTTGCTAAAGTCAGTAGAGAACAAAACATGCAAAGGCACTGTGTTACTTATGTTGAATGGTTCACAGCTCATCCAAATGGCTCAGAGCCCTGTTACCTATGTTTTTCTAGTAGGCACTCTCAGATTTGTTCTTAGACAGAAGAGGCTGTATCTTTACACCTGGGCCCAAGGCAGCTACCTTCTAGGGGAGGCTTAGGATCTGTCATCCTATCTCAAATTTCCCTAGCACTAGACTTGCTTGCCTATAGCCTCTGAGGACATGCTGATCTGGGCCTACTACAAGGCAAAAACAATGGACAGACGATTTGACCATAAGCAGCACAATTGCCTATACAAGTGTGATATCAACTAGCTGTGTATGAATAGAAACTCAACTCCTGGACTACCTCTTTCCAAGGACAGTTCAAAATACATTGAGTCTCTAAGCATCTCATGAAATGAGTCTCTTGAAAGTCTTTACCTTAAGTCTCCCAGAGTCTTTCTCAGTCAACAAATCTATTCACTTCAGCCTTCTACCAGCTCCAAGAAAGGTCTTCAAAGAACAATAAGACAACATATAATAGACAGAGTTAGTTTATTGAGCACCTTCTATGTTTCCAGTCCTGGCTATAGACCTCCTCAGTTAACCCAGACAACAATGCTATAAGACAGAAATTTTAGCATTTTCCAAGAGAGAAATGTGATAATCAGAGATTACATGACTTCCAGCTGTAAATAGTAGGCCAAGATTGTAATTGCCATGACAGACAAGCTACCTGTCTGCAGTCTTGAAGGCCTTGGCAGACAGAAGTGAGCAGAGGCTGGTCAGTACAGATCAGAAAAGAGCACAGTGGAGAGATCAGGACAAAAAGCCCATGTGTCTTCTGAGAGATGGAAAGAAGAGCCAAATCCAGAGAACCTTCAATTCCAAACCAACTAGTTTTCATGAGGTCTAAAGATCTATATTCCTCAGATATCTTCCTTTTCTCACAGCAAATTTCTTATTCTTTAGCTTGCACAAGGGATGTTATGCTCCTTGTAACTGAGAAGACTTCACTTAGAGCTGTGACAGGGGTTTTATCATACTTTGTTCTTGGGACAGAGGGAAGGCAATACTAGGTCATGGCCCACAGCTTGGCTGGATTCAGTCTTGAGAGTTCTGAACCTGCCTCCCCTTTCAGGGAGTGTCCAAAGGTCACCTGCGCTTGTAGAGGCATGGCTGAAGTTTCAGGCCTAAAAGTTGAGCCTTGGGCCCTACCCGAGGGGGCCCAGTCTTTTCAAAATCAAACAAGAAGAAGTGACTGTTCCTCAGGTCCTAGGGGAAGAAAAGACCCAGTGAGCTCCAAATGCACACAACTCTTCAAAACACCTCCCTCTAAATCCTTCCGCTAATAAGACAGCTTCATAGGGCTTCCTGAGAGTTGTGCCTCTAGAGAGAAAAATGTCTATTTCACATGTCTATGCCTCCTTCCTGAACACTATACATAAGACAAAAATAGAAACAAACTTCTTGAGGTTCTCACCTTGGAGATGACCTTGAAGCCCAGTTTGGTCACAGCCCCCAGAAAGGCCCGAACATCCTCAAAGCGGCTGCTAACCTCAGCCACTTTCAGAAGACCCCTGAGAAGAGGA
This sequence comes from Ictidomys tridecemlineatus, assembly GCF_052094955.1. Lineage (NCBI taxonomy): Eukaryota > Metazoa > Chordata > Mammalia > Rodentia > Sciuridae > Ictidomys > Ictidomys tridecemlineatus. The sequence continues at coordinate 56,750,762 of NC_135480.1, read as the reverse complement.
GGAAGTTCTGTGTAAATGTGTAGATACATGCATACACATATATATGTATCTAAATCCTAGGGGCTCCTACCCTGGCTTCAATACCCGATTTGCCTCCTCCAGGAAGTCCCTAATGTTGGTTCCCATCAGTGAAAGGCAAAATACAGCCACATCCACAGATTTATCCTCCAGAGGCACCTGTGGAGAGTGGAAATATTGAATGAAGCATATAGTGCTTGAAAGAGATATTCAGTACTGGATTGGATACTAGAATGGGGGGAAGAGGGACTAAAGAGTACAGGCCAGATACATACAAGGGTTTACCTGGGCCATGTCACACACAGTGACCCTGGGATCTAGAGAGGCCAAGTCAAAGCAGTGCACAGGGTTCCGGATACTGGAAGCCAGACGGCAATCTCCACATCCAAAGTCAGCCACCACTAGGGATGCAGGCCTGGGAATGGAAGAGAACGGTCACACATTGGTCTGATCTGAGCCCTTGAATGACCCAAATCATTTCTCAAAGACCCCACCCTCACCGCTGGCGAAGATCCCTGGCAATGCGGTCTACTGGCTGCAGTGGCCACTTCTTCACTTGGCTTTGGAAGCCGCGATGGTAGAGAAAGAAAGCCTCAGGGTCTTCCTGAAAGAGACGCTGTGCAGCACTGCTGGGCCCCGAGTACAACTGTTCATTGAGGTAGCGAAATCGGGCACCATCCAGCCGCTGGGCCATGCGGGCTCGTAGGGCTCCTGCCCGAGTCTCTTGGCTGTTTGGTGTGGGGGCAGGAGGCACCTCTGTGTCCTCTGTGGAGTCCTTGGCAGGAAGCTCGTCTGGTGCTGGAGGTGGACGAAATTTGTTCTTGTGTCTCCGCTTATTCTTTTGCCGATTCCGCCACTGCTTGCGGCTCAAGGTACTCGGGTGTTTAGGAGAAGGAGATCCAAGGCTTGGCTTGGGCAGGTTATTTGTAGCAGTACTCTTCCAGGCTTCGTGGTCTGCAGGGAGGCAGAAAGGAAGGTATTATTTGAGGCAAGGTCCCCTAAATTCTGGCCATAGTCTTGAAGACAGACTGGCCTGGATAAAAGTACTCATTGCCTTTGGTGGATATCCTCTGTGCAATCATCTGAATGATCCCTCCACTACATGTACATATACATATCCAATGTACCTGTTTGGTCAACACTGTCCAGGTGTTGGGTTGAGTTTGAAGAAGTCTGTTTTTGGTGTTTCTTCTTTCTCTTCTCTTCAGCAGAATCTTTGTCAAAAACTTGTTTGTGACACTTCTTCCTTTCTACTTCCTTGTCCTCAGAATCACTGCAAGGTGGGCCCTGTTTTGGACGTTTTTTCTTCCTTTTTCCCCCTCCTTTAGCAGAGGAATTGGCAAACAAGGCCTTTGGCAGTTGTTTCTTCTGTTCTACAACTTCCTCCTCCTCATAGTCACTGCCAGGTGGGCTACCAGGGGGTTGCTGGGAAAGAGATGCTGCTTCTAGGATCCGTAATGTGGCCAAAAGCTGGCGGCGCTTGGAACCCTGGAAGAAAACAAAGGATGAGAATAGGGTGAGACTGGGTGAGGACAAGAAAGGAGAGATAGGGACTTGGTTCAGATATTGGCAGAGGCATCTGGATTTTCCAACTCAACTTCAATTGAGAATTGTGAAGTTTTCCAGATCCAGAACTTTCATGTCACCACCCCAACCTTTGGAAGGCCAGAGAGCCGGAAAAACCTCCTACCCTATTCTGTTCAATGTGTAAATGATTAGTAATTGAGGTTCCCCAGAGGAGTGTGGTAAGGCCACAAGCAAGGGAACCAAAGTGAGACCATTCCAGTCCCTCGTTTCAGGCTTTTACCTCCAGCTGATACCTTTAGAAGTAGGGAGGTTTCTTCAACACAGGAGGAACAGGATTACATGTAGTAAATGTGATAGTTGCAGTATACAGAACATCCTGAAAGGAAGAAGCTACACAGAGAGACCAGTGGCCTGGATTAGGCTGATGAGCTATGGGGATGAAAACAAAGTAGGCAGTCCATGTTGGAGACTGACTGAAGGATAGAAAAAGCCTGTGAAGTACAGCAGTCCTCACATCTACTGAGCCTGAAAAGAAAAGGTCTACTGTTAAAGGAAAAGGAAAGCTGATTCAGGATTAAAAGTCCTAATGAGTGCTCCTAGGCTAAGTATTTACCTTGAAGGTTCTCAATCAACCCCACACCCCCTTGAATAGCAATACTGACAACTCTTCCCTGTCACCCACTCTTACTCTCTCCACTCAATTATCTATTCTCCACACTGCAACCAATAATAACCTTTTCAAGGCTGGGGATGTAGCTCAGTGGTAGTGTGCTTGCCCAAAATGCCCAAGGTCCTGGATTATTCCCAAAACCTCGAGAGAAGAGAGATGGAAGAGAATGGAGAGGGAAGAGGAAGGGAGGAAGAGAACTCCTTTTCAAAATTCAAATCTGAAAAAAATCACCCCCCTGCCAAACACACTTCATTGACTTCTGTAGCCTCAACATATGCAAAACTTCTACTTCTTCAACAGCACCCCCTTTCATTTACTCGGTGTTCCAATCCATGGATTTTAACAGAACAGCAAATGCTCCTTGCCCCTTTCCTATCCTAGGAAACTCCTTCTCTTCAACAAATTCTACTCAACCAACTACTTCGGATCCAGATCTTCAGATCACCTACTGTGCTGTAAATACCCGCTCTCCCAAACGTACAGGCAAGGCATGCCCCATCACCGCGATCCATTAGGGTCTGATTCGCGGCCTGATGCAATCCCGCTACCGCTATGGAGTCCCTTACCTCGATTTGCGAGGCTGCCGCTGGCCGAGTCTGTGGGGTTACCAGCCGAAGGCCTGCGGCTACTGGGGCCGCCCCGGCCCATTCAGGCTCCTCGAACATGTGGGCTGCGAGGGCAGAGTGGCAAAGCCCACCCTACTCTCCACGTGCCTAGAGCGTCTCGGAAGTCAAAACGTCCTGACGCCCCAGGACACAGCCGGAAACCAAAGAGTAAGGACAGCGGTGCTAGAGCGGCCTGTGTGACGCAGAAACCATCGAGTGTAGGCTCTCGTGGGCTAGAAGGGCAAGGGAGGTTATAGGACGGGAGGGAAGGCCGCCCGCGGTGGCCGTAGAGGGCCAGGGTGGGGCGGGGCCGGGCGGCGGGCGCGGCCGGACGGGAGTTCCCCGAAGAAGGCGCCTCCAGCCCGAGACCCGGTGAGTGCGGGAGGACCGGCGCCCGCTGACCAAGACTGCCAACCCGTTACTCCTCACTCAGCCTGAGTTCTGAGTAGGGAACCAGAGCGATCCTCGGGAAGGACCCCCATCCGGTCTCCCAGGGTAAACGGAGCCAGAGCCACTTCCCCATCCCCCACCCCCCCACTCAGAGCGCTGTTCGAGGGTAGGGTCTCCGCGCCTGCTGTGCGACTTGGATTCTGGAGATAGCCTCGTGATCACTCCTACCCCTCCTGGACCTTCCTTCCCTCGCGCCCAGGGGATTATCCACTCTCCCTGAACTCTCTCACAGACCACTATTATCCAGGGCACAACGCCCAGCCCCCTCCTCAGCACCAACACTTTTCCCTCTAGCGGATAAAGCTCGGGCTCATCCCCCTTCCCTGGGCTCAACCCCCACAGTCCCCAGGCTTCCCCCTCGCCGGGACGCTGCTATGGACGACATTTTCACTCAGTGCCGGGAGGGCAACGCGGTTGCCGTACGCCTGTGGCTGGACAACACGGAGAACGATCTCAACCAGGGGTGAGCTGAAGCGGTTGGAAGTCTCTTTCTCCACTATGTGGGGTGCTCACATCCAGTGGGGGACTGCTGACTTAGCCATCCAATGTAATGAGCGCTAAGCACAGCCTGTCGTGGGCAAAGGGTCTCCACAGAGGAAGCAGTGTTTGCGCCGAATCTTAACTGTTACGTTTCACAAGCAGAGGTGCAAAGAGCTTCATAGCCTTAATGAACTACATGGGCAAACGTTAGGAGGCAAGACAGCACAGAATGCCAGGATATTGTCTGGAGTTACATGTTGCTGGAGGATAGAAGAGCTCTGTGGGATGGAGCATTGGGTATAAGTGAAAAAGAACGAGAGAAAGGGCTGGAGAGACCTGCAGGAGTCATGCTTCTATTCTAAGAGCTTGGTTTTAAGGTTGTGTAGTGATAAGATGTTCCATGAGTATCATCTTAGATGCTTTGTGAAAAGCATGCAATTTCCTAGTTCATCCTAGAAGTGATGTTTTGGATCACATTTGGGAAGGTGAAAAATGAGATGTGATCAGCTTCCAGAAATCTTAAGGATGAAAAATTAATGGGCTTGGTGTGGAAAATGAAGGATGGCTTTGACTTGGGCACTTGAACAGATCTAGTGGTTGCTTTTACTGAGATGGAGAAAACTGAAGGTTGAGGCTTTCTGTTCTGTACATATAAACTTAAGGTGACTGTACAGCAACTTGGAAATGTTAAGTAGGTTAACATAGATTTGGAGTTCAGGAGATCGATCTGACTTGTAAGCAGATTGGAGATACAGTAGCATGTACATGATAGTGAAGATTGTCTCAGTAGGAGATGAAAAGCCTGGCCGACTGAAAAGATACAATCAGAAGTTGAAGAAATACAAAATAAAGGTTAGAGAATACATGTATTAACAGAGGGAATGGTGAATAATAGTATAGGCTACTGAGAAGTCAAAGAACCTAAACGTTTTGAAGTTACTGTTGCATTTACAATTAGAATATATTTTATGACCTCCGAGTGCTGTTTCAGATGATTAATTGGTGAAGAGATCACAAACTACATAGGGTTCCTTCAATTGAGGAACTGTACTGAATACCTCCTGTGGTGGGTGCTAGTCCCACAACCATAGATAATCTTTGTCCTCAAGGTGGTGACTCCGGCAGGTGGAAAGTAAATGGGAGGTGAGGAAATAAGAGAAAATAAATGTGGATTAGTTTTCAATGTTGCCTGACGCAAGAAACCAAGACAAGCAGTAGTGTTGGCAATTCAGGATAGTGGATTTTAATTTTTTAGCTTTTTTTTTTTAAAAGTGTGGGATTAATTCTTTAGGTTTGAGAGATCAGGATCATCTATCATCTTAGTCCAGGCTGCACTGGTTCCAATAGTCTTATGCTGTTTTTCTTTAATAATTTGCAAAATCACTAGTTTCATTTCCCATATAATTCATAAAGGGTACTCTGATAAGAGAGTGGGTACAGTAATTATTCTGTTCTGAGGAAATTTAGAGGTTTAGGCAGAGCTGCCCAGTGTGACACACATATTTGAAGATTCCTCACTGCCAAAAGGTGAAGAGGTAGCATTGGTGATATCGGAAGATTTCATTGCTGGTTTGAGGTACTAGAGTGTTGGAGCCCAATCTGTCTATATGCTGGATATGAGGTGGTGGTTAATTCCCTGCAGGCCTACTTGAGATAATAGTCCAGACTTTGAAGTAACAAGCAGCCTGACAGTGGACAGAATCCTTTTGCCCATACCTATGCCGTCAAATTTGGGGTCACAGACTGCTGGAAGCTGATAACAGTATAAATTGAAGGTTTGGGAGGCAAAGCTGGGGGGATGAGGGTGAAGCTTCCAGAGATACCCACCTCCTGGGAAAACTTTGGCTATTTGTGAGTAGAAGAGGACAGACTGTGGAAGGGAAATTATTTCGTTAAAAGCAACCCCCCTGCCCCGCCATCCCCCCCACACACACACACTCTTCAACTCGTTGGGGCACCTGGGTGGCCAGACCCTTGATCTGTTCCAGGCTCCCCGTCTAGAGCCCCCGCAGGAAGTGACCACAGCAGTAAGGCATCCGGAGGCTGTGGCCAGGGCTTGGGACCGCCCCCCTGCTCCGCCCCTCAGATCAAAAGCCCAGGACAAGAGGGAATTTCCTTTTATGGCTCCAAGCTGTCAGGCCAACCTAGCTCCCACCCAATTGTTTTGCTTGTACACTTCTTTTACTTTATAAAACATATGCCCTGGGAAAAGAAAAAAACAGGGATGGTTTTCACTCTAAACAACCATTCTCATACTTTCTGTCCATTACTGCTAAGTAGGAGAATCATGTTTTATGTGGTGTTTTCTCATAGTAATCAAAAGCATTTCCCCTTTTCTTTGTAAATCCCTCCAAAACATCATTTTTAATTCCATTCCTTTTTAGATATTAGTTTCAATATCAGAGTTAAACACTGTTTCCTTTCCCATGAAGTTAAGTTTTCTAGATGGTTGGTTGGGTGTCAAGCTCAGGGGAAAGTGAATTGGACAATTGGAAGTTGCTGGCATGAATGAGAAGTCCTAGAGAAGGGAGCCTTACCAGAGAGTGTACAGAACAACCATCCGTTTTTCATGAATCAAAGCTTTTTCCCAGACCACCTTCAGCTCAGTGACTCTTGCCCTTTTTCTAAGGGATGATCATGGCTTTTCTCCCTTGCACTGGGCCTGCCGAGAGGGCCGCTCTGCAGTGGTTGAGATGCTGATCATGAGGGGGGCACGGATCAATGTGATGAACCGTGGGGACGACACCCCCCTGCATCTGGCAGCTAGTCACGGACATCGTGATATTGTACAAAAGGTAGGCACAAAACCCTCCATCACCCATATCACAGACATACCATGAGGTCAGCAGGCACTTATAATCTAAGGTGCCTTCCCATTTTCCATGCTGGAACACATTTGGGACTGACTACCTTCTATCTCTTCTTTTTGTCTGGCCATGGGGCCCAGCTGTTGCAGTATAAGGCTGACATCAATGCAGTGAATGAACATGGGAATGTGCCTCTGCACTATGCCTGTTTTTGGGGCCAGGATCAAGTGGCAGAGGTGAGTACTCAGGCCCCAAGTCCTGGGACGAGTAAGAAGCAAAGTGAGCCTAAAACCTCAACCTATCCTATTGGTACTATCATGTGACACTCAAAAGGATTGTTGACTGCCAGGGAAGTAGCAGGGGTATTCATCAAAACCACCTTTTCATTCCAGGATCTGGTGGCTAATGGAGCCCTTGTCAGCATCTGTAACAAGTATGGCGAGATGCCTGTAGACAAAGCCAAGGCACCCTTGAGAGAGCTTCTCCGAGGTCCATCCCTTACCCCTTGGTTCTTTTGATTTGTCCTTCCCTGCCTGTGTCCTTCCTCTTTACCACAACTCAGGCTGTTTTTCTTCCCCAGAACGGGCAGAGAAGATGGGTCAGAATCTCAACCGTATTCCATACAAGGACACATTCTGGAAGGGGACCACCCGTACTCGGCCCCGTGAGTCACTGTTGTGGAGGGGGGGGGGGTTGAAATAGTGTTATCCTGGGCTCCTTGGGCTGCATTAGAGCAACGCTGGGTGCCTGACCTGCCCATATTCTTAGGAAACGGGACCCTGAACAAACACTCGGGCATTGACTTTAAACAGCTCAACTTTCTGGCGAAGCTCAATGAGAATCACTCTGGAGAGGTGACTCTTCCCCTTCTTGTCCCTCCCTTCCAAAACTCCCACAAATTACCTGCTTTGCACCTGCTTTTAAGATTTCCTCCCAGTTAATGGACAAAGAAGTGGTGGCTTTAAAGCCTCCTAACCTGTACTTGTCCTTCAGCTATGGAAGGGCCGCTGGCAGGGAAATGACATTGTCGTGAAGGTGCTGAAGGTTCGAGACTGGAGTACAAGGAAAAGCAGGGACTTCAATGAGGAGTGTCCCCGGCTCAGGTGGGGCAAGGTCTAAACTGGAAGTTGCTGGTTCCCAGGAACTCTGAATGGTACAGAAAGGGGAGATCTTTTATCATAATTCTCAGCCAGGGACAATCTTCCCTCTCCCAGGATTTTCTCACACCCGAACGTGCTCCCAGTGTTAGGTGCCTGCCAGTCTCCACCTGCTCCTCACCCTACACTCATCACACACTGGATGCCATATGGATCCCTCTACAATGTACTACATGAAGGCACCAGTGAGTAGGAATGCTGAACTTGTCAGGGAGGGCCTGGGGGAAGGGGTACACGTCTTCTTCAAATTGTTTTAACTCTTGCCTCCCCTTAGATTTTGTCGTGGACCAGAGCCAAGCTGTGAAGTTTGCTTTAGATATGGCAAGAGGCATGGCTTTCCTGCACACACTAGAGCCCCTCATCCCACGACATGCACTCAACAGTCGAAGTGTAATGGTGAGGCCATCAAGTTCATTACTGTCCCAGGCCCCAAAAGCCTTTGCCTATCTAAAATGGGACTCACCTGCTTCCACGTATCTTCTCAGATTGACGAGGACATGACTGCCCGAATCAGCATGGCCGATGTCAAGTTTTCTTTCCAATGCCCTGGGCGCATGTATGCACCTGCCTGGGTGGCCCCTGAAGGTGGGTGAGGGCATCACGTTGGGAGGTAGAGGCGGACCAGCTCAATAATAGAGGGGGCAGAGACAGGATAGGCTAGACAGGTGAAACAAACAATGGCTATTCCCCCAGCTCTGCAGAAGAAGCCTGAAGACACAAACAGACGTTCAGCAGACATGTGGAGTTTTGCAGTACTTCTATGGGAACTGGTGACACGAGAGGTACCCTTTGCTGACCTCTCCAATATGGAGATTGGAATGAAGGTGAGTGTAGAACTGTATATACTTGTGTTGCAAAGGTGGTAATGATCATCGTAGTAGCCTAGGCTCTTCCCAAATTTGTTCAGTCATTCTGTTCAAGAACCAGAGGCCTCTGCTCACGTGATGGACTCAAATTCTGAGACTCACCTTGTTTTTCCTTTCGTTTGCAGGTGGCACTAGAAGGCCTTCGGCCTACCATTCCACCAGGTATTTCCCCCCATGTGTGTAAGCTCATGAAGATTTGCATGAATGAAGACCCTGCCAAGCGGCCCAAGTTTGACATGATTGTGCCTATTCTGGAAAAGATGCAGGACAAATAGGACTGGAAGGTCCCTGCCTGAACTCCAGAGGTGTCAAGACATGGTTGGGGGAGTACACCTCCCCAGAGAAGCAGGCCTCTGGTTGCCTCCCCTGCCTCCAGTCATGGTACTACCCCAGATATGGGGCCAACCCCTGCTCCCATCCCTACCACTGTGGCCCCAAAAGGGGTTGAGCTCAGAGCTTTGTCACTTGCCACAAGGTGTCTCCCAGCATGGGAGGGATCAGCCCCGCCTGTCACAATAAAGTTTATTATGAAAACAGGCTGGTGTGGGGACATGGGAACAGACAAGTACATTGGGTTGGGTGGCTCAGGTGAAATAGTGCGGCTTCTTCACATTGATGCCATATTCGCTGAGGGCAGGGGTCAAGTCCTCCATGGTTAGAGTGTACTTGCGGTCCTGAGGGAAGAGGGAAGAGTACCAGCTGAGCACAGGAATCCCAGATTCCAATCCCATGTGGGTGACCCTGGGTATGACTTATACCTCCCCTAGGATGCAGTTCCCCAAAGGGGTTTGCTGGATAAATTAAGCCTCTACTGTTGTGGAGAGTAGTTACTGACTCAGTGAGCTTCCCTTCACACCTTGCTTTTGCTCCGGGAGCTGCCAGAGGCTGTGCCCTTCATTTTGCAGTGCTGTAGGGCATCGTTGGCAATATCTGAGATGAATTTCTGGGCAGCTAGGGAGATGAGCCGAATTCTAGAGAAAAAAAAACTGGTATGAGGAGATGGACAACAAACCATACAAAGCACCCAAAGCTCTGTCCTGCCCTGGGTTTACTCACATGCGTGGATCTGAGGCCTCAAAGCCAGCCCGGTTCAGATAATAACCAGTCACTGCATCTGGGATCTGAGAAATCAATTAGACAACTGTCAGTGTTAGCCCTGTGCCCTGATGGGCTAAGTGGGAAGAGGGTAAGGGAAAAGATTTGGTCTTCATATCAGATGGAAGATCGTAGTTTGGGTGGGCAGAGGGAATAAACAATAGAAGACGCTGGAAAGCACGCAGGTGTAGCTGAAAATTGTTATGACAGTGGGCCTAATAGCCGTGTTCAGGCAGGAAGCCCACCGTAGGCGTGTAATCCTCCAGCTGCATCAAGAAGTCCACCAGAGGCGTGCTGGACACCACCGGCTTTACGTCTCCGTTGGCCGCGCTCGGCAGTACGTAAACCCCGTTAGACATAGCCCCCTCCGGGGGCGCCGCGCCGCCCGCAGACACCGGAGCTGGAGGAGAACCAGCAAACTGAGACTCAGAGGTGGGGCGCAGGGTCCCAGCTAGGTCTGCCTGGTACCCTCTGCCCTCACCCGCCGCTGGGCCCAGTCCAAGACGTTTCCCTCACCCTCACCCGTCCCGGCCCTCACCCGCCCCGCGCCGCTCGGCCGGCTCCCCGGCCCGCGCCGCCACAGGTCCCGTGACCCCAGCCGCGGCTCCAGCCCCAGGCCCCCCTGCAGTTCCCGCGGGGCTGGCCTTGTTCTCCGCGGCGGTGCTGACGGGCAGCGCAGCGGGAGCCGAGACCGGGGGCGTCGGGCCCGGGGCCGAGGCGGCGGAGGCTGGCGCCGCCTCGGGGTCCGCGCCGGAGCCGCTGCAGCTCATCGGGCCGGTGGGAGAGGCGGCGAACAGAGGCGCTTCCGCTTCCGCTCACGCTACGCACACCCGGGGTGACGTCACACGTTCTGCGACTCGCCCCGCCTGTCACCGTGTCAGCTCTTCTGTGGGTCCCACCTCCTCCCATGGCTTGTGGGCGGGTTAGGTAAATAACCAAAGGGAAAAAAAACAGTGGGGAGCTTTGCTGCTGTAGACATTCCACCTTCCACCCCGCAACACTCCATGGCAGTTCTGCCCGGATGGGAGACACTGTATATCCGGGACACAGTGCGGGTCTGGGACACTTCATTCAGATGGACGCTTAGACCTTGCTTTGGGGCCGTCGGTCCGACCCTCCTTGACTACGAGCTTCTTGGCAATCTGCATACTTAGTAGTTACCTTATTCAGCCTTTTAAGTGTCGTAATGGAGTTAGAAAGCTCCCCGCCCCGCCAATTGCTTTGAGAGAGAAAAGCAGCATGTCGCGCTGCTGTAGATGGAAAGGGGAGATATTTCAGCCTAAGGAGATAACAGACAAATCACAACGAGTGTAAACGTGAGGTTGTCAACAACATTTATTTAATTCTTATTTGTCAACTCTTAAGCTAGAGCCTGAAAATACAAAGTTAAATAGGACAAAATTCTAGTCCTCTAGGCAACAACGGTCTTGGAAACTAACACACTGGCAATTTCAATACTCTGCGGTAGTTAACAATGCTAGAGGTAGACACAGGTGAGCAGTGCAAGGGAGGAAGAGAACATATGCTACCCACCTCCAGGTGCCAGGCACTCTATCAACATGATTCCACTTAATTTTATTCCCTGATTATGAAAGGCAGGTAGTAATATCCCCACTTACATGAGGAAACAGTCTCAGATAAATTTACTTGTCCAAGTTTCTCTCCTACAAAACCAAGATTCAACCAGGTTTGGTTTTGAAAGTTTATGATTTTTTCTGCCATACCAAAATCAGCTAGCCTCGGGGAATCAAAGTGATTTCTGAGCTGAGTCTTGAAAGAATCATGTAAATCATGGAGGCATTTGTATCAGGGGGTGGTGTTCTGGGCACTGGAGAGCTTCAGCTAAGGTAAGAGTTTCTTGGCCCTTGGGGCAAATAGAGGAACAATGATTTGCTACTCAGGATCTGCTGCAGGCTGGACGGCGGGGCCCGCGTGAGCCTTGGCTCCGCTTCTGCCCGCTGCTGTTTTCACCTGCTGCCTTCCTGCTGGGCGCTTTCGCGGGTCGCTGTCAGTGCACGCCGGCTTGCGATGCTGCAATCCGGCTGAGCACAAAAACACAAGCCAGATGGAACTGAAACAAAGTTTTATTTTGTGAGAGGCCGTGTGCGTCCCCCTAACAAGCCGGTCCACACACCCACACACGTGTGTCCCTACCGGACCCGGGGGGCTCCACTTCCCCCGGAACACCCTCCTACCATCCTTCCCCAACCAATGGGAACTCTCCAGGAGTCTTGTAACTTGAGTCCCCAAATGGGCCTAAGTGAACAGTAGGAGCCCAATTTCCATATGAATGTAATACTTTGCAGTGGCTCCTAGCATCTGCCCCCTTCTGTTTAATTAAGCAATGGCAATGTGGCTAGGGACCGTGCCTGGTAGGTTGTCCAATTTAACATGTGGTTCTTACCCGTCATGGGAGAACTGACTTTTACACGTCAGTTTCCTGTCTTAGGTTGAATCCACTGTAATCAGATCAACCCGTCACTGACTACCGGTCTAGCATAGCCATGCTTGTGGATAGGCCTAAGCACCAGTGGGGGGGTGAGGTTCTTGCCTCACCTCTGTTGGCCCCCAAATTTAACTTTGGTGCCAGTGGGGGGGTGAGGTTCTTGCCTCACCTCTGTTGGCCCCCAAGTTTTAGACCATCACTAGTAGAAGGGAGGAAGATACAGAAATGCCACGACACCAAGCCAATTGACGGCTCCTTAGGAAGAACAGTAACACTGGTGACACAGCAGCTAAGATATTTCAGCACTACCATAATTCACTGTATCAACAAATAGAGCACAATGCATACAGGTGATACATAGTCCAGGCAAGTTGTGTAAGCAGTTCAAAGTGGAGGAGTCTATCAATATGTCCATTTCCTCCCAAAGTAAATTAAGTCCTTGATTGAGCAGTTCAAAGTGGAGGAGTCTGTCAATATGTCCATTTTCTCCCAAAGTAAATTAAGTCCTTGATTGAGGATACTTATTGAGTTATATTGATTGATGTATCAGTTTATATAGTTTACTGTGATAGCTATCATAGAAGTTGTAGTTTGGTTTTATCTTAGTCTTCACCGGCATTGGGATGGAGATGGGAATTCTGGCCATGGTGCTAAAGAGACATTATCTTGAACAGAATTGTTAAATATAATGAAAAGGAAAGGTGAAAGTAAACAAACAGATCTGTTAACCACCTTTAAAAGCAAAATTTATAACAGCTGTTTACCTAATTTAAATTAAACCATATAAGTCACGTGATTTTTTTTTTTTTTTTTTTTTTTTTTTTTTTTGGATCCATTTATATCTATTTATACATGAGCGCTCCTTATAAATGAAATATGGACATACACACATACAGACATACAACACAAAACAGTGCATACATAACATAGAACATATAGGACAATAGTAAATAAAGGCCTTGTAGCTATACCTAGGTGAAATCTCCATTGCAATGTTTAAAAACTTTACAGTTAAAAAAAAAATAAAACACAGTCAAAAAATAAAACTGATCAGAAAAACATTAACCTAGGTTTGTATGAGCTCAAAAAGAAAGAGAAAATAAATAAATAAATAAAATAGAACCTTATGATGTGGGAAAAATGTAATAATAAAATAGATATTGAAAAAGGCACCGTGGTAAATCACTGTTGTAGATGTAAGAATAGCCAAGCTGGAGCTCTGGATATCAGCTGTTATGGATTTGAGTCAAATCATCTTCTTTTTCTGTAGAAATTGTTTTAGTTAATCTCTCTGGAATCCAAATTGGTTGCTGTTCCTCCTGTGGAAAAACACAGACGGAGCCCCGACTCCAGACTATTACTGGGTCCGGACCTTTCCATTGTCCTGTTAGAATATCTTTCCAAAGTACCTTAGGCTTATGTACATTTTTCGGATACATATGTCTTTCCGCAGCACTAAGTCCTGATGAATCCAAATTTAGAAAGTTTAGAGTAAAAAGGGTTATTTTAAGTTTATCTTTGGGGGATATATACCCTTTTCCAATTCCTTCCTTTTGTTTTAATAAGTACATTTTAATAGTTTGATGAGCTCTTTCAACTATGCCTTGACCCTGTGGATTGTATGGGATTCCTGTTATATGAGTAATGCCAAATGATGAGCAAAATTGTTTAAAAGAGTTAGACGTATAACCAGGAGCGTTATCAGTTTTTAACTGTTTAGGAACACCCACAGTGGCAAAATTTTGTAAGCAATGAGCTATAACATCTTTAGTTTTTTCTCCGGCATGAAGGGAGCCCATTAAAAATCCAGAAGAAGTATCAACTGTAACATGTAAATATTTTAATTTTCCAAATTCTGGCAAGTGTGTAACGTCCATCTGCCAAATATGGTTAGGTATCAGTCCTCTAGGATTGACTCCAAGATTAACTTGTGGTAAAAATGTCACACAATTTTGACATTGTTTTATTATATGTCTGGCTTGTTCCTTAGTTATTTTAAAACGTTTTTGTAAGGTATTAGCATTGACATGGAACCTTTTATGAAAATTTATAGCTTCTTCTATTGTGGAGAAAATATGTATGTCATGTGTAGATTTATCTGCTAGTTCATTACCCAAACTAAGGGCTCCAGGCAACCCTGTATGTGCCCTGATATGTCCAATAAAGAATGGATCTTTTCTGTCCCAGATTAGAGTTTGTATAGCAGAAAACAAAGAGAAAACAGTAGAGGAAGGAGAAATCCTACCAGCATCTTCAAGGGATGCTATAGCATTAACTACATACTGGCTATCAGAGAATAAATTAAATACAGAATCTTTGAACATCATAAAAGCTTGTAATACTGCATTGAGCTCTACCTTTTGAGCTGATTGTTTGGGTACTAAAAATGTAAAAGTTTGATCAGGGGTAACTACCGCTGCTGTACCATTGTTTGACCCATCAGTGAATATATTTGGAGCATTCATGATAGGGTTTTTTTTTGTCATTTTAGGAAAAACTACAGGATGCTTAGACCAAAAGGACAACAAGGGATTAGATGGCAAGTGATTATCAAATGAGACACTAGATTTACACATGATTATTGCCCAAGTATTTAACTCATTAGCTAACTCATCAATTTGATCCATAGTATATGGAGTAATAATTTTATTGGGAGAAATCCCAAACACTCCCTTCGCTGCTTTTATCCCTTTGAGTATTAATTGTCCTACAGCCTCAGGATATCTAGTAAGAATAGTATTAGGGGAATACGATAAATGTATCCACAATAATGGACCTTCTTGCCAAAATACTCCTGTAGGAATATTTTTTGTTGGTAGTACAATAAATAATAAAGGCAAACTTATATCAATTCTATCCAAATGCATATTTTCCATATATGTTTCAATGATTTTTAATGCCTTTCTTGCTTCAGGCGTTAACATGCGGGGTGAATTTGGATCTGATGGACCTTTTAGGATATCAAATAAAGGTCCTAATTCTCCTGTTGGTATGCCTAGGTAAGGCCTTATCCAGTTTATGTCTCCCAATAATTTTTGAAAGTCATTAAGTGATTTGAGTTGATCTACTCGTATTTGAATTTTTGGTGGACGGACCATGGTTGAGGATAATAAAACTCCTAAATAATTAATTGGAAAATTTAATTGTACTTTATCTATTGCTACGTCTAGATTATAATTTTTTAGTAAGTTTGTAAGTGTGGCATAACATTCTAGCAATGTGTTCTTATCTTTATGTGCTAATAACACATCATCCATATAGTGAAATATTTGTAGTTCAGGATTTTGATTTCTAAGTGGCTGGATTGCTTTATTAACATAAATTTGACACATAGTCGGGCTGTTCGCCATCCCCTGGGGTAAAACTTTCCACTCATATCTCTGATCAGGACCTTCATGATTTAGTGCAGGGATAGTAAATGCAAAATGTGGACTATCCTCGGGATGAATTGGAATTGAAAAGAAACAATCCTTAATATCTATAGTTAACACATGCCAGGTTTTTGGTAAAGCAGACAATTGGGGAATCCCTGATTGAGCAGGTCCCATAATAACCATCTCATTATTAATGGCTCTTAAATCTTGTAATAATCTCCATTTACCAGATTTCTTTTTAATGACAAAAATGGGAGTATTATGGGGAGATACGGAAGGTTGTAAATGTCCTTCCGCTAATTGTTGTTTGACCAGATCGTGGGCTACTTGTATCTTTTCTTTAGTCAGGGGCCACTGAGGAACCCACACTGGTCTTTCTGATTTCCATGTAATTTTGATTGTCTCAGTGGCCCTTTTTGAAAACCCAATCCATGTTTATTTATTTCTTGATCTATTTGAATTGGTGCTATCATATCTTGATCTTGTTTCCTTAATCCTTTTTCTTTTCTAAAGCCTTGTTTAGCCCTACTAGTGGGCGCGTTAGAATTGACGTTATTTGTTAATGTCAATCCTAATTGATCTAGGACATCCCGTCCCCATAAATTTATGGGAAGATGGTCCAATACATAAGGCTGTATAGTTCCTTCACATCCTTCAGGATCCCTCCAATCTAATACCATAGCACTTCTATGGGGGTTAGTTGCCACTCCTAGGCCTCGAAGCGTTTGAGTGGCTTGTTGCAATGGCCAGTGCTTTGGCCATTCCTGACGAGATATGATGCTGAGGTCAGCACCTGTGTCCAGCAGCCCATTAAAATCATGTCCTTGAATATTTAATTTTAGCATTGGGCGAGAATCTAAATTTAAAGAAAGCATAGCCCAATCTACACCTGTGGAGCCTAATCCCTTGGAACCTCTTTCTACATTACAACTGGAAAATTCATCATGTAGGCTGGGTATTATTAATAACTGTGCTATTCTATCTCCTGATGAAATTACGGATATACCTCTTGGAGAACTGGCTATAATTTTTATTTCACCCTCATAATCGGGATCAATTACCCCAGGACTTATCATAAGTCCTTTTAGTGTAGAAGAACTGCGTCCTAATAATAAGCCTACTGTTCCTTGGGGAAGAGGTCCTTTTATTCCTGTGGGAATGATTTGAACTCCCATCTCTGGAGTTAATACTGCTCTGGCAGAGGCACAGATGTCCAACCCTGCGCTCCCTCTAGTTTGTCTGATGAGGGATCTGATGGATAGTGCGTCCTGGGCACTACCTTGATGGTGCTGCTGGGTTCCTCCATTGCCCCGTATATTTGTGGCTTTGGGCCCCGGGGCATTGGGCCCTCCAATTCGTTTTTTGACAACGGGGCCTGATACCTTTCTCCACGATATTGTGGGTAGACACTTGGTCTTTGTCCATTTTTTGATAACGGAATACCCTCTATGGTGGTTTGAGAACGGCATTCATTAGCCCAATGTCTCCCTCTATGGCATCGTGGGCAAATACCCGGGATTCTACTCCTTTGATACCTAGCTTTGTTAAACCCTCCTCCTATGGGGCAATTTCTTTTAAAATGTCCTTTCTGATTGCAATTATAGCATGTTTTTGGTTTGGTATCTAAAGCCTGTTTTACTTCAGCTGCCATGACTTGTCCTTGTTCATCAATGTCGCTACATAATTTAATATATGTGTTTAAATCTCCATGTTTCCACGGTCTAATGACCTCTTTGCAGCAACGATTTGCTTGGTCATAAGCCAGTTGTTTTATAAATGGCATTGCCTGTTCTGTATTTTCAAATGTCTTAGAGGCTGTTTCAATAAGTCTAGCTACAAAGTCAGCGTAGGGCTCATTAACTCCTTGTGTTATCTTAGATAGTTGACCTTGTAAATCCCCTTGTCCCTTCAAAGTTTTCCATGCCTTAATTGCATTCATAGTGATCTGAGCGTATACGCCAGGATCATATCTAATCTGTTGCCTCTGACCCTCATAAGGTCCTTTCCCCAATAGCATTTGAGAATCTCTTTCAGGATAACCTGCTGCTGCATTTCGCCTAGCTGTCTCCCTGCAAAATTCCTCATTGGCAATTTTCCATAATAAATATTGTCCTCCATTTAGCACAGAGTGACACACGCTAGCCCAATCTTCTGGTGTTAAGTCCCAGCTGGTAATAGATTCGACCATTCTGACAGTAAAGGGAGCCGCAGGCCCGTAGGTTTGTACAGCTTCCTTTAATTGCTTTACTATTTTGAAATCTAAGGCACGGTAAACTCGTTCCCTTTCTTCTCCCCGCTCAACTACAGGGCATGCTAACTTTTGGGGTCCTGCCTCAGGATTCTGTTCATCACCTATGGAAACTGAGGGCTGCTCAGCTACAGGTGAAGCTGTTGGTTGAATTACGCCCTCTGGTGATGGAACGGAGTTAGTACTAGCCTCCCTATCTGAGGGTCGTTTTTTCCCTAAGCTTGCCTTCTTCAATTTTTCTTCTGTCTGACTAGCTTGAGGGACCTTTTGTTTTGCTTGACCTAATAAGTTTTCTGCCATAGCCTGGACCTCTAACAATTTACTTAACAGTCTTTCGGTTTGTTTTTTACTAGATTCTAATCTACTATAAAGGTAACGTAACCCAATAAGGTAGGATAGAAGAAAGCCAAAACAGAATGAAACAGAAACGGAGAGGAGAAAAATGATTATATCAATTTTTTCTTTCTCAGGGCCGAATAACTTAAAACCTTGAGCCAACCATTTTTCCCAATTCGCCTGAAAAAATTGTAAGGCTAGAGAGCCTGAAATAAAAGCAGAATAAATCAAAACAAAAATACCCATTCTGTCGCCTTTCCTTAGGGGCGAGCGATATCACTCACCTATAAATTTTGGGCGTTCCCCGTACAAGGGCCACCAAAATGCTGCAGGCTGGACGGCGGGGCCCGCGTGAGCCTTGGCTCCGCTTCTGCCCGCTGCTGTTTTCACCTGCTGCCTTCCTGCTGGGCGCTTTCGCGGGTCGCTGTCAGTGCACGCCGGCTTGCGATGCTGCAATCCGGCTGAGCACAAAAACACAAGCCAGATGGAACTGAAACAAAGTTTTATTTTGTGAGAGGCCGTGTGCGTCCCCCTAACAAGCCGGTCCACACACCCACACACGTGTGTCCCTACCGGACCCGGGGGGCTCCACTTCCCCCGGAACACCCTCCTACCATCCTTCCCCAACCAATGGGAACTCTCCAGGAGTCTTGTAACTTGAGTCCCCAAATGGGCCTAAGTGAACAGTAGGAGCCCAATTTCCATATGAATGTAATACTTTGCAGTGGCTCCTAGCAAGGATCAAATCTTTTTCCAATCAAGCCAGAAACCTAAGTCCCTTGACTCTCATTTTCTTCATTGCCCACCGCCCACTACCTTAACATCATCCAGTAATCTTCAAAGCATTTCTATCAGGTAAATGGCTTCATGGGATTTGTTTTTCACTCTAGAAGGTGGAATAGGGATGTACAAAAGTAAGGAAACTATTTTTACAAGGGTTTTCTGTAATTTAGAGGAGAAAGAATATGGCTTCAAGCTAATATATTAGCAGTGGGGATGGAAAGAGAAAAATAAATTCAGATGTTCTTAAGAAATATAATTGGAAGGACTTTTGCATCGATAAAGATATATTTAAGAGGTAATATCAGTAGGACATGTTGATTTAAGGTAGTTGGGGGATGAAGAAAATGAGAGTCAAGAGACATGGGTTTCTGGCTTGATTGGAAAAAGTATAGTATCATTTACCAAGAAGAAACAAAAGATGGACTAGTTTGAGGTTGCGTGAAAGGAGATGAAGTTTCAAGTATTGCATATCTTACATTTGAGTATCAATCATTACTGGATAGAAAATCTTATTTAGTGAGATGGGGATAGCTATAGATGCTAGTAATTTGTTCCAGGAGACAATGATTAAAATGATAAGAGCCAAAGACTAAGAATGGAACAATGAAGAATACCAGTATTCCAAGAGGAAGCAGAGCAGGTGAAGCTGTGAAGGAGGAAGACAAGAGTGGTAAGAGAAGTTATGCACTAGAAGTTAAAGAAAGGGAATAAGTGGGCAACTATAATGGAAAAACCATCAAGGAAAGATTGAGTAGTTTGCACTGGATGAAGAAGCAAGTAGGCCATTGTTTTTTAGCATCAGGGGAGGAAAGAATAAAAGATGAGAGCAGAGGTCTTATTGCAGTGAATTGAGGAGCAAACATGAAGTGGTGGTCATCAGATCTGAGCCTGCTGTAACCAGTAATGACAGACCACGTCCTCACCCTGTATTCACATCTCTGGTTGAAAAGAGGAAGAGGTGAAGGGAAGGGCAGACAAAAATTTCTGGTTATATCATCTTGTTGAGGAATCCCGAGGCAGGAGTAAGGACACCTGAGTATGAAGGTACAGGGTAGGGTGGGGAGTGAAGCCAAGCTCACACAGCATTTCAGAGTTAGGGAGATGAGCTGTTTGCAATTTTTGAGGATTCAGTAGGGCTTCCAAAAAGGCAGAATAAGGAACTGATTCACCAATCATAGGACAGAAGACAAGTCAGCTTTCCTGGCAGGAAAGAGTCAAGGATTGAGTAATGTCTTCAGTAAAGCTGGAAAGTTGGGTGTTCCCCAGCCTGTCACAGGATCCCAGCCAGGGCCAGAGCAGAACCCCTGACCTTCCACTTCTTCATTCAGACAGGACTCATGGCAGCCGTGGGTTACCTAGGGAGGAAGTGGGCATTAGATCTGGGTCTGCTGGTACAAGTACCGACAGACTGAACCTCCTTACCCTGTGTTCAGATATCACCAACTCACAATTACCCCCAAGTTCATCTTGGCCAATCCCATACTCATATGACATCTAGATACCCTTCCCATCCACACTCACATCGAAGAGTCCTGCTCCATGCTGCTGATAGAGCCTTGGGTTGAGAAAGCCAAGAGGGGGGTGGCCACTAAGGATTCTGTGTTCATTTATCAAGGATATGAGTCCCCCAAACACTGGAGTAGAGGCCTGCAAGGTGAAGGTGCAAGTAGTGGTCAGGGTTTCTGAATGATTGGACCTTTGGGGATGAATATTTGAAAGGATTAGTGGTCTCTGATGAATCAGGGGCTCTAGGGGCAAGGTGCTAGAGGTAGGAGGTAGTTACTGAGAGGGCATTTGGAGTAAGGCTGATTCTCACCGAGGTTCCAGAAACCCATGGAATAGGCACACTGTTGCTGACCACCCAGTAGCCATCAGAAAGTGCAGCAACATCTGGGTAGGCACGGCCACTACCATTGAAGTAACTGGATGGTGGCAGGTGAGGGCTAGAGTTCAGGAACTGGACTACAGCTTCCTCCTGAAAAGCACTTCTGAGTAAGTACTTACCTGTAGCTTGCCCATCAGTCTGCTGAACTGAGGATCTCCCAACCTCTTATCTCTCCACACAAACATGCATGTACCTGGTATGAAGGCCGTGGGAACACGTTGCTGAAGCCACCACCACTGATATAGTCAACTATCTCATTTGTGACACGGAAAGGATTCTGGAAGGAAGTGCCTCCTACTGTGGTAACATAGGGGCTAAGGGAGAAGACAGCATTCAGATAATACAGGACCTCCAAGTTGTGTGGATGAGTAAGCATGGCCTAAATCTTGTTGGAGAGACTAGACTCTATGGGAAGCATGTACACATGCCTCAAGGCATGGTCTGAGCTGACAAGATATATATATATATACACACACACACACACACACACACACACACATACACACACACACTTTTCTCTAGAGAACACTCAACTTAATCTGCCACTAAAATGCCTAGGGACTGAGGAAGAGGAACCACTGGGAGCTGTGTCCCACTCAGGAGACTTGAGGCCTAGAACCTATAGGAAGAAGAGAGGGAGTGCAGCAATCAGGACAGGTTAAACTGAAGGCTGAGCGATAGGAACACCTGATGGA
The DNA here is from genome assembly GCF_052094955.1 of Ictidomys tridecemlineatus. Lineage (NCBI taxonomy): Eukaryota > Metazoa > Chordata > Mammalia > Rodentia > Sciuridae > Ictidomys > Ictidomys tridecemlineatus. The sequence continues at coordinate 56,729,320 of NC_135480.1, read as the reverse complement.
ATTAAGGTAAAGGTGCTAAATCACAAGGTCACAGGTGAAAGATATGTGATCACAGGTAAATGGTAGTTTGGAGTAGTTACCTGGAGGCCGGGAAACTAGGACGAAACTGGTGTCTTCCAGAGACAGACCAACACCCAGCTCCACTGTCACCTAACAGATAGACAAATTTGGAACCTATATTAGTTGGTCAGAGCTTGGTATGTAGGTTCAGGTGCTAGGGAGGAAATCTATTTATCAGCTCTTACTGCAAAAGGTCAGAATTTAGAGGTTATGTCATTGGTCTCTGTTGAGGTTCTGAGTTCAGATTATGAGTCAGAGATCAGGTTCAGTGGTCATAGGGGTGGGGGATCAAAGCTCCCAAGTTTGGTGGGTTGGGATAGAATGTCTAAGTTTAGTGTAGGAGTTCACCTGAAGCAAAGAGCAGGGTAAGACCCCGGCTGGCAGCCTTCATGAGCTCGGTGTTGACCCTCTGGATGTAGGCACTGCTGAGGGAGTCTTCATCATCACCATAGCTTACAGTATGCACATGTGGCAAGGATGACTCATTACTGAGCAGGAGGAGCCACTGCAAGAAGGGCTCCTGTGCCTCATGCCGTCCTGGATTTTTTTTTTTTTTGAGAGGTGGGCACAAAGGTAGTCATTGGGGGTTTGTCAGGATCTCTTTAGCTCATGGCATTCCCTTGTCAAAGCAGGGATCAACAACCACCTCCAACCCACTTCCCCACCAGGTGGTCCTCTTAGCAGTACCAGGGCTACTGTAGACCCATGTGGAGATATTGGCACCAGCACTCATCAGGTATTGAACATCCAGACTGGCCTCGATCCCTGCCCGGCCTCGGCCCTGTTTGCCAACCACTCGGGCTACTGATGTCTGGTGTGCAAAGTTGCCACCAAAGAGGTGCATGAACTCAGCAAGATCTGAGTCATGGAAGTACTGCTCCAGAAACTATGGAAGGAGTCATAGCAGGAATCATGAGTTAGAAAGTGGTAAGACACTGAAGACACCTTGGGGAGGCTGGGGGAACCCTGGGCTCTCTGCTTGGCTCACCTGGGCACAGGCCTGGCTGTTGTTGGTGGTGCCAGAGCCCACATCTTGTGCTGTCAGGTTGTATCGCTCACGAATCACGGATGGAGTCACTCCAAAGTGCAAGCCAACGCTTCCTGCCACTTGCGGCTTGGGGCGTTGCCTCAGGGATGATGTAGGGGGAAAGCGGTGTAGTCCCCCCACTGTGGAAAGGGGTCAGGTTGAGATCTTATAGACTTCAATACTCATTTTGTCCCTGAGCACCTCCACTCAAACCCCATCTAAACTTCTCAGCCCCTGGATCTGCTTGCCCCAACCCCACCAACGCCACTGGGTTTACCAAAATCCACATGAGAGGCCAAGGCCTGAGGGAGCTGGTAGGGACGTAGGGACCTTACAACATGGATCTTTGCTGGTCCCCCCACATAACGATGAAACTCAGCCCCAGGGAGCAGCAGCTCTGCCTGTCTGGAGGTCAGAGATCAGAAAACAGAAGTCAGAAAACACAGAACAGAGCACCACTGGGCAATCAGTCATTATTTCCTCATGCATTAACCACTACTCACAAGCTCTAAGAAACTCTCAACTCCCTCCCTTTGGAGTTTCTAGTCTCCCTGGGACAACTGATGCTTTCCAAGGGGCAATCATTCTCTCTCACCGGACACTTAGCCAGCAAGTCAGAAAGTCCTGTGTGGTCACTGAATTGCAGTTCCGGGCTCCAGCTGCCAAAAGCCATTTTTTGACTGTGTGGAGGGTAAGTGGTGATGGCCGGACCAGCTCAGCCACATCTTCTATGGTTAGATATTTTCCTGCAGATATTCAAAGAGGGGCTTGCTTTCATGGATTTTCCAAGCTGTCTTTTTGAACCCCAAACAATAAACACCAGGACTTTCCAGGGAGGGCTGTGCAGGTGCTGGGTATATTTAGGGGCCAGGGGAAGAAATGTCTGGAAAGACTTGTAATGCTATGGTCACAAAATACAGATTTACCCTAAAGACCAGTAGGTTGCAAATGATGCACCACAGCATGTATATCCATGATCATGAAAAGCAAATGAGATTAATATAAGTTTTCTATTTTATCTCCAATAAAAGTTTCCAAAACTTTTGGAGCCAATCATAACATCTAATTTACCTCTTGTCACCATACTTGTTGATTTTAAGCTTAACATGATGGAAACCACTATTTCCTACATAAAGCCACACACATTAGTACTCCCCTCTCAGGTGATCTGAGACCCCCCCTCTCACTTCCACTCTTCACACATACACATTGTCCCCTTGCCATCAAAGACTTTAACTAGAGAAAAGGATACAATCCAGTGGTTGGAAAGACTTTTTTTGTGTGTGTGAGTACAATAGGTAGTACAGTGGGACTGAGGTAGAGGGGAAAAAAGACTGCAGACCAATCATGGGGCTGGGCAGTTGTCCAGAAGAAAGAATAAACAATAGAGTTGGAAGCAATGAGAGATGACCAAATGTGGATTAACTTAAAGATAATTTAAGAGTTGAAATTGGCAGCCTTGGTGTCTGAGGAGGAAATGGGAGTGGATTTAAGCAAGGGGAGAGGAACTTGAGTTGATGAGCACTTACGGATAATGGGTTCTATTTCATTTATCTGGTAAGTAACAGAATTTAAATCTAGAGCTGATCATAAAGTCTGTACCTTTAACCTTATCCATTTTTTTTGTCTTTAGACTGAGGAAAACAGGTGGAACGTGGGGGAAGAATGTTACTTTGGTAGTACAGTTAAGTTCTAATTCACTTTTTTATAAAAAACTCCTGAACTGGGCTGGGGATGTGGCTCAAGCGGTAGCGCGCTTGCCTGGCATATGTGCGGCCCGGGTTCGATTCTCAGCACCACATACAAGCAAAGATGTTGTGTCTGCCAATAACTAAAAAATAAATATTAAAAAAAAAAAAAAAAAAAAAAAAAAAAAAAAAAAACTCCTGAATGATAGTCACTGCCATTCATCTGCCCTATATCACTCCCCTGTCAGGCACAAGGAGCATGACCCTGATGTGATTTATACCATCTCATGCCCTGCCCAGCCCTGTGTCTTTCACTGCATTCCACTTTGTGCCCTGGTTCCCAACATGCACCGTAGCGAGGAGAGCCAGGATCCGACACAGCCTGTACCAACTCCGAGAGTCTCTCCAGATTCTGCTGTCTCAAAGCAAAGGTGAGACTCAGCTCTTCCTCAGGGTCCACAGGGCCCAGGGACACCCAGCCTGGGGGCAACCTGCAAGGTCAGGGGACAGGTTAGGATGTGGAGGGGATATATGGGTGGGTTGGGGAAGGTTCTGGATTAGGGGCTGAGACTTTGGGTATGATCTCAGAAGTGGATAAGGATCACAGAAGATGAATGACAAACTAAGCCTGGGAAACTGGGGTATGGAGGCTATAGAGGTAGAAGGAGCTGGTTTGAGAGTGAGGGATGCTAAGACCAGGACAGTGGGTGCAGAACAGGGCATTCAGAAGGAGACAATCAGTGTTAGGTCAACTCACGTCCTTCGCTGGTCAGGCTCCGGGCTGTAACTACCTTTGCTGGCGACGATGAGGGCAAGGAGCCCTAGGAGGCTGCGGGGGACGGCAGGTGGGTTTCAGTGGTAGCTTTACTGTCATTATATTCCCACCCTCCAACACGTACTCTTTCCAACATGATCCCCTTCACTCCGGCCCCCCTAATTTCTCACCAGGTTCTGAGTCCCATTCCGCCTTTCTGCAGATATGCTGTCATGTGACAGATCACATGGGCCCCATCTTCCAGGGCCACCACCTCCCTGCCTAGTAACTAGTGACGATGAAGGCTTCTTCCTCTCAAATGGTCCTGAATGCTGGGAAGGGGTGGAGCTACCATTAAGATTTCCTCTCTCTGCATAGTTTAGCACAGCTCCCCACCTGCTGCCTAAGTCCGCCCCGCCTCCAAGGAATCATCACCAGGGAGTGGTTCTGGAGGCGTACAGACATGGGTTATTCCCAGCTATTTGATTAAGAGAAATAACTCCTTAGAACTTAGGTTTCTACATTTACAATAGAGACTATCATAAAAAGTGATTTGCCTTGTAGGGTTACAGTGAAAATTTATTCTGAGATAAAACAGCAAATTGCCAAGCAGAGCCTGACTCAACAGATGTGAGGTCTTAAGCTCCAAGAAGGAATCACTTCACTTGGCTACTCCTTTTTTTATGGGGTGGATACTGGGGAACCTAGGGCTGCTTTACCGCTGAGCTACATCCCCAGTCTTTTTATTTATTTATTTTTTTAACAGTGTCTTGCTAAGTTGCTAAAGCTGGCCTCAAACTTGCATTCCTCCTATCTTGGTTGGCCTCTTGCCCACATTAGAGGGAAAGCACTGTAGACAGATATGATTGTCAGTCTCAGGCTAGGCTCTTGAGCTCCTGGTATAATCCCCATCCTAGATATCCACATATCCATAATAGGTGCCTTCCAATCATCCCCACAGAACAGAGCCAGAGGCTGGATACAAACTGCAGTTTATTAAGGCTCCAGAGTGAGAATTGGCACTTGTTCTGGGTAGGGGCAGGGGTGTCAAAGAAACCCAAAGGAGCTGGGCCCAAACAGGTTAGAGGGACCTTCCCCATTTCCCTACCCCCCCAATAAATAAAAGTCTTGCTCCATCTCAGGGTGCTGGCACAGGGCAGGAAGTCCTCATTGAGGAGAACCAAGGGCTGCTGCCTCCTTCATATTCCTCCCCACACTGGACCTGACTGGGATGAATGTGGGACCTGCCCCTACTGAAGAATTTGGGATGGAGAGCTGGGGCTTGACAGTGGCCTCCCTGTGGCCAGTCATGGTCCGAGGCTGCCCATGGCAGGCTCAGTGTGGGGCCTGCATTGGGGACACTGTGCGCATCCCAGGTCGGGGCCCAGCCTGGGCCACAGCTAGATGTGCAGCTCCGTGTCATCAGGTGGCTCCAGGCCAGACTCTGTGCTGAGTGCTGAAGCTGAGGGGCCCTGGGCCACCCCAAATGGGGAGACAACAGGTGAGCGAGCAGCCAGAGGAGACAGCGAGGGTGAGAAGCTGGGGGACATGGCAGCTGAAGACAAAGAGCCTTCGTGGCTGATGGGAGAGCGGTGAGAGGACGGTGGGAAGATGGCCCGTGCTGCAGCTGTGCTTGCAGGTTTGGGGGGCACAGACTTGGCTCCTGGGTGGGCCACAGCAGTGATGAGGGGTGGTGGGTCAATACGGGGAGCAGGGGGACATGGCCGTGCTTCATCCTTGAGCCGAGCAATCTCTGTGAAGACACTGGCCAGTGGTTGGAACTGAGGGCACCAGCTCAGCAGGTAGTCCCAGTTATAGCTGCCACGAAGCTCCTCCTCGCCAGCCACAATGGCGGTCAGTGCACCTGCCACACATGGTTTGCCATCTGCTGGGAAGCCATAGTCCCCAGTGGGTGCGGGGCTCAGGCCACAGCCCCCCAGAAAGGCTGTGGCAGTGGCTGGGGGTCCCTCCTCTCGGTACAAAGTGGCTCCTGCACCTGGCAGCAGCAGCCCTGCCTTTCGACCCTTATACCAGGTATCAGGGGCAGGTGGCTCACAGGATGTGTCACTCAGTCCATCTGCATCCTGCTGGATGCCTGAGTCAGGGCCCCGGGCAGCCAGGGAGGAGGCTACACTGGCCACACGGGGAAACTCGTTGATCATGCGTATCTCATCATCTTCTGCAGCCTCTGCTGAACCTCGGCCACTTGAGTGTGAAGGATCCAGGGAGCCACCACGAGGGTAAGGTCCACCAGCTCCTGGCCCACCATAGCTGGGGAGAGTCTGGTGATACAGGTGCTCTGATGGTGGTGGGCTGGGAGGATCCCGGCCCAGCTTCTGCAGGGAGCCACTGGCTAGGGGTGCTGCCTGTGACATTGGACCAGGGGCCGCATCAGCCTTCCGGCTGCGGGCCCGAACAAGTCCTAGGACCAGGGCTGCCAGTGCAAGCACCACCACAACTCCCAAGGAGGCTGCCACAGCCCCCACCAATAGTAGGTTAAGGTCAGGTGCCAGGCCTAGTGCAGTGTGAGTGATATCTACAGTCACAGGTACAGTGGCACTTCTGGAACCAGGCAGAGGCCCCCGTGCAACTACCTCCAGCCTTAGCTCCCGTGGTGCTTCACGCCGGGTCCGGCCCCCACCCCCAGAGGTGGTTGTTCCACTGCCTGGTGCCTGACTGTCCACCCGCAGGTACAGGGCACCTGTAGTCTGGTTGATACCAAAATAGGGGGAAGAGGTGGCAAGGGAATACAGCACCAGGCCATCAGCACCCCCGTCCTCATCTGTGGCCTGCACATGACCCAGGCTGTGACCACGCTGGGCACCTTCTGGCACTTGGAAGTGGAAAGCTGGAGCCAAGAATACTGGGTCATACTCATCCTCTCCAGTCACTAGCACTGACACAGTGACAGAAGCTGAGAGATTCCCAGCATCAGCAGCACCCACCAGCAGCCGGAAACTTCCTGTGTGCTCATAGTCAAAGGGCACTCGTGCCCGCAATTCCCCTGTAGAGCTGTTGAGCGCAAAAGCCTCACGACCCCCAGGCCCAGCCTCTAGCAGGCTATAGCGGAGCTTCCCAAAAGCCCCAGCATCCCCATCAATTGCATGCAGAGTGGTCACGAGAGTGCCTGGAGGCTGGTTCTCAGCCAGGCTGGTGCTGAGCAAGTTCAGTGGGAAGGATGGGCCATGGTCATTCACATCCTGGACCTCAATTGTCACTGGTGCCAAAGCAAAGTGTGCTCCAGCAGGGTCAGCAGCCTGCACTACAAGCTGATGGCGAGCCTGGGTCTCACAGTCCAGGGGGAGGGCCAATCGCAAGGTGCCAGAGCTCTCATCCAGTTCAAAGAGCCCCAAAGGGTCACCTGAACTGAGGGTAAAATGCACAAGGCCATGAGGGCCAGGGTCAGCATCAGAAGCCTCCATGTGCAGCAGCTCAGCTCCAACAGGTATGTCCTCAGGTACTGTCACGTGGTAGGATGCTCGGGTAAAGACAGGTGGGTTATCATTGACATCCAGCACAGTAACGGTCACTGGCACAACTGAACTGCGTGGTGGCTGCCCCCGGTCAGCTGCAGTCACAGTTAGATTGTACTGTGTGAGGCTTTCAAAGTCTAGAGGCTCAAGCAACACTAGGCAGCCTAGTGCCTGGGGGCCTGGTCCAATGCCCTCTCCAGCCTCGGCCAGCCGGGATTCCAGATGAAATACTCGGCCCCGGTTTCCACTAATGATGCTATAGTCCACAGTGGCATGAGTGCGGCTTCTGTCAGCATCTGTGGCCTCCAGGGTGAGCAGTGTGGAACCAGGGGGTAGATCTTCAGTCACAGCCACACGGTAATGTGGCAATGTGAAGCTTGGGGCATGGTCATTTTGGTCCTGTAGCTGCACATGTACTGTGGCTCGTGCTGCTCGGCCTGGAGTCCCATGGTCTCGGGCTTCCAGAACCACATCCACCACTCCTGGCCCCTCATGGCCCAAAGCCACTGTTCCTACTGTTGTGAACAAAGTTCCTGAGATGAGAAGGGAGGGAAAAGAAATAGTCATTCAGCAGTGGCTGTGTGTGATCAGCTTGGGAAGTCAGACTCCAGGCAATGGCCTGTGTGCTGGGAGAGTATGGAATGGCCTCATGGATTCAAAGCTCAGGGAATGGCTTCTAGACAAGCAGTCAGGGCAGGGCTTATCATATTAAAGACAGAAGGAAGAAATATTCTCCCTAGGTCAGAGATCTAGGAATCAAGATTTTGAGTAATAAGTTCTAGGAGTGAGGTCCAAATGTGGCCCAATATTGTCAAAGATAAAGGAGTTACATTCTGGGGAAGACACGCACCATTGTTGGGATCAACACTGAAGCCTTCAGCAGGGGAAGCCAGATGGTAGGAGATGTGACCATTGGCACCGGAGTCACGGTCAGTGGCAGAAACAGAGAGAATGGCACTGCCTGGGGGAGTGTGCTCAAGCAGCATTACCTGGGGTGTGAGAAAACGTGTTCATGGCCAAGCTGCCATGCTTGATGTCCATTATGGCTTGGAGCCCATACTCCTTAATATTTGAATGAGAACTGCCCACCTTCTCCCCTTTCTGGCCACAGGATGTAGAAGTTCACACAACCTGGAAGGCTTTTCTGAGATGGGACCCTCCCATTCCAAGGTAACTCCAACATCCAGCCCACTCCAACCACTTCTAGCTCCGTCACATCCCTCCAACAGGAACAATTTCTGGCCCAGTTGTGGGTACATCCAGGGGAGTTGGTACCTGGTAGAGGCTCTGTGAGAAGGTAGGTGCATTGTCATTGACATCCTCCACAAGCACTGTGAGGTTGGCATGGCCCTCGTGAGGTCCATCATGAGCCAGCAGCTGAAGATGGTAGTAGTCACACTGCTCAAAGTCCAAGGGACCCGTGAGGGAGACACGGCCTCCATAGCGGCCAATACTGAAAGGATCCTGAGGCCCAGATGGACTTAACACATACCACAGCACTGGTCCAGAATCCACATCATTCCCTGTTACCTGTGCAATCTCTGAGCCCAATAGTGCATCTGCAATATATGGGACGAGGTTGTTTTGACAGGGTTCCAAGCAACCCTGGAACTGCAGGATGAGAATTAATGCCTCTCAGCCACCCCTTTATACCTCTTGTTTTACCAGCCCTTACCTTCAGACACTCGGAGCTCCCAAGGCTGGGGGATAGTGGGGCGATTGTCATTGGAATCGATGACCATCACCGTCAGGGTAGCTGAACCCACAAGGGCAGGGCTTCCTCTGTCTGTGGCCATCAGTACAAGCCTGGACACAGAGCACAATCAAGGAGCAGGGTCTGGGTATAGAAGGGGACCCTGCAAAGGGCTAGGAGAACTCAGGAAAGAGCTGGGTTCTGGGGGAATTCATGGGGTGGCCTAGGGACAGAGAGGGATTCAAGGCAGGAATTGGAAACTAGACAGACCTAGGATGGGGTCTTGGGTCCATAGGGGCCAGGCCTTACCGTGCTTCAGCCCAGATCTCACGGTCCAGGATGGCTGTGGTAGTAATAGTGCCTGTGGCTGGGTCTACATGGAATAAACCCCGTGCTGGCTGGGATGCAGCCAGACTATAGGAGATCTGTCCTCCAGAGCCTTGATCCAGATCATCTGCCTCCACCTGGTGAGTGTAGGAGGTTGCTGGCATTGGCTTGGCCACAAACAAATATGACCAGCCCTTGCCCCCTAACTTCCTATCACTCTCCACACCTGCAGCAAGGGCCCCTCCAAAGGCCGGGACTCTGGCAGGAAAGCCACATAATGGGGCCTCAGGAAACGGGGAGCATTGTCATTGGCATCTTGAAGGGTCAGGGTCAGCACAGAGAAGGCAAAGGCTCCTCCACTCTCTGCCTGTAGGACTAATCGCAGTCGTGGATTTGTCTCAAAGTCCAATCCTTCTGCTGAGCGAACTGTGATGGCTCCTGTTGGGAGGAAACTGCATCAGTCACAGCCACTTTCCTTGCCTGGAGCCTCACCCTTAATCCAGGGCAACTCCTTTCACATTAAAGCCTTCTCTGGCCCAAAGAACCTATTTCTCAGGAGGCTGTTCCCTTAGAGCCCTTGCTCCCCTCCTTACCTGTACTAGGCTGGATAGAGAATATTCCTTTCTCATTCCCACTGAGAATGCTATAGGTGATGGGTCCATTTGAGCCCCCTGCATGGACAGCCTTGGGGGAAATAATAGGAGTCCCTGTAGAGAGGATGAGAGAGGATAGTATCAGTTGGACTGTGAGTACTAGGGGGGTTTGGGAGACATTTTCAATGAGTAAACCATCCAAGGATACAAATCTGGGACACATGGCTAGGCACCTACCTATGGGTGCATTCTCACGAAGTGTAGCTTCACTACTAGCCCGGGGAAAGCGGGGTCCACGCTCAGACTCCCCCTGCAGTCCAACAACGACCACACCAGTGGCAGAGCGAGCTGGACGACCAAGGTCAGTAGCCACAATGAAGAGGACACGATCTTGGGGACTCAGAGATACAGGAGAACGGGCTACCCGGATTTCACCAGTGTAAGAGTCCACAGTAGTACCAGGAGGCGGTGTGCCTGACAGCCGGTACAGAATGGAGGCATTGGCACCAGCATCACGATCTTCAGCTCGTAGTGTGGCCAGAGCCAGAGTTGGAGTATTAAGGCTAGGGCCTGGGCGAGGTAGGCGCAGACGCAGAGGGCTAGTGGGGAAAGTGGGTGCATGATCATTGACATCACGCACTGTGATGGTGATAGGCACTGTTGTGCTCAAGGGCCCAGCAGCTGCACCATCCACTGCACTCACAGAAAAGGCATAGCTGGGACAGTGTTCTCTGTCCAGGGCTGTGGCTGTGCGAAGTTCCCCAGAAGTAGGCTCCAGCAGGAAAGCTCCTGCTGTACCTGAACCCAAGTAGTAGGTCACATGACCATTGGCCCCAGCATCAGGGTCATGAGCTTGTAGTTGCAGCAACAGGGTCCCTGCAGGTGCATCCTCAGGCACCTCTACAGAGTAGGCAGGCACAGGAAAGGCTGGGGCATGGTCATTGGCATCCAGCACTGTTACTGTCACAAGTACAGTGGCACTGAGAGCTGGCTGGCCTCCATCCCGGGCCTCTATCCGCAGCTGGAACACTGGCTCCACCTCCCGGTCTAGTGGCCTCAAGGTGCCAAATTCCCCAGAGGCAACATCTAGGGTAAAGGCTCCTGATGGGTCCCCATCTGCAGAGAAGGGTATATACACATAATCATGCATGTCTCATTTCATGGGGATGGTGGTGGTTTATAAGCAACAGCAGAAGGAAATACAGGGGTTGGAAATGGGATGGGAGAAAGACAAAGATCAGAAATAAAAACAGTAAAGCAAGATACTATCAAGCAGTTGTTATCACTTACAGTGTGGTCTTGGAATTCCTAGGAATCCCCTGAGGCTCCTTCATATACATAAGGTCAAACTACTTTCATAAAAATTACATGCCTTTTTCATTCTCATCTCACAGATATACATACAGGAGTCTACAGATGCTACATGGCATAATGACATCATCACTTGGTTAATGAAATGTGTGCTTATGTATTGTTGTACATAACTTATAGAATAGGGAGAAAGTTTAGGGTATGAATATGTGTATTTTTAGAGATTCAGTTTATATGGCTACCTTCTGAAGTTCTACCTATAACCTCTGCAACTTCATCATTGTCCAACAAATTGCTATTTAAAATTGTAACATTCCGTTGTGCACTTCAGTACACTTCAGTGGCTTTTTTCTCAAGGATACCTAAAAATTGTGTAAGTTTTAACATCTAACACAATAAATATTGATATGATCCACATAAAAATCCTTTAAGGTTCTCAAAAATTAATTCCTGGGACCAAAAACTTGAGAACCACTGTTATAAGAGACAAACAGAAAGATAAACACAGAGACAAAAAGGGAGCTAAGGAGCTAGAAAGGCATAGAGATACCCAGATACACTGATATAAGCATGAAAGAAAAAGTGGGAGACAGAGAAGAAAGGAGACACAGAAAAACTGACTGAAACTGTCAGTGGCTAGCAAGGAGCAAGAATCAGGCTAGTGAGTGCCGAGTCAGTGCATATAGGATAATTCTCACCAAGGATCCGGTACTGCAGCTGCCCATTGGCTCCTACATCTGGATCGGAGGCCCTCAGCATGGTAAGAGTCTGGGGGTCTTGGCCCTCAGGTATTTCCAAGTACAGGTGGACATTCCCAAAGGTTGGAGCATGGTCATTCTCATCCTCTACAGCCACTCTTACTGTGACATGAGTTAACAGAGGGGGCGAACCCCTATCCCGAGCATATACTGTGGGCAAGCAAAATTAATGAGGTCTAGTCTGTCCCCATCCTGTGGTGAAATCAATACCACACAGTGTTCATACATGTTTACCAATACACACATAAATTACACACACAAACCAGAAATCATCTATTTCTATACACACACTAGGCCCACATATATACATGCATAGCATACATGTGCAAGAATATGTTCTTTTCCTTCCCAACTCCCAAGTTTGATACATACAAGATGTATCTTGAATTAGTGGTGCTGCGACAGAAAAGACACTGAGGTATTGAAAGATCCAGACTCAAGTTCCAGTCCTGCCATTTCCAAGATATGTTAGCTTAAGCAAGTCACCTGACCACTCTAATACTCAATATCAATATGCTTCAAGCTGTTAAATGGATGCAGTATAATTTGAGGGAGGCCTAGAAGGCAGAGCTGTGACAATATGCATTTGAGAATTTATATGATCACAGTGATGACAGCCTAGTAGTCAGTTTACCATGTAAATTTCCTAACTCCAGACTCCTCAGAAAAGTCCCAAACTATAACAAGCTGTGCTGTAACACAGAAATCTCTAAAGTACTTTGGGTGTTTTGTCCATGTTTACAGCACCTCTGGCTCTTGGGGTCCTGTTAAAGTGTACCTGTCAGGTTGATCTCCTCCTGCTCCTCTCGATCCAGGGCCCGAAGGGTAGTGAGCACGCCAGTGTTTGGGTCCAGAGAGAAGCTTTCACCAGAAATGCCTCCATAAGTCACTTGGCCATTGGCCCCTGAGGAAGACAGCATGGAGGGTGATCAGAGGGTAAATATACTCTTCATTCCCTCCATCCCTCTCACAATTCATCAGCCCAGTTCTTACCTAGATCAGGGTCGGTTGCTCGCAGAGTTAGCAGAGATGTGCCAGCTGGGCTATTCTCACGCAAGAGAACGCTGTACTCCTGCTGCTCAAAAATAGGTGCCTCATCATTGACATCAACGACACTGACAGTCAGGAGCTGAGTGGAGGAGCGTGGAGGGGAGCCGTGATCTGAAGCCACCACAGTCAGAATGTGCTCAGCTCTCTGCTCCCGGTCGAGAGGTCGTACCACAGACAGCGCTCCTAGGTAGGCAGTAAGACAGGTTTGGTAGCAACCTCAACATTCCCTCCACACTAGAACCCTTCTCGTCCTCACCCCCTAGGCACAACTCTCACCAGTGCTGGAGTGTAGCCGGAAGTGGCCATCCCCACCAGCTGCCAGGCGATAGGATACGCGTGCCGCCTCTCCTAGGTCTGGATCCCTGGCTACCACATGTAGTGCTGCGGGTCCGGGAGGCTGATCCTCTGGTAGGCGCACACGTGAGGGCGAAGCGAAGACTGGAGCGTTGTCATTTTCATCTGTGACAAAGACGCGCGCAGAAACGCGCGCTGCTCGGCGGCGGCTGGCGTTGGTTGGCCGGTCGGTGGCCTCTACCAGCAGTAGGATCGCAGGTGTGGTCTCCCGGTCCAGGCCGCGCGGAGCGGTGAGCGCTCCGGTGCGCGCATCCAGGCGAAGAGGCGGCACTGGCGGCTCCTGGCGTAGCAGGCGGTAGCGCACTTCGCTGTTGGGGCCCGGGCCGTCGGCGTCGGATGCGCGGAAAGTGTACAGCGCCGCCCCGGGCTCTGGGTTCTCCGGCAGCGCCAAAGCCAAAGGATCCCGGGCAAAGGCGGGGGCGTGTTCGTTCTCGTCCTGCACGCGCACCTGAACTCTCAGCAGCCGCGCGCCCGCGCCTCCCGGCCCCTCCGCGCGCACTGTGAGCGCACGCCAAGCTGGGCCCGCCTCGAAGTCCAAAGGCCGCGCCAGGTACAAACGTCCCGAGGCTGCGTCCAACGCGAACGTGCCCTCAGGATCGGCGCCGCCTACCAGCGTGTAGGTGAGTGCGCCTACACCAGCTGACTCTGAGGGCGCTACTGAGCCCAACAGGGATCCCGGGAGAAGCCCCTCAGCCGCCGTCACCGTCAGCACCACAGGCACTGGCACTGTTGGGTCAGGCTCTGCAAGATCCGGGGGCGGCTCGGCAACACGAACAGAGGAAAGCACCTGTTGTGTAACAGAGGGGAGATGGAATCAGAAGGGCTCATATTAAAGAAAGTCTGCACTGGCTCCTTGGTAGTAGGTTAGGATGGTTAGAATAGCTTTACAAGAGGGCCCAAGGACCCCCAAGAAGCTAGAACTACCGAAGAGGGGCCCACAGAGCAGGTATGGGGAAGCCGGTAGACAGTAGGGAAGGGGAGCCATACCTGCACAAGCAGTTGGAGGCTGGCACTCCGAGGAGGGCTGCCTTGGTCATGAGCAGTCAACGTTAACACATAGTGGGGCCGTTCTGCTCGGATCAGGGAAGCTGCAGTGAGCAGCTCCCCTGAGTGAGGGTGCAGAGAGAAGAGCTCTGAGCCAGGACCTGGAGACAAGGCAGAGCAAGAATGAGGGTTTGGGGCCATGAGCATATGCCATCACTCATCAACTCCCTTTACCCCACCCCACCCCACCCCATACCAGTTAGGGTGTACAAGATGGTCCCATTCTCCCCCTCATCGGGATCCTTGGCCTGCAGAGTTGTTACAAGTGTTCCTGGAGGCACTCGGTCTGGAACCTACAGAGACAAAACTTATTATCTCCTTCCTGTTTTTGAGAAAACTCAGAATCAAGTTCCCCTCACCAGTGTGTAGGCAGAGCCCCTCTTTTGCTCTCATGCCTGTTGCAGGAGGCAATCTCTCTTACCCTACAGTTCTATGGATTATGTGGCTGCAGTATAATCTGAGGGAGGCCTAGAGGGCAGAGCTGTGACGATATTGAGAATTTGTACAATCACAGTGATGACAGCACCCCACTCCCTCTCACACTTCTTCAGGACAGGGTCCTGACACTACACATACCTGTATAGGGAGGCCCCCACCAGCAGCCCCTGAAGCCTGCAGGAAGGTGGGACTGTTGTCATTGAGGTCAAGCACTGCAATGTGCACGGTGCCTGTGGTGCTACGGGGTGGACTCCCCCCATCCTGCACCTGCACCAGGAGCTGGTAGCTGCTCTGCTGCTCCCGGTCCAGAGTTTGGAGTGTGGTCACTTCTCCTGGGAATGCAGGATGGAGATCACATATGAGACAGTGATATGTAGCCTGAGGACTACAGGTAAGACCCTGGGGTTGGGGCGTGTGGGAGGGAAGGCAGGGACTAAATTCCAGGCTGACTCCTGGTCTGAATGGCCAGGATCTAGGTTGGGAATTGAGGATCCTTTCTGGGTGTTTATCAGTCTGGGGATGAGGCTGAGGAGTCTCAGAATTTGAGTCCCAGTGCTTACCAGTCTGGGGGTGGATACGGAAGGCCTTGCTGTCCTCTGACAGCTGTCGCAGGCTGTAGGTCAGACGTCCATTAGGTCCGGAGTCTCGGTCAGTGGCAAAAACCCGGCCCACACTGGTCCCTGGGGACTGGTTCTCAGCCACAGCCAGGAAGGTGGGCTCTTCAGACAAGCGGGGACTGTGATCATTCTGGTTGAGTATGCTGACCCTCACGGTGGCTGTGCCTGTCTGTTGCCCCAGCTCAGCTTTGGATCCAGATACTGCCATTACCTTCAGTGTGTATAACTCCTGGGTTTCAGGGTCCAGTGCTGCCCGTACCCACAGCCACCCACTCTGTGGCTCCAGGCCAAAGGGACTACTTGTTCCATCTGCTGCAAGGTGATAGGTGATAGGGCTTCCATCTGGTGCCTGAGCCTGCACTTGTAAGACCTGTGTTCCAGGGGCGGTGCCAGAGGGCAGGTCCACACGGTAGACAGAGCTGTCAAATCGGGGAGCCACACCACGGGTCCCCAAGTCCTGTACCACCACCCTAAGTCGAAAGTGGCTATTGCGTGGTGGGGAGCCCCCATCCCGGGCCTCTAGTTCCAGCTCATGGGCTGGCCCCCCTGGGGGCCCCAGAGGTCCTATAAGCCGTACATGACCTGTGGTAGGGTCCACGGTGAAGGCCCCATCACCTCCAGCAAGCAAGGTAAAGGTGACTCTACTGTTAACACCTGAATCAGGATCCAGAGCCCGCAGGGTATAGATGGGAGTCCCTAGGGCAGTGTTTGGTGGCAGCAATACCGTGTCTTCAGGTGTAGGAAAGGCAGGGGAGTTGTCATTCACATCATCCAGTAGTACCCGTACCCGAGCTACTGTGAAAGCTGGGGGCACTCCACTGCCTGCTCGTACTTCCAGCTCCAACACTGGTCCCAGAAGCTCCCGGTCCAGAGGGCGAAGTGTTTGTAACAGCCCTGAGGCCGAATCTAGGGAGAAGAGTCCCCGGGGATCCCCGCCTGATAAGGCAAGGGTCACAGGCCCCAAGCGACCTAAGGAGGAGGAGAGAAGGGTCAGGAAAGAGATCAGGGGGGCACCTGTTGAGTCAGCTCCCAGACTCTAATCCCAAGAAGAGTTGAGTGGTACCCACACGTATATTTTTCAAAGTATTAAAAGAGAGGCAGGCACTGGCAGAGAAGTTGATTGGCACTAAGGTGGTATTCATGTTCCATAATGTTTATTATTGGGGCTATCTATAGTATGATACTGTAGGGCACCTTGAGATGGTGTTAGAGGTCTATACTGGGATATCTGAATGTGGCACCAAGTGCGTATAATGCTAAATCATACCTGGTGGGTTGTGTGCCTGGACTATGCCCACACTGGTACCTGGTGCCACATCCTCTGGCACAGAAAAAACATACTGTAGTTGCTCAAATATTGGTGGTGTGGGGGTTCCAGGCACAATGCTGATGTTGACTCGGGCACTGGGTTCTGCCTGTAGGCCACCTCCATCCTGGGCTCCAATCTCCAGTTGTACCACAGAATTAGCCCGTCTGGCCAAAGGCCAGGCTACTGTCAACAACCCTAAAGAAGGGATAGAATCAGAGATATATAAGGGAAAGAATAGGGAAGTGTTTTGGAAGGGAAAGCAATACAACATTTACTGGGGAGAGGAGCCTGGGGCCAGGTCCTGGTAATGGGAGGATCCTTACCTGAGTGCTCATCCAAGGCAAAAAGTGGGGGGCTATTACCAGCCAAGATGTGATAGGAAAGTCGCCCATGGGGTCCCTGGTCAGGGTCGTGGGCACGCACTCTTAGCACAGCTGTGCCTGGTGTACTCTGAGCACTCAGACTGGCAGCATACTCCCATGGATAAAACTGAGGTGGGTTGTCGTTCTCGTCTGACACAAACACCTTCACATATACCATGGACTTGAGGCCTCCCTGGTGGGACATGCAACCATAGGTCAGGTGGGCCCTGCCTGGCCCTGGTGAGTGCTCTACTCCACTTTCCCTTCCTAAGGTCTGCCTACTCACCCCATCCACAGCTGTCACTGTGAAGTCAAAGCTTGAGGGCCCCTGATCACGGTCCAGGGTCCGGGTTGTGCACACATCACCACTATGGGCATCAATGCGGAACGGGGGAGGCCCAGAGGCCCCAAGTCCAGCACCCAAAGAATAGGAGAGGAGGCCAAATGGGCCGCTGTCAACATCGGTGGCTGTCACCTGAGGAGAGGATAGGGTGAGTGAGGCCCCATTTTTTTGACCAGAAGAAGGTAAGTGGACCAAAACCTGTTCCCAGCCCAGACCTCACCACTTGGTAGGTTCCTGAGAGTCTCTGGTCACAACTCTTTTGTTAAATGGTCAATATATAACCTTGTTTTATGTGTGTTTCTGTTTAAAAACAATTTATTAACATTAAACTCACAGCCATTAACACTATAACTATACCTGAATAAACTTTTTTTTAAATTAACTTTTCTAGTTGTAGTTGGACACAATAGCTTTATTCCATTCATTTAGTTTTATGTGGTGCTGAGGATCAAACCCAGGGCTCCACACGTGCTAGGCGAGTGCTCTACCGCTGAGCCACAATCCCAGCCCCTGCCTGAATAAACTTATCTAACACATGCATTTTCTCTGTAAGGCACATCAAAGCTTTCTTATGCCTAGGAATACTAGATAGTACTCCAGCACTATGCCTAGAGAGCATTTGGAATAGCAAACACCCACACACACTCTCTCTCTCTCTCTCATACACACAACCACACACACACACACACACACACACACAAAGTAGCATTAATTAGAAATCAAAAAGTAGATGTGTTTTTGAGGTCTAACTTATACAGGAGCTAAAACAAAAGGCAAAGCATCACTTTTTCAAACTCAGCTGGGTATGTGCATATTGGGTGACTCAAATTTTTCATTGTTCTGCACATGTCTGAGAATGACTGCAAAAGGGCTCCAAGTATTGATTTTTGGAGTTACAAATATATTTTAGAGAATGTGAGTTTGCAAATAACAAGGACCAACTGTACCTACAAAGATAAGTGCTGAGGGCTGGAACCTCAAATTTCACACAGAAATTAATAACCCTCACCAAATGTCCTAATCTCCCTGAACGGAGAACTGACCAACCCATATAATTATTAAGATTGAAATTATGAGTCTAATCTTTATTGAGTTGATCATTACACAATGAGATCTGATGTCACTATAGGGTCTGCTCCATGGATTTATCCATGTGGCTCATGCACCTTTTGCCTATGATAGGGCCAAATACACAATAGGTGCCCTATGTGTATTCGTTGATTGAGAAAATGGACATTCTGATAGACTGCATTGTAACAAAACCTCCTTTCATACTAAGTTTTTTACACTGGGTCCACATTAGGCCCTCAATAGTGAGTTAGCTGGTGCTGACTGCTGCAGGCTATGACAAAGTGCTCTTTGTGAGTAGAAGGACCTCAGGGTCATGATATGCTGCAAAAGGAAGATGGAGCGTTCCCTTTCTCAGCCAGAAAATGTGCTCAGAGAGAAAGCTGGCCAAGGATTACTGATTGTTGCCCAGGCCCCGAAAGAAGTGATCTGTGCCATTGTTTACTTTCCTGGAGACACTAAGACCCTGCTACAGCTGAACCCTGGAAACAGTTCCTACTCTAACTGTGGCTGTGGGCCCGGATATCCCAGGAGACAGACTTCCCCCTGCATCAATCCCTGTGGGCAGCAGGACAGCTGTGGCACCATCTTTAGAAGCTGTTAAAGACCTTTGCCCTCTGACTCGCAGCAGGAAGAAAGCAATAAACAGTGGTCAGGGGAAGTTGTCAGGAAGTGACCCCCAAAGGCACAGGGGCATTGACTGGAAATGACCAAGGCAAAAGTGAATTTCCTGACCTGTACAGTTCCTGCTTGGAGGTTTCACAGCAAACACAATCTCCTTTTACAGTGGGTTCTCAGCTCAGCTTCTCAGTCCAACCTTGGTCAGCTCCCTCTCCCATGCTGCCCCAATTGCTGTAATAAACCTCACTCCTCTCCTCTGTCTCCACCCAATCCCTGGCTCTTTACCAGATGCACTGTTTCAAGAAGAAAGACCCTTATATGTGAACTCTCTCAAATTCCTACTAGATTCTTAACTCACTGCATCTGTCCATCCTGACCTCCTTTCTAGGTGCATTTCCTACTTTGATTTCTGGACACTATATTCTCCTCCTCCTTTTCTCACTGTTTCACCATCCTCCATTCCTTCTTCATCTCCTCTTACTCTGCTTGCTGTCATAAACTGATGCTCCCTGAAATTGCTCCTTGGCCTTTTCTCATCCTACATACTCTCTTCAGTTTTCTCTTTCACTTGCCTGGCTTCAGTCATCATTGATCCTTTCTCTCTGGTCTGGACAACTACCCTAAACTGCAAATGTGTATAACCAGATGCCTGTTCAACATCTCCACTTGGATGTCCCACAGCCACCTTAAATCCAGCATATCCAAAACTAAACTCGTGATCATTCCAAACCTGCCCTAATGACTCTTCCATTTACACAGTTGCTCAAGCCAGAAATCAGTTTTTCCTTTTTCCTCACCTGGTATATCAATCAGCCAGGGACTCAGTAAGTCCTCATTTCTACTATTTTTCTACTCCTACCCATTGCCATTATCACTGTCCTGATTAGGCCTAAGTCAACACTCCCTGGACTATTGTAATTCCCTTCTCATAGGTGGCCTACCCTCCAACCTCTACCCTACACAGAGTTTCTCAATGTTGGTACTACTACTGACATTTTAAACCAGATGATTTTTTATTGTTGGGGATGTTGTGCGCATTATTGGATGGTTAACAGCATCCTATCCCCCACACGCCAGTAACATCCCACCAGCTATGACAATCTCTGTCTCTAGACATCGCCAAATATCTCTTCTGAGGGCAAAATTACCCGAAATCGTGAACAACTGACTTACCATTTGAGAAAACAAATCTGATTATTTCACTCCTATACTAAAAAATCTTCAGTGTTCCCTTTAGAAAAAGCCCACATTGCTTGGTTTGGCTGCTCATTGTCTGACCTACCTGCACAATCTCATTTTTGCACTCTTCCATCTCATATCTTAAACTCCAGAGATACTGAACCACTTGTAGCCCCTTGAACAAGTCAGACTCTCCCACTTCTATGTGTATGTCACCTAGGTTGGAACCTTTCCCCTGTCTGGTCCCCTCATAAACTCCTATTCATTCTTCAGGTGTTCATTTAAGGGTTCTTTTCCTTGGGAAACACTCATACTGCCTATATCCCCACCCTGGAGGTTTTCTTATTATAATAATCTATTTCTTTGCAAATGAATCTCTGCTCTACACACAATCTATGTGAGATGAGGGTTGATTTGTTCATTACTGTACACTGCATTTCTAGTACAGTGATTGGCAAATGGTACAGATTCTATAAGTGTATATTGAATAAGTCAAACATCAAGACCTTGTATGGTTATAAACCCCCAATAGTCATTTGTACCTCTTCTTCATGGTTACTAATAGTAAAAACTCTGGGAAACCATCTGGAGAGTTGCCCTTTTGCTTTAGGAACTAATGGTGAGAGAATACGTTTGGAAGCAATAACCCATTGGTCCTGGCCAAGAGGAAGAGTAAACACATGGGAGAGTGGGTGGTGGGAGCCAGACAGCAGCAGGCAGGCAAAAATCCAGCCTGGCTGGATGCCAAAGGGTCAGCCAGGTCCAGGCACTAGCCTGGAAGTCTAGGCCAAAAGCAGCCACTGAGGAGATACTCAGGGGTCCAGCAGACTTTAAGCACAAGTCTTTTAAGAGGAATATTCTCTTCTCCAGCTATACTTAAGATGCAGCCAAAGCAATATTTCCAAAAGACATTAGATTTATTCAGAGCCCCTCATTGGTTTCCTGTGAGTCCTAAGCCAAAGATGGCAATCTGGCCCCATCTACTATTTTGTTTCATTTCAACCCAGTCCTTTCTCATTAGTACAGTCAAGGACAACCTGTTAAGTCTCAACATGTCATGATATTTATTCATCAGTCCTTTTTTTCTGTAGGATTGGCATCTCTGTCCATATACCCCCACATTATCTATTTGGCGAAATCTCATTAGTTCTTCAAAACCCTGCCTCTGGGCTTCCAGAACACATCATATACCATCTGCTACAACACTAGCTGGTGGTCTATCTCCCTGTCTAGATAGAACCTGCCTAGGACCTGTTTTCTGGATCCAACACAGTGCTAGGTTTGTAGTGCCGAGGAATGATTTATCACTCACCCACTGATCCATTAAAAGTCAGTTATTTAAAATGAATAAATAAGTGTGTGTGTGTGTGTATGTTTGTGTGTGTGTAACCATGACCGTTCCATCTCAAGGAAGTTCAGTGACTTCCTTTGCTTTCCAAGTAAGGACCTAGTGACTCACAGTGTGGTATCCAAGGATTTCTGTATTGTAGCCTCAGACTGCCTCTCAAGGTTCATGTTCCTTCTGTGTCTTCCAGGCCTGACTTAATGCCAGCCTGTGCTTCCTTCAGTCTGTCCAGGTCTCTTGTCTCTTCCCCAGAGAGGCCTTCCTGCTCTGGACATCAGGATCTCACTAGATAGTTCTTGCTACCTCTCATCCTCATCTCTGAGCCCACGTGTCCCATCAAGGCACAGTTCCATAGGCAGGAACAGAGATTTCTTCCAGCATAGCCCAGCACTGGACTAGGCATGAAGGGCTTCATAAATGCTGGCAACTCCCTGAGGGGACAGGAACTACAGAATCTCCATCTCAGCCCTTCAGAACAGCTTTGAGATTATTTCTTTTACTTCTTGACCCTGCGAGAAACTTTTCCTTTAGATATAATCTACATTTCTTCAACTACCAAATTACTAGCCTTAGCTTTTGCAACTTACTTTCTTATCTTCTCAACAATCCCTCACCCTTAGCACAGGCTCTGGGGCTCAAAGGATAGGATTGAACCCTCTGACATAAGTCATCACCAACATATGCACCTGCAAGGCTTGGTTCCTACTCTGAGGTCCCCTATGTTGCTCAGATCCCCCTTGCCCACAGTACAGTGTTCAGGGCCTACCTACCTGCAGGAAACAGGTTCCAGGCTGGGTACCCTCAGGCAGTGAGGCATTATAGAAAGTCCTTTGGAACTGGGGCTCATTATCATTCACATCTTGCAGGGACACACTAACTGTGGCAGAAGAAGCTAGAGGGGGCAGGCCCCCATCTGTGGCTACCACAATCAGCTCTGGCTGGGGTTCCGACTCATAGTCCAGGGAGGCAGTTGTGGTGATGATGCCTGAGGTGGGATCAATGGAGAACCAGTGGGTGTGAGCCCCAGGAACCAGACTATAGGTGACCTGACCATTGGTGCCTTGATCAGGATCCCGGGCTGTCACCCGCACTACGAAGCTACCAGGTAGTGCAACCTCAGGCAATGGCTCAGGCTTGTAGAGCTGGCGGTCAAAGGCAGGTGCATTGTCGTTGACATCAGTGACATGTAGCACAAAGGCAGCTTCAGCCCGCAGTGGGGGTGAGCCTGAGTCTGTGGCTGTAACTCGCAAGTTATAGGCATCCCTTTCTTCTCGGTCCAGCCGCCGAGCCACACATACCAGATAGATGACACTGTCTTGGGTACTTAGAGCAAAGTGGCCCTCTCCACCCTCCAGGGACACGTTGACATGGGCAAAGTCACCATCATCGGGATCTGACACAGAAATGCGAGCAACAAGCTGTCCAGGTGGGGCAGCCTCAGACACTCGGGGAGATCCATCTGCACTTAGAAAGATGACAGTCATGGAGGGTTGATTATCATTGGCATCTCGCACATGCACAGTCACAAAGGCTGAGCCCAGTTCTGGGTGAGCCCCACCATCCCGTGCCTGCACCACCAGTTCATGGACCCGCCGCTGCTCAAAGTCCAGTGGTCGCTCCAGCCGCAGCAATCCTGTGTGTGCGTCGATGGAGAAGGGCCCATCACCTTCACTCTGCCTTCGGTTGATCTCATAAGTCACAGCCCCATTGGCACCAGCATCAGCATCAGAAGCAAATACCTGCAAGACAGGACTGCCAGGGGCCAGGCTCTCTGAAACCATAGCATGGTAGCGGCTCTGATTGAAAGCCGGAGCATGGTCATTGATGTCCAATAGTGTTATGTCAAGCAGGGCCTGGGCCCTCCGGGGTGGTGAACCACCATCGTAGGCCTCTAGCTGCAACATATAGTGTGAGCGGTTCTCTCGGTCCAGCTCCCCAGTAATTACTAGCTCTGGCACGGGAGCGCCATCTGGACCAGGGCGTGTCTCCAGTCGGAAGGTCTCTCCAGCCCCATCACCAGATAGTGCATAGCCCTGGGTTCCCAGGCGGCCAGCATCAGCATCACGGGCAGGCTCCAGAGGGTACCTGGTGCCAAGAGCTGTATGTTCAGGTATCTGCAGAGCAGCTCGAGCCTGTGGGAAGGCTGGAGCATGATCATTGATGTCAGCCACTCGTACTGTAACTTCTACAGTGGCACCGTCAGGAGTGACTGCAGTGAAGCGGTAGCGGTCCCGCCGCTCACGGTCTAAGACACGAGCTGTACGGACGACCCCACTGTGTTCATCTATAGCCAGGTCAGTTCCCACACCACTGCCCTCCTGGGCAGAGATGAAGAACATGGGAGGAGCTGCTGTGCCTGCTGGAAGCCCTGCACTGATGTCCCCAATCAGTGTGCCTGCTGGCTGTTCCTCATCAATCTGCAGGTCCAGGCTCCCAGCCTGACCCCAGATGCCTGGCACACCACTTCCCAACAACAGCAGCAACAGTGGTAGGAGGAGGAGGGGCCTGGGACTCTTCATGCCAGGGCAGGAGGGCACAATGCCCAGTTCCTTCTGCATGACAGGGGCAGTCCAGCTGTGCCTGAGGCTCCTGCTCCAGGCCAGATTCTGGGCCCAGCTTGATCTCAGGTGGAACTTATGCCTCAGGCTCCCTGACTGAGGAGAAGAACAAAAATGGTCATTAGAGAAGGAATCAACAGTCCAGAGAGAATGGGATGTGGGTCATTTTGGTCATACCAAAAAGCAGACATTCTCCAGCAGGACTCTCATGCTGCCACATACCCATCTCCAGTCTCAGGAACCTGTGCTTTGGGATTCCTCAAGGTCTCTCCAGTCTTTGCCCTCACAAGTCTTCATCCTACCTTGACCCCTCTCAGATTACTCTGCTTCCCATTTTTCAGGTCTGATGCCCACAAATTCTCTTCTATCTCTAGACTTAAAAATTTAGTCAATCCTTTCTTATTTTCTGTCATCCAGAACTAATACCTTTTTCAGGCTCAATAACCATGTAGTTGGTAGCCCTGCATGAATTGTCAACCTTTTCCTCTCTGCTAGAATCTTCTACCAGTATTTACGTATGCTCTAGTCTTAGCCTTGCTTCCTTCTCTATTCAACAAGACATTGAGCACTTCCTACATGGAGGCACTGGTAACACAACAGTGAATAAAGGAAACAGGCCTTGACTTCATGAAGCTACAGGTCAGGAGTTAGGCAAGTAGTTATAAATATGATCAAGGCTGTGAAGGAGAAGTACAGGAATCAGGATAACATGTAAAGAGCTTAACACAGGGAGTCAGCAAGAGATTTTCTGAGGAAGTGACATTCAAGTTTAGAGATAAATAGTGAGTAGATGTTGGTGCTAGTTATGCAATGTTGGGCAGAGGTGGAGGGATATCAGAAGGAAAGCATTCTGAGACAGTGAACAAGATTTAGAAAGGGTAAAAGTATTGGGGGTGGGCTGGTAGGTGATGCACATAAGGTGTAGAGCTAGGGACTTCGAGTATGAAACAAGGCAGGACTCAGAAGCTTACTAAAGATTTTAACATGATCCTAATTGCAAATGAAGCCACTAAAGTATTAAAGAAGTGCCATGATATGACTTACATTGTCTGAGCATCTTTATCACTGCCCTTTGGAAAACAATGGCATTCAGATAAGATGGTGAGGTACCTGTAGGAGTCTAGGGGATGATATTGCTTTGACAGTGACTTGGATGAGTGTTAGAAATGAAAGTGGTGAATAGTGGATATGATATATGAGGGGGATTAGAAGGTAGAGGAGACAGGCAGGGTTTAATGACTGCTTGGAAGCAGGCAGTGAGGAGTGAGCCTCTTTTCTGGCCTTAACTATCAGATGGACAAAGAGTTAATTGGTCAGAGAGAGAGAAAGGAAGAAAGAAAGGGAGGGAGGAAGGGAGGGATGAACAGCCAGCCCAAGAGGAGTGTGCCTTGGCTCTAAGGAGAAACAGGTTTCAAATGCTGCTAAATTTCAAGGAAGAGGCCTAAAGACCCAGAGGAGGCATTTGGTGACTAGTAAGAGTAGAATCAGTGGAGAGATGGAAACAGAGGCTGAAAGAAAGCAGCTGCAGGAAGAAACAGAGACATTTGGAAGCCACTGCCCTTTATGAAAGGTGGTTTCATTTCCCCCCATTTTCTCCCTTTTCACACCTCCTGCTGCATGCAGTGAGTGAGGCATCCTCTCTTGTGACATTGGTATCACTAAGCTTCCACCCATTTCCATGTTCTACATCCAATGGTCATTTTTAAATCTTCTTGCTGGATCATTCTGGAACACCTCTTGGCTTCATACTGTAATACCCCACCCCCTGCCTTGCTTCCACATGCTTCCCTGTCCACTACGCAATCTCCCTCACAAATTCATCCTCTGCCCACCCCTTCACCTTTGAGGCTCTTCAGGTTTCTCTCTTCCCATTCTCTGCACTCTGCCTGGGTGATCTTATTTACTCTCATGCCTCGGTTAAAATGTATCAACCACTTTTTATGTGCCATCTATTTGCCAATGACTTTCCAATCTCCATCTCCAGCTCTGGCGAGCTCTGGAGACCCATGTCTAGCAAAATACCGGACTTCACAACATATTCCCAAACTTCACCTCAAACTGATTTTCCTCCTCCCTTCCCTTTCCCATGAACAACAGTTGTCCAGGTGGACACCATCCAGGTATCCAAGCCAGAAATCTGGAAGCTGTCTTTGCTTTCTTGCTTTTCTTCAATCTGATTTCCATTTTGTCATTAAAACCTGACCATTTTAACTAAACATGTCTCAGTTTTGACCTTTCCTCCCTTTCCACAATGCTGCTCTTCCAAGCCAACCATTGTCATCTTCTTGCATTCCTACAACTCCTTACTGGTCCCCTTGCCTCCTGGCTCAGACCCTCTGATATCTCCACTAGGCCAGAGAGCCACAAAACTCTTACCAAACCACTCCTGGTTAAAGGTTCTCAATACTTCCCCATTACTAAAAGCAGAAAACTGCTTCTCCACAGAAAAAGAAATGCAGATAGACACAGATACAAACTTGTGCCTGAAGTTTCAAAGGATTCATAGATACTAGGTATAGAACTTCTGATTTCAACATAAAACCCAACCTCTTAGTGCGTCTTTGCAATCTGAGCCCTGTCAACCTCTCTTGTGTTTCCTACCTTTATCTTCCCCACCATGCCTTGCATTCTAAGACTAAATGTCGCATGCTCCTTCCTAACTCCTCCTTGCCTTGTACGTGGTATGATCTCATCCTGAGATAGCTTCTAAAAATCCTCTCCATGTGGCCATCTCCTATTTGAATTTTAAGACCCAGTTTAAATGTCGTGTCTTCTATGAGTTGTTCTCTGACATACCCCCTCTGCCATCCCAAGCAGAGCCCATTGTGTTTTGCTGGGCTCCCACTGCTTTTGCAACACATCAGCAATAAACTGCACTGCAGCCCTGGTGATCCATGAGCCTCCTGCACAGGACTGGAGGCTCCTTGAGGGTAGTAGCAGGTGTTAGCTGGTTTCTGCTTCTCTGGCATTTAGTAGAGCAATAGCATGAGCAGACAATCAGTGCTGAATCAGTGGTTGGAGCTTCATGCTTTTACATCACCACACTCACATACTAACCACTCAGAAAGAAATGTCCACAGTTATGCCAACTCAGATGACATACACACAAACAGGTAAGCCCACGACCCTGAGACATTTTGGTCAATATGTAGCTACAGAAGTTTGTCCTTGAGTCTTTATAAATTTGTTCTGCTCTAGGACTTCCTGTCCTCTGAAGGGAAGTGCGTTTCTGACCTCCACTTAAGCTTCAAACTTTCATCTCTCCCATCTGTGCAAGGCCACTAAAAAAGCAGGGGCTTTGGAGTTTGGGCTGGATTTGAGTCCAGTATTAGTGTTATTTCCTTATCTGTAAAACACTTGAATCCAATCAGAGATTGGATTAGGGGTCAAGGGTTGAAGGTTAGTCCTATTCATTTAATCAGTCAATGAGAGAAAGCAGTAGTGGTTTGGGGGAAGAGAAGGTAATGGACAATGAGGTCAATGTATATATCACTCTTTGTATTATAACTATTTCTCTCCCTACCCAGACAATGAGCTGTTTAAGGGCCAAGGGTATATCTTAGTCACTTTTATGTGTAGCATGAAGCATAGCACATAGTTCACAGTCAATACATTTTCTGGAAGAAAGGATGTATCAATAGTATGAGATTAAAGCTCAGATGAATGATCAGCTTTGAAGAGGAAGGACTCGGGCCCAGGCAGATGTTCTGTGTAAAAGCAGCCCGTTCTCCCAAACTCTGCAGATCTCCATGCTCTCTTCATTACCCAACCTGGGTCCCTGTTCAATATAAACTCCCCCCAATGCACTCCTACACAAAGGCACATGCTCAAAGTCACAGACCCACACACTGCCAGACACAGATGAAAGACTTACACAGATGCATTTTCACACACAGCCACGGCACATACACAGACACCCTCCTTACATGTGTTCAGAAGCCCATTTTCACACACAGACTGCCTGTTCATTTACACGAAGCCCCCCCAGCAATATATGCAGGCATACTTATGCACACAAATGAAGACACTTTCTCATGGACCTCACATGGAGAGGCACATTTGCACCCTTGGAAATCCCCCCTATATAAAGAGGCACATACACATACCATGGGCAAGACTGCTGTCATGTATGTACAGACTGACAAGGCAGGCACACGCGCACACGCCTGCGGACCCACCCACAGGCAGGCGTGCTCTCACACATGCTGCCGGGGCACTCGTGGTCAGCTCTGCGGCTGCAGCTGTGACCTCTAGGTCCCTGGGGGCCTCTGTCTGGACTATGCCTCATCACTTCCTGCTCCACAGCTTCCAGTTCCAAACTCGAACTCCAGACTCTCTCCCGAGACCGTCTCATCCTCTCTCCTGCCTGTTCTCAGCACCATCTCTCCCATCTGTCCAGTGTTTCTCACTGCCTCTTCCCTAAGACTTCTCTCCCTCCCCATTCTTTTCTCTTCCTCTCCACATATGTCCTATCCTGTCTCAGGGCTGGCCTAACCTGTCCATCTTGTCTTGTCACCCAATCTGTTACATCTTTTCTCTTACTCATTTCTGCCTTACTATATGCCCTTGTTCTGTTCTCAGTCCTGTTGGTCCTCTGACTCTATCCTACTCTCCCCCTCTATCCCCACATCTGGGCCTCTGGAAACACAGCTGGTTCTCATTAGGAGGGGGAGGGGCAAGACTGTTCATTGGGGCCTGAAACGTGATGTCAATTCACCCTTCCTAGCTAACAGAGCCTCCCCGCAAACCCCATCCCTGGCCTGTGTGTCTGTAGGACCTGGGAGAACAGGGAACATGGGAGAGGAAAGAGAGGTGGGCTGGGGGGAGGAGCAGGGGACCACAGGGAGGGGGTGCTCTCCAGGAGGAAGCATAGGAGTGGCTAAGGTAGAGAAAGGAAAGCAGGCTGGGGGAGCTGGCACAGCTTAGGCCTCCTCCCTCAACTTCCTGTCCCAGGGCCAGCAAGGGGCAGGACCAGAGGACAACAGGGGTGGTGGTGGGGGCTGTGAAAGGCAGAGGAGCTAGAAATGGAGGAAGAAGAGGGTAGCCCCAGTGAGCAAAGGGAGGTGGGGATACAGAGCTAGACATAAAGAAAATGGAAAGAGAAGCAAGAGTTCGGGGTGGGAGGGTGAGAGGTAGCAAGACTGAGGGAGAGTGAATATGCACTGCAGAGGAAAGAGTGAGCAGAGACAAGAACAGCCAAAGGTTTGGAGAGGGGCAGGAGCACAGTTAGAAGACGGGGAGGGGGAGAGAGGAGGTTATGGGAGGAGAAAGAAGACTAGCTTCCCTGGATATCCCTGGGACAGTGGCCAGGGCAGTGCCAGGGCCTGCCTCTGTCTCTCTTGAGGACAGGTCTCAGAAGGCACTCTAGGGAGAGACTAAGGATAGACCTGAGTAGCAGAGTTGTTTTTTTCTGAGCTTTTACAGCATACTGGGCCCCATGCCAGGCAATTCACAGACAGTATCTCATTTAATCATCATAACAACCCTGTGAGAAAGGAATTCCAGCTTCCATTTTCCAGTGAGGAAATTGAGGCTTAGAATGAAACAATTTTCCTGAGTTAATGCAGCCTTAATTTGCTCCCAGGACTATGCTTTCATGTTGTCTGAGATTTAGGGAGAAGGAAAAAGATGGAGAGGAAGAAATTATGCAGAGGGTGAAGGGAGGGTCCTAGGAAGATATTGGAGGCCTGAAGAAGGAAGAGAATCTGAAGCAAGAGAAAGACCAAGGGTGTAGCTAACCTGTAATAGTCCAGGTTATCAGTCGTGGCTCTTAGAAGACACAAAGAGGTGGGGAGGTGAAGTGGATGAGGGCTCTTGGGCTCTAAACTGCCTCCCAAAGTCCCAGTGTGGATATCATTGTGGTGCCACTAGGATACTGAAGAGAAGAAGTCATTTTGAGGGGTGCCTATTGGAATCTTCTCATGGACATGTCCCAGACAGTTGGATTTGCAGGCCCAGAGCTTAAGAAAGAGGCCTGGTTTGGAAATATTTGGACAAATCAGAGGGTAACTGAAAGTCATGGGTGTGGAGACCCCTATCAGATAGGATGTATAGCATGAGAAAAGAATCTAGTTCAAAACCCTGGGAAACAGGCACACAGAAGAGGCAGTTGAGGAGAACTTTATTCTTCCTGGAGGCAGCATCACAGAAGTGAAGGATGAATCATTTGAAAAAGGAAGGAGAGATCGATCGTTTCCAATGCTGCTGAGAGTCTAAGTAAGATGGGGGCTGAGAAGGGGTCGCTGAACTAATAGTAAGGAAGTCACTGGTGATGCTGGAGAGAATCATGTCAGGAGAGTGGTGAGAGTGCAGGGTTCCTGCAGTGGGAAATGGGAGAACATATTGACTCAGATCTGGGCAGAGACCAAATTAGATTCAGCATAGATTCATTCACCAATACATATTTACTGCTTTCCTAATATAGGGAGACAATGTACCATAACAAGGTAGGACAGGATTGTGATTAAAACACTAACCACTGGATTTGACTCCCAGCTTCACACTTACTGACCCTGTGACCCTGGACAAGCCATTTAATTTCTCAGTGCATTCATCTCCTCATTTATAAAATGGGTATGATAATAATACCTACTATTTCATACTCAGTAGTTAGAACAGTGACTGGCACACAGCAGTAAATATGCAAGCTTGAGCTACTATTACAGTGGCTGAGAAGACAGGCTCTGCTGTCAGACTTGAGTTCAAATCCTCACTTGGACACTTACAGCATTTCCCTGAATAAGTTATTTACCTTCCTAAACCTTCATTTCCTAATCTGTAATACAGGGATTAAAGTGCTGACCTTACATAGCTGATATGAGAATTAAATTGGACAATTCTCACAAAACACTTAGTACAATATCTGACACATAGGGAAGCCTCAATAAATGTTAGCTGCTACTGTTTTGCAACACACACACCACAATAATACTGGGTAAGTGTTACTTGATGATTAGGAAACTGAAGCCGAAAGAAAGCAGTAGAGAGACATTAGAATGCAGTTCTGATGGATTCCAGAGCTAGTGCTTTCTGTTAGACTAAATTACTGGTGGGGAGCTTTGTATGCTCAGATAAAGAGTCATATGGCTGGCTAGGCAACAGAACAGGGAAGGAGAATGATCAACATTTTGCTTGAAAACAATATATCTAACAGTATGCACAGGATAGGTTAAAGGAAGAGAAGATCAATACTGAGGTAACTGTCAATCCAGGTAGAGGATCAGGTAAGCATGGGGTCAGGTGGTCAGAGGAGGGAAAGAACATGGAGGATGCTTGGAGGCCTCTAGGAATGAAAGAAAAATATGGGGAAAGGAAGTGGAGGACCAAAGTCATGTGTGTGAAGTGACTGATAGATTTATTCAACAAATATATACTAAGACTTACCATGTGCTAAAGGTCTTACCAAGTATAAAATAGAACAGTGACCAGAAAGCTCAAGTATCTGCCTTCATTGTGTTCACAAATAGGGAGACCAAGGTAGGCATAGGCCATGTAGACAGAGGGAACTGGAGGTGGTGGTGATGAGCAGCAAGGGTCTGGTCCCCAAACTGGACCTGGACAATCAGAGTGCAGGTTATAGAGGAGGCCAGTAAGGCCAGAGCTGGAAGGAAAGGTGAAGACATAGCAATCAAAAGATATAAAGGACTCTGCTTCCTGATTGCCATGTCCTGGGCTGCTTTCTTCTGCCATGAGGTTGTATCCCACCTTGGGCCCAGAGCAGTGAAGTTAGCCAACTAAGACCACTGAATCCTTATCATTCCATTATGAAGACTACATTTCAAAACCTGAAACTTTTATCATTCAGCTGAAGACTTAGTAACAGGTAGAAATATGCAGAAGGCAAACATAAAGAAAGATTGCTTTAAGGAAGAAATACACTGGAGGCAGCAGCAACAACCAGGGGGTGGACTTTCTGAGATGATGGAAAGGCTCAGTATCTGTTCATAGGGGTATGAGTTACACTGGAATGTTCATTTGTTAAGACTGAGCACTTCAGACTTATCTACTTTAAAAACTTTACAAGTGAAGAAAGTGGGGAGTGGGTAAGGTAAAGATGAAACAAGGATATATATATTTCGGGTGGTTGAAGCTGGGTAATGACTACATGGGGGCTCATTTTCCCATTACATTTGTTTTGCATATGTTTAAAATCCTCTATAATAAAAATAAATTTAAAATATTGAAAAGGTATAAAGAAGGAAGAATAAATTTGAAGAAGTAATAAATTGAGGATCAGAAGAAATGAGGACTAAGATCTTAGACATATAATTTCTGGGTTTGACCCTCAGCATTGCAAAAATAAATAAATAAACTGATATTAAGTTATTAGTTGAGCACTTAATACTTTTTTTTCCTAAACCTCCAAAACAACTTTCTTAAAGCAATATCACTATCCCCATTCTTACCTGAGGAAAGGAAACTCAGAGAAGCAAGTCACCCAGATCATAAATGATGTGGCTAGAAGGTCTGAAGTGTAGCCATCCTTCTCCCTCCCACCTTTCCTCTTTGTCTTCTTCCTTTCCCAGCAGCCATATGGGAGGCAGGTTCTAGGCTCTGAGTGATAATAAGCTCCTTCCATTGAGCAACTTAGAGAAATAAAAACAAGGACATTTCAGTGTGCTAAGTGAACAGAGAGGAGCATCCTGACTCAGGCTTTTGACTCCAAGTGGACCACCCAAAGAAGGGCATTGGCACCTGGAAGCCCCTTCCAAGAAACAGTGGTTGAAAATGCCCTGGTCTCAGAGGGTAACATAGGGAATAGGGACAATGGAGCTGAAGGAAGGGACAGGTTGAAAGAAGCTGGTGAGAAGCTGGGATCAAGCAGCATGAACCTCTGAGAGTGGCTTTTGCTAACAGGTACAGTGCATCAGAGAGGAGAAAGGAAATGTCTGCAGTGGGGCAAATGTGTCATGTGAAAATTCCCTGATCATGTGGCCATCTGAGAACAAGAGTCTTCTGAAGAGTGAGGGTGAAGGGTGTGCTGAGGTGTCTCAAGTAATCATTCATTTGTTCATTGCCAACCATGTGTTTGGGACCCTGGGTCACAAAGAATAAGTGATGTGCAACCTTGCATCAGGGGGATCCCAGCCTTGTTAAGGAGACAGAACAGGGTTGAGGCAATAACAAGAGTGAAAACAAAAGGAGGTCCTGATGGAATCAGATCTGAATATGAGAAAGGATTAGCTAGGAGAAGAAAGGAGTGGAAGGGCCTTTTAGACAGAACAGTATATGCAAAGAGCCAGGAACAAAGAATGCCATGTCTTTGGGGGAACCACAAGGAATTAAAAATGTCTGAAACTCAAAATATAAGAAAATGGGACAAGCCATGTGGCTAGGGAGATTGAGGAGTCAGAGCATGATCTCATGAGCCTCATCAAAAAGTAGAGATTTTAATTGAAAAAAAAAAAAGAATGAAACACTGAAGAATGACAGTGATGTGACTGGATTTACACTTTAAGAAAGTCTCTCTTGCTATAGTGAGAAGAATTGATTAGAAGAGGGAAGAGCAAAGTATAGGAAGATCATTTAGAAGATCTTCTAAATGATGGTAAGGTAAGGGCAACAGCAGAAGTGATGGAGAAAAGGGATGGGGCTTTGGAGACTGCCAGAGAGGACGTAGAATCAATAAGTTCCAAGAACCTTCTGGATTATGGTACATGTGAAGAAGAGAATGCTACTGTTAATTTCTGGGTTTTCAGCTTACAAACTAAGTCATATGGCTATCATGAGATAGTCATTTGGAAAAGAAATGAGTTTAGGTTTGCACATAATAAGGGGCCTGTGAGCTATGCAGTAAAGATCAAGTATGCAGCAGATTTGCAGGTCTAGAACTCAGAAGAGAGATATTTGGGAGTCTTCAGCCTATAGAAGACAAGTCAAATCCTGGAAATGAATGGGACGCATGACCCAGAGGGCTGTACACCTCTGAGATAATAAGAAAGTCCAAGCCAGAACCTTAAACAACAGTAACATATAGGGGCCCCGCAAAGGATCTCTTAAAGCATACTGAGACAGAATATCCAGAGGGAGCTCTTGGAGAGAGATGCACAATGTCATCATACTGTAATCATGGCAACACAGTGATAGAAATCATCTGCTTATTTCTCTCTCTCTCCCCAAGTAAAGTGGCAACTCCTGAGAGTAGGAACAGTGTTTGCTAAGACTTTATCCCATTCCCATCACCTAGCAGTGTGGCTAGCACGTGGATGCTCATTACATGTTAATAGAATAAAACAGTGGTTCAGAAGCCAAAATCAAGAACAATTCAATAAGAAAAGAAAACTCAACAATGTCAGCTTCTGCCAAGAGATCAAGCAGTTGAGGACTTTTGAAAAAAAAAATGCCCCAGTTTTGACAGAAGAGAGGTACCTTTCTCTTAGGGAGAGCAGTTACACAGGAGAGGCAGGAGTAAATGAGAAGTGAAGAAGTGGGAACAGCTATTAGCAGGGGATTTTTCACAAAATATGGGAGCAAAGTAAAGTAAGAAAGCCTCTTAACTAAAGGGGTATTATAGGGTTTAAGAAGGATAAGAGGGACTGGAGGATCTTGATGTGCTCCCAGGAGTAATAGGAAAGAAGGAACTGGAAATATGAGGAAGACATGGAATAATCAGTTAAAAGAAGTATCCATGGAGGAGATGGAAGTTCAGATGGAGAACTGACCTCAATAGAAGAATACCTATTCGTTATTATGGGAAGAGAGGAGAAAATATTGAAAAGGATGCAGGTAAAAATTTGAGGGAGGAAGCAGAAAGCTGAGGGAATTCAAACAAGACAGCCTCAATTTTTTTTTCAGCAAATGAGTAGAACAGATTTTCTACTCCTAATTCCTCTCTCTCTTCCAAACTCCATATCCATTTTGTCACCAAGTCCTGCTGACCTCTCTGTTTATAAAGAGCTCCTGCATCCACTTTCGCCCTCTTGCCATTTTTCCAGTTCAGGCCAGCATTACCCACCTCCCACCAAGGTTCCTATAACACCCACTAGCCTCCTCCTTGTCAGACTCCTCCTCCAGTCTCCACAAGTCCAATCAGCGTGGTATTTCTAAAACAAAGCTGGTAACATCACTCCACAGCTTCAAATGATTTGATGACTCTCCATTATTTATGAGTTAAATTTAACTTTTTCATGTGTTCTGCAAGACCCCTGCATGATCTAAGCCTCTGCCTACCTCCCCCATGGACTCCCTCACTTCTCTTCACCTAATGCTACAAGTGCTCTACTCACTCACTGCTGTCTTTCAGGCACATGATACTTTCTTGCACATATGGATGTTCATATGCTGCTGCTAGGACTTGAGATGTTCTCTACCAATTCCCTCTCACCTCCACTTTTCCTGTGCTTGGTTGACTCCCTATTTATCCACAAGTTTAAATGCCATTTTCTCCAGAAAACCTCTTTTGATTTCCCTACATGAGCATAGTTTTCTCTGTTCTGTGCTGCTGTTATGACACTCACCCTATACCCTGTAAGCTCCATGAGGGCAAGGACCGTGCCCATTTTGTTTATTCTTGTAATGCCAGTTCCTATCACAATGCCCGTCAGAGTAGGTGTTTAGTATGTGTTTGCTGAATGAATAAACCAGTGGATTGATTAATAAATATACTGAAAACAATGGAGGAGGAATATGGGGTAAAGAAAAAAAGTGTGAAAAATAGAAAAAAATCATCTATTTATTTATTTATGGGGGGCCCAGGTGAGGGGAGAATTTACAGAAGCAAGAATTTATAGACCTATCACTTGGTATGGCTGAAAAATCATGCTAGCTAGGGTTGAGAATATGTTGGATGGGAGGGCTCAAGGACAATGAAACAAAGTGGTAAGGAGTGAAGGGATGGTCCTTGGCATATGAGCTGGAAAGACCACACAAAGCCAGGAAGGATCAGATTAGAAAAAAAAAAAAATCAAAGAGGTCAAGGGTAAGAGGTTATTAGAAGTTTAAAAAAAACCTAATAGGAGGTAGGGCATCTGAAAGATGGGAAGATAAAGGAGGCTGTGGGCAGAGAGTGGAATGTAGGAATTTAGAATTTTAGAGATCAAATAAGTCTATAGAGTGCTCCTGGGATGAAAGAAGAAGGTAGCAGAGGTTAAGGAGGCAAAGAATCGGCGAAGCTGGTATTAAAGAGACACTTAGGATTATGGCAGGATATAGGGTGAACAGAAGACAACAGGGAACAAGAAAGTGAGCTCAGGGGTCTATGGATGAGAAAGAGTAATGGTATCAGCATTATAAATTAAAGAGTTTATTCAGCAGTTAGGATAGTTCTCCCCATAGTGTGCATATAACATTCATGACCATCTCCTAAGGGGTGTGCAAGTGGCTGTGAGGTAAGATCAATCACAATACAGCTTTCTGTTGGTGTCAGGCATACCTGCTGGATGTGTGCAGCTTTGATAAAGTATATGTAACCTATATGATGGGTTGTATTGAAAGTGTATTGCTGTGACAGTATCTCCTGTGGGGTGTTTTCAATAACATTGTCTTCCATTGTATTTATTGGTTGTGATAGTGATCCTATGGGAATTTTTCTGGTTGCAACATTTCTGCTGTGGGTGTGCACTGTCCTGAGAGCATATCCCATAGGTGTACACTGGCTTGACAGAGTCTACAGTGCATCGTATTGATTCTCATTGTGCTTCTCGGATGTGTTTGATGTCTGTGAGGCTATTTCTCAAGGATGTATGTTGGCTGGGACTGTGTCGCCCCTGTGAGTTGAGGAGGGCTATGATTATGTCCCTTGTGGGTATTTGAAGAGTTGACATAGTGACAATATTTTTCTGGCCTATGACCTTGTGGCTATAGGCCCAGCCCATGCCACACTGAGTTCATTGTGCTTCTAGATCTCCCTCTCCCCACCCCCTCCATGTGGGACCCAGGCCTCCAGTGACCTCCCTCTGTCCCCTGCACAGTATTCTGATCTAAGCATCCTGGACACAAACTCCCACTGGCTTCCACACTGGCTCTCACTTAGAACACCAGTTTGGATGACCTACCCCCACTTCAGGCTTTGCCTGCCTCTCCTTTGCTTCTCTTTACTTCTCCTCCCTCAGTTTCTTTGTCTCTCAGTTTGTCTCTGTCACACACCCATCCTCCACATTCTGACACATGGCTCCCACATCGCAGAACACAACACACACACATGCACACAAACATACACCCTCAGAGAGACTTGCTCACCATAGCACACACCCATTCTGACCCACACCGCCTTGGAGAGACACACACATGCACACACAACTACACAGACACACGCGAACACACAACCTCCAGAGGACACGCACTGACTCACACTCAGACGATGCGCTCACACTCGGAGTAGCACACACAGCCCTGCCCTTACCCACACCCCAGGCACTCTCTTCACGCCGCCACACACTCTGACTCGATGACA
Source organism: Ictidomys tridecemlineatus (assembly GCF_052094955.1). Lineage (NCBI taxonomy): Eukaryota > Metazoa > Chordata > Mammalia > Rodentia > Sciuridae > Ictidomys > Ictidomys tridecemlineatus. The sequence continues at coordinate 56,691,958 of NC_135480.1, read as the reverse complement.
CACGCACACAAAGACCCCCAGGCCCTGCCCCCACGCTCACGTTCACGCTCGCCCTCGTCCCGCAGGCCCAGGCCCCCCCTCCCCCATTGTCTCCGGCTCAGAACAAAGCCCCCGGCTCCGCCGCCGCCGCTGCTGCCCGGGGGAGGCCCGCGGACCCGGCCGGCGCGGCCAGACGGGCAGGGTGGCTGCGGGCACTGACCTTCGCGCGACGCGGGCTCCTTCGCCCGGTGCTGGGGCGCCGTCCGGCTGCGGTCAGCCCCCGGGGCAGCGCCCGCCCGCGCGGGCCCTGGGGCCGCGCATCGTCCGCCGCCGCTGCCTCCAGCCGCAATCCCCTCCGGGAGGCCGGCCGTCGGTCCTCTCTCCCTTGGCCGTCGATCGGTCGGTCCGCCACCGCCGGGGCGCCGCCTCCTCCACAGCCGCCCCGCGGAGGATGCGAGATTCGCCGCCGCGGCCCGGAGCCCCCTCCCCTCCCCTCCCCTCCCCCGCCCTCCGCGCGGTAACCCGAGCCCCCGCCCCTCCACCCGCGGAGCCCCCGCCCCCGCCCCCACCCGCGCTCGCCGCGACTCCCCCACCTCCCTCCCGCCCTCCCTCCGCCCCTCCACTTCCCGGCCCCAGTCCCGAGCGCCGGATCCGGCCCCTGCGCCGAGCCGTCCCCTAGTCCTGGTTCTCTTCCTTTCTGCCTGTCACTTCTCCCGGTCCTCTCCCGTCCGGTCCTCTACATCCTCTCCGCTCTTCCCCTTCTCTCCATTCCCTACAGCTCACCTCCTTCCCTTCTGACCCTATTCCCTAGCTTTCCCTCTTCCCCCTCACTGCCCTGTTCTGGCTCTCGCCTCTTCTCCCTCCCAACCTTGATCTTCATTCTCCCTTCCCTTTCTCCCCGTCGTTCCTCTGCGCCCCCCATCCCCTCTCTCCATGCCTTTTGCTGGATTCTCTCCTGTCAGCCTCTACACTAAATTCTCCATCTCTTTGGAAACCCCTCTCTCACCCCTTCTCCTGTCTCTTCTGTTCTTCTTACCCATTCTCCCTGGCTCGCTCTCCCCATCTACTCCTTACCGCTTTTCCTCACACCTTTCCATTCTCTTATCTCACACCTCTTTTTCCTTCCCTCCTCTTCCTTCCTTCTTAATGTCCCCATTCTCTCCTGCTAGACACTTCTCATTACCCCCCATGGTCTTCATCCCTTCCCTCTCCTCTATCCTTGGAGACTCTTTCCCCTCACTTCCTCTCTCATCCCAAATTTAAAGCTTGAGACTCGGAAGTATTGGACCTAAGAGTCCAATCTCCAGTAAAATAAAGTGTGGAGTATAATCAGAGTATAATCTCCAGTAAAATAAAGTGTGAAGGAAATTAGAGAAGGGACCATTTGGGAGAGAAAAAATAGGGAGAGGTGAAGTTAGATAGAAGTGGAGCATAAACGATCTTAAAAGACTTGACTTCTCCCTCTGTCTTCCTTATGACTTTGAGTAGGCTGTGAAAAAAAAATTAAACTCTGGATTTGAGACATGCACAAGTGGCACAAAGAAATGAGGAACTTCTAGGGAGAGAGAACAAAAGGTCTCTGAAACAGAGGAAGGGAGTGCAATTTTGGAAGAGTGAGGGAGACGCTGGGGTCTTTGATGGCATCCAAATTTCTAACTTGGGCAGCAGGGTGGATGGCGGTGACAATCATTGTTCTACACAAAAAAAGAGCAGGAGTGGATTGAAAGGGGGTTGGTATAAAAAGATGATGACTTGTGATTTGGGGCTGCTGACTTTGAAGTGCCTGTTGAGTAGGTAGGTTTGCAGCTTAGAGGAGCGGTCTAGGATGGACATAAATATTTGGGAGTCATCTGCAAATACCGAATAAGCTTGAATATAGGGTGAGGTTTTTGCTTTTTTGTTTTTCCAAAATCATTCCTCAGGAAAGAGGGAGTAACCTTATATTTGAGTCCTTACAAAGTCTCTCATATTACAGGGTTTGCTCTCATTTACTTTATTTTGAACAACAAACCACTGAAGAGGGCAGTATGGTATGGTGACTAAGCTTGTGGACTCTGGAGCCAGACTGCCTGGCTCGGGGTCCAGATGCTGCCATTTTTGAGTTGTGTGCCTTTGGAAAAGTTATTTAACCTGTTTCTGCCTCAGTTTTCTCATCTCTAAAATGGGGCCAAAGATTAAATTATTTAATATAGGCAAAGCACAATGTATCTGGCACACAGTTAGTACCCAGTAAATGCTAAGTACATTTGCTAGTTTGGGCAAGACCTATTAGCCTGAAATGTCCTCAACAATGCTATTTGGATACTTGTAGAGGTCATTTGCCACAGAATCCCTGGTCAAAGAAATTTAACACAGCTTTGTTAACTATTCCCGGTAGTATGACCTCACACAACTGCATGTGTTGGATGTCTCTAAATATATTTTAAAAGATTACTTTAAAAAGCAGTTCAGAGTACTTGGGAGGGGCTTCTGAAATACTAGAAATGTTCTATTTCTTGACCTGAGTGATGTTTTATGGATGTTTCACTTTATGACAGTTCATTGAACTGTATATGACTTGTGCCCTTTTCTGTATAAATGTTGTACTTCGGTATAAAAGTTAACAATTAAAAAAACGATCTTAGAAACACAATACATCATGTGATTCTGTGAACATACTCTTGCAGATGCATGCCAAAAGCTAACTACTCTAGTGTGATGCAAATGGGACTTGTGACTTGGGATAAAGTTTCCAATGACTGCATCATCTCTGGATTCAAACTCTGCTGTGTCCTCTCCCATATCCTTCACTTAGACTGAAGAGAAAGTCATCTGACATGGGGAAAGGTATAAGATAGATGAAAAAGTGACCTACTGATGAGAAAGACACTACTTTTTAGGGTGTATTTTAAGAGTAACGTTACTAATATTGTTTAGTAACTTCTATTATTTCATATGATATATGAATTTAAACATATGAAACATATATGAATGTAAACATATAAAATTTAACCCATGATTGCTTCATCTTCATCTTGTGTACATTTTCAGGCTGGTCAAAATCTTTCTAGATTTTCTCATTGGGAAAATGAGCAATCTCCTTGGGTTTGGGTTGCCTTATATGGTAAATGTGATATGATAAGGGAAACTAAGGGAGTGAATGAGATTGCTCAGGGAGAGCAAGCACATTAGAAAAAGAAGAAAGTCTAGGACAGACCCTGAGAAGTTCCAACACTAAAAGGTTGGGAAGAGGAGAAACAGCTCTAAAAGGAAAGTGAGACAGCATTGCCTGGAAGAGAGAGAAAAGACAGGGAGGTGAGTGGTACCAGGGAAGAAAGGCCTAAAAGAACCATGATGTAGGGAGTAGTCATCAGGGTTGACTGACACAGAAGAAGCCAGGAGGTGAGGACTAAAAAGTATCCTCTGAATTTGTTCAGGGGCTTTGGGGGGGGGGGCGCTGCTGACCTTGGAGACAACAGGGTAGATACAGTGGTAGGGATGAAAGCCGGCCAGCACTCAGTAATAAAGGAGTGGGTGGGAAGAGAGGAGGTAAAGATTTGGAGCAGAACTTGTTCTATAAGGACTTGACTCCAGGGAAGGAGAGAGACTTGTTGGGTACAGGAGACAGGGGTTTTAGGCATAAAAGAGTGTTTTTAAATAGGGCAACCTACACGTATTTATTTTCTTGCATCTTTCACTTGTTGAAGACACATTCGGGTACCTACTGAATGTGTAGCTTTATACAAAGGACGCATAGGTAATTAAGACAGGACTAAGGAGTTCACAGTAAGCTGGAAAGACAGACTTGAAAACTGGCACCAGAGGGCTGGGGATGTGGCTCAAGCGGTAGCGCGCTCACCTGGCATGCGTGCGGCCCGGGTTCGATCCTCAGCACCACATACCAACAAAGATGTTGTGTCTGCCGAGAACTAAAAAATAAATATTAAAAATTCAAAAAAAAAAAAAGAAAAGAAAACTGGCACCAGAAATACAATAGAGGAAGTCATGAGGTTGTTGACATAGAAGGAAATCTTAATGCGGACCAGGGATGGGACATCATCAAATAGCATCACAAAGATAGTAGTGGAACTGGCTCTTGAAGGATGAGTAGAAGCAAAACAGAAGGGAGAAGTTGGAGAAAAGACTTTCAGGTGGAATAAACAGCACCATGTTCAAAATCACAGGGGCTGAAAGGAAATAGTTCTGCACATGTAGGCTGGTATAGAGGTAACAGTGGTGGTGGTCCTATAATACTGAGGATGAAAGGAGACCAGATAGAAATGAGTTTCAATTGTCTACTTATAATGGAAATCTAAACTATAAGATGGTGGTAGTAGGGTTAGAAAAGAGGAGTAAGATATGGGAAAAATTGCAGAGATAAAACTATGATACTTGGTGGCTGACTAGTAGTGAGAGGTGTGGCAAGGGAGGAGGATCCTGATATAGCTCCCACAACCTGGGTTAGATATTAGTGATGTTACTTAGGTTGAGGGAAAAAAAGGAGGAGGAGGTTTGTGGGAAGAGGTAAGGTGATGGATTTGGTTTTGGATATGATGAACTTAAGATGTAGATGAGATAGAAAAATGAAGTTCGAGTGGTAAAGTATAAAATTAGGAACTTAGAAAAGAGCTGAGAATAGATATTTTGGAGCCATCAGTATATAGGTGGTTCCTGAGTATGGCAGCACATGCCTATAATCACAGTGACATGGGAGGCTGAGGCAAGAGGATGATAAGTTCAAGGACAGACATGGTCCCTTAGTGAGAATCTGATTAAAAAAAAACAAAAATAAGTAAGGACTAGGTATGTGTGCCCTGAGTTCAATCCCCAGTACCAAAAAAAAAGGTATATAGGTGGTAAGTGGGTAAATGGAGCCGTGAGATCCAATGAGGTCACCTATAGAGAGTGCACAGTTTCTGGAGGGGTGGGTAACAAAAGAGCCATGAAGGAAATTGAGCAGAAACAGTAAATGAAGTAGGAAGAAAACAAGACAAGACAGTAGAGTCCAATGTGTTATCATAGATGCCAAGGAAAGAAAAAGCTACTAGAATAAGAGTTGTCATTGAGTAAAATTACTGACAGGTCCTTGTTAGATTTTAGCATCAGATATAGCTGATGATCTCACTGATGAAGGAGAGAAGGGAAAAGATACTAGACCACAGGGAGATAAGGATAGGAGGGGGAAGTAAAACAGTGGTGTTTGTGTGTAAGAGTGAAAAGTTAATTACATGTACAAGAAACTCAATTTGAATTAGTTTAGGAGAGAAGTCAACCATACCTGAATGGAAACAGAAACTGAAATACCATCAAGACTTTCTCTGTGTCTCCAGTTCATGTTTTTCTTTTCATTTCACTTTGCTTATTAGGTTCATTTTCTCCTGTTGATTTTCTTAGAAAATTTATTTCAGAGTAATTTTAGATTTATAGAAAAGTTACCAAGATAGTACAAAGAGAATTCCCATATACCCTTCATCCAGCTTTCTCTAATTAACATGGGCAAACATTGGTACATTATGGTTAAATTACAGGCTCTGTTCTGATTTTACCAGCTTTTCCACTAATGGCCTTTTTCTATCCCAGGATTCAATTTAAGATACCACATTGCATTTAGTCATCAGGCTTAGCTAGTTTCCTCTGGTCTGTGACAGTTTCTCCATCTTTCCCTGCTTTTTTTTTAAACAATATTTTTTTAGATGTTGATGGACCTTTATTTTATTCATTTATTTATATGTGGTGCTGAGAATCAAACCCAGTACCTCACACATGTGAGGCAGGCGCTCTACCACTGAGCCACAACCCTTGCCCTTTCCTTGCTTTTTATGATCTTAATAGTATTAAAGTGTACTGGCTAGGCAATTTTGTAGAATTTTCCTCCATTTGGATTTTTTTTTATGTTTTTCTTATGGTTAGACTAGGGAGAAAGATTCCCAGTGAGATGAAGTGCATTTCTTACCATGTAATATCAGGGAGTGCATAATATCACCCCCTGATATAATTTCTACCAGTGAAGCTATCCTTGGTCACTGGGTTAAGGTTGTATCTGGCAGGTCTCTCCACTGTAAAGCTACTTCCTTTTTCCTTTCCATAGTTTTTTTTTTTTTTAGTTATTCATAAATGATGACATTTATTTTTAAAAAATACTGTATTTTTCATATTTTTATTGGTATTTGATAGTTGTACATAATGGTGGTATTCATTGTTACATGTTTTTTCATGCATACAATATAACAATATAATTTGGCCAATATCATTCCCCAGTGTTTTCCCTTTCCCTCTTCCATATTCTGTTCTTTGGAAGTGAGTCACTAAGTCCCATACTCAGGAAGGGACAGACTCCACCTCCTAAAGAGGGCACATATGATACATATTATAACAGTTATGCCATTAGGAATTCTTCTGTATGGAACATTTGTCTCTTCTCATGATTTTTAAAATTAGTTTTCAAATCAGTACTATAAATATACTTAGCTTTAAAAAAAATGGTTCCTAGAATAAGTTTATAAATCCTAGGGAAAGACTGGGTGGCCTGAATAGGCTGTCCTGCCCATTCAGATCAATCTTGGGAACAGGTGTGAGGGTCACTTGTAAGATGGCAGCTCCCATTCAGACTAATTATTAAAAGTGCTGTGACGTACACTTCCCTTTTTGTTAAGCTCTGGTTCCTTCTAAGGGATATTTCATTTAACCTTCAGTTCTCAGCTGAAGTATCACTCCTTCACAGATGTCTTCCCTGATCTGTCTGACTGGATTGAATCTCCATGTTGTGGGCTCTCATAGTTCTTAGTAGTTCTCCCTTATGACAGTTATCACAGTTTCGAGATTACAAATCTTCAGGTGTGGGGATATTTGACCAAATGTATATAGACTTTGTTAAACCGTAAACCTGGTGTGTGCACTGTGTTTGCATATAGGCGATGTTCAGTTAGTATTTGTTAACTGCATGACTGGCCTAAGGGGGTTGTTGTTCCAGAAGAAAGAAAGGATATTAATGAGACCACAGGATCAAAGGCTAATCAGTGAGTATAGAAAGAGAGAGAGATAAAGGGGTGAGTGAGGAGAGAGAATATAGGCAATGGGGTTGAAAGGAAAAGTGGAGAGGGGAAGGGCTAAGGAACATTGTTTGGAGAAAAGCCATAGGGGCATGTTTAATACCACAGGTAAGGAACTAATTGGATAGGTTGTGGCTAGTGGAACCAGGTCCCATCGGAGAGAAAAAGAACTGAGGAATCAGATATGACAATAAGGAGAGGTTGTTTGTTTGATTGTTTTAAACAAAAGAGAAGTACTGCTTCTTCAAGGCTGAAAGGGAAATGGTAAGGATACAAATAAGACCATGCATGAAGCTATGTGGCAGTGGGGGAGGGAATGAGGCGGGAATCTCGGGCCACCACACCTGATGATATCATTCTCTCTGGAGAGGAGTTGGGATTTTGTGTTAAATGACATACAAGGTAGGCACTATATTTGAAATCTTGAGAAAAGTTTTCAAGAAACACTTAAGGTTTAGATATGTGGTATCCCTCAAAAGCTTATGTGTGAGACAATGTTAGGTTTAATTTTGGAAAGTTTAATGATTCAATCTGGAAAAGCTTTAAAATGTTGTGAGTGGACCTTCATAGGCAATTCTGGTGGGAGTTCAGAAGACCAGAATGCCAATAAGACTGTGGACAGCAAAGACTGGAGTCATGAGGTTTCAGAGGAGAAGGGGAACTCTATTGGAACTTGGACATTGTGGCTAAGAAGTTGTCTACATTTTGCCCGTGTCCTGAGACTTTCTGTGAGGATGAATTTAAAGATGATGGACTTCTTGGGGCTGGGGATATGGCTCAAGTGGTAGCGTGCTGCCTGGCATGCATGCGGCCTGGGTTCGATCCTCAGCACCACATACAAACAAAGATGTTGTGTCTGCCGAAAACTAAAAAATAAATATTAAAAATTTTCTCTCTCTCTCTCTTTCAAAAAAAAATAAAGATGATGGACTTCTTAATCTGTTGGAAGAAATTTCTAGGCAGCAAAGCATTTAGGCGGTGTCATTGATATTGCTGGAAGCTTTTAGCCAAATTTATTGTGATAATCAGGAGCAGAAAGCAATTCAGAAAGATTTGAAAAACTTGTAGTTTGACCAAAAAACTGAGTAAAACTGGGGCTAAAGAAGATGTGGTTGTTAAAGGCATTGCAACCACTAAAAAAAAAAAAAAAAAAAAAAAAAAAAAAAAAAATGCTAAAGACATTGACCAGAGACAATAGGAAAGATGATTTGCAGGCATCTCAGGAATTGGCAAGACCACACCCATCTCAGACTGAAGGGTGTAAAAGTAAAAATTCCTTTGAGAAGAGACCAGTGGGGCACCCTGCTTACACATGGGTCCTAGAAAGTTGTTTTACCATGCTCAGCTACTTAGGCATTCAGAGGCTGCTGCAGCTGAGATAGGATAGGCTATGGAAAGTAGGGAAAGGGATAGTAAAGGACAAAAGGAGGGCAAGTATGAGAATAGCCATCTTACCATGCCGGGGCATATTATGAAGCAGTTACTTACTGTTTCTCAGGAAAGTATAAATTTCCAGCTTTCAGAAAGCAACTGCATAATCCATAATCCAGCCTGCACCCACTGAGGGACAATTGAAATATCCAAAACCAATCAAGAGGAGCTTATCAACTTCTCCTTACATGTTTTTTAAAGAAAGAACCCTGGGGGCAGAGGATGTGATTCAAGTGGCAGGGTGCTTGCTTGGCATTCCTGAGGCACTGGGTTTGATTCTCAGCACCACATAAAAATAAAGATATGTGTCCACCTAAAACTAAAAAATAAATATTAAAAAAAGAGAAGGAACCCTGTAAGACTTAAAGGGAACCCTTGCACCTCCCAGGTGTGTTGCGCCATGAGTTCTGAGACTTTCTCTCACTTTCCTCTTTAATAAAATTCCTGCTTGCTTGCTTGCTTGCTTGCTTACTTGGGAGTTCGTGGTGTTCAGTTTTTGATTCCATGGAACCTGAACCTGATCCCAACTCCTGCCAGTAACATGGCCATGGTCCATGGGGGTATGTCTGCTGCTTTAGATGGTGGCAGACCACATGGTGCTTGTTTTGCAGGATTTCAGGATTGCTTGGAGGTTTCCACCAAGATTTTAAAGGAAGGCCTGGGAGGCCAGGCAAAGTGCCCCAGGATCAGAGTCCTTGTAGGCAGGCCCTGAGAGGGCAATGTGTGTAGATGTGAGGAGGAAGCCAATGCTGCAGTGGAGACTCCTCAATATTAAGAAATGCCAGTACTGTGGAATATCTTACAAGAAAAGCCACAGGACTTGATCAGACATAAGTCAAGAGAGGTGCAACCAGCAAAGCCTTAGGGGTGGAGCTACACAAGCCCTTAGGAGAGCACATCACCAATGCCTTGTGCTTCAGATGCTGGAAATAGAGCTACAGGACTGTTTGACCAGCTAGGATTTGGTCTTGCTTTGGTCCCAACCTTTCTTTTTATGCCCTTGTTTTTTTTTTTTTTTTTTAAAGAGAAAGTGAGAGAGAAGAGAGAGAGAGAGAGAGAGAGAGAGAGAGAGAGAGAGAGAGAGAGAGAGAGAGAGAGAATTTTTAATATTTATTTTTTAGTTCTCGGCGGACACAACATCTTTGTTGGTATGTGGTGCTGAGGATCGAACCCGGGCCGCACGCATGCCAGGCGAGCGCGCTACCGCTTGAGCCACATCCCCAGCCCCTGCCCCTGTTTCTTTTTGGAATGGAAATGTTTACTCTGTGCCTTTATATATTGGATAAATATATAAATATATTGGATAAATATATAAATTTGCTTTTAATCTTTACAGGAGCTCACACTGAGAGGTTTGCCTTGAGTCTCAAAAAAAGACTTTGGACTTGGACTTTGGACAATTCTGGAACTGTTGAGACTATGGGGACTCTTGGAAATTGACTGAATGTATTTTGCATGAGTTTTGGGGGTCCAGGAGCAGCATGTTATGGTTTAGATATGTGGTGTCCTCCAAAAGCCATGTGTGAGACAATGCAAGAAGGTTAGAGCTGAAATGAGAACCTTATGAGAACCTTAATCCAATCTTGATAGGGATTGTGTAACAGTGATAACTGAAAGCAGAGTGTGGCTAGAAGAGGTGGGTCCTTGGGGTTTATATTTTGTTGTGGTAAGATCCCCCACGCTTCCTGTTCTGAGCCACTTTCCTCTGTCACACCCTTCCACCGTGATGTTTTGCCTCACCTTGAACCCTGAGGAATGGAGCCAGATGTCTATGGTCTGATACCTCTGAAATCATGAGCCCCCAAATAAACTTTTCTTTTTTTTTTTTTTTCCAAATAAACTTTTCATTGTCTATTTGTCCTTGTCAGGTCTGTTGATCACAGCAGTGCAAAAGCAGACACTATTACATGAGATTGGCTAATGCTCTTACAGGACTAAAGGACCAAGGGATTAGTGAGAAAACAAAGCTAGTGAAGCTAGTGAGAAAACTAAGGATATAGACACATCTACATCTATATTGAAGTCCTTGATGACAAAGGAGAGGGCCATTTTATCACCACACTGAGTAGGTAGAAGTTTATATAATATGATCTCAAAGTTTGGGGTGTACAGGTGGAAAAGCTATTGTCTCTATAATGGGCCTTGGAGAGCGGGAAGAGTATAGTATCTCATCTGCAGATAAGTGGAAGGAGGTGTAAAAGTGAAGGTCAGATCTCTCTCTATGAAGTGGAGGCTCAGGGGTATAGAGACGACTGAGAATTTAAGGTTTTTCCATCGTGATATGGCAGTTTCAGAACAGGGAGAACTGAGGGTCAGGTACCCAATGGGATGGGCTAAATGTTAGGGAAGCAGTAAGAGGGCAAAATATCCCAAGGGTAAGGAAAGGCAGATCAGTGTGGGGAAATTCAAATGTCGAATGAAAGATGACAAAAAGGCCTGCCTTGTGAATGATGATCCCAACAGACAGGATGGCAGGCAGAAAATTTATGGTGGCTCCCTTATTCTTTTGTTCCTTCTTAGTAAAAAAGGGGACACTAGGTAGCATCAGGGCTTGGTTTTAGACTGCTGGAAGTGTTAACCTCTCTGTTCAAAGTAGTCATGAGAAGTCTCATGTCATTAGAGCTCCTTGGTAGAGTCCAACTCTGGAGGAACAAAGCAAAAGCATTAAAAAATGGCCTGGACTCAGCACTGTTACATTTGGGATCTTTTAAGAGTAAGAATGTTTTCCAGGATCTGAAGGATTTCAAATCCCTATAGAGACTCTAGGAAAGAAAGGAAACTTCTGATTCTTTCCCAAGAGCAGAGAAGAGTCTGAGAAAGCAAGAGGTGGAATCTAGAAAAAGGGTAGAGAGATTAAATGTGAAGAGGAAGGACGCCTATCTTCTGGGAAGAGAAATAAGGAAAGCCAGTTTTCTGAATTTCAGTTTATACAGTGATCAGTTTTTTTGGAGTTTACCAATTTTGTTGATTTACCAAAATTTTTGTTTCTTTCAATTATGTGTAAAGCTTGTAACAATCTGCATTTAAACTACTTCTGAAGATTTCTACAAAGTATTAGTTTACCAGTTTAAAGTTTAGCTTAGCTTTGTTTTAGTTTTAATTTATTTGCAGCTGTTTCACTGAAGTCATTTTGCCATGGTTGGCCAATTTCAGTGTATTCTAAGTTTTTCCTTACTTTGAAATTATGACTTTTGGGAATGGGATTTTCTTGTGCATTTTACTCTAAGTGTTTTGCAATGACTCAAATGTCAAAAATTTTATAAACAATCCTGGGGAGGGGGGAGATTCTCTCTTCCAATGTATTTTCAATTCAATAATTTGCCTTTTTCTTTAACTTTATTTGTACATTTGAAATTTTAATAGATGGGTAAGTGTGGGCTAAAATATGAGTATAATATATTTACATGCTGGTTGGAAAACTGTTTAATAGTTACTTCAATAAAGTATAGAATTAATTATAATAAATCCTGCTATAAACTTATTACTTCAAGACAAATTTTCTAAGATATAAAGATGGCTATTGCTAAATGGGTCTTCTATCATAGTGACATCTGAGAAACATTTGAAGAATATTTTTGCTGCCAGTTCCATTTTTACAACAATAGGAAGATTATAATTTAGGAAGATCTCTACTTATCCTTATTGTAGATTATGTAGTTGCTACTACTTCAAAATAGTTTTTACTTTGGCTTTATTTTTTTAAGCAATAGCTTTTTTGACACACAACATATACATCTTAAAATTAATTATTTAAAGGTCTACAATTCACAATGGTTTTTAGTAGATTTTACAGAGTTTGTGCATCCATCACTACAAATTCTAGGATGGTTCATCATCCAAAAAGAAACCAATGCCCTCAAACTCACACCCAAAATGTTATTCCCATCAGCAGTTGTTCCACTCCCTCTTCTCCTCCATCCTCCTGGCATCAATAATCTCCTTTCTGACTCTATGGATTTGCCTCTTCCAGACATTTTACATAAATTGAGTCCTACAACATAGCACTTTTTGCACCTGGCTTCTTTTATTTCATGTTTCCAGTACTCATACATGTTGTAGCATGTATCAGTATGTAATTTCTTTTGTATGACTAAATGATATTCCATTGTATGGATATAATACATTTTCTTTATATAATTATGGACATTTCAATTTCCACTTTGGGGCATGTCCTGTTAAGGATTTTTGTATATAAATTTTTGTGTGGGGGCTGGGGATGTGGCTCAAGCGGTAGCGCACTCACCTGGCATGCGTGTGGCCCGGGTTCGATCCTCAGCACCACATACAAACAAAGATGTTGTGCCCGCCGATAACTAAAAAATAAATATTAAAAATTCTCTCTCTACCTCTCTCTCTCTCTCTTTTAAAAAAAATAATAATAAATAAATTTTTGTGTGGCCATATCTTTACAATTTTCTTAGGTGCAGAATTACTGGTGTACCTGTTATAACTTAATGCTTAACTTTTTGAAGAAATATTTGAAGAAAATTTTCAAACTGTTACTAAAGCAGCTCCATTGTTTCACATTCCCACTGCAGTGTATGAGGGTTCCAATTTCTCCCTATCCTTATCAACACTTATAATTGGTCATATTTTGATTATAGTTATCCTAGTGGGTGTAAAGTGGTATTTCACCGTCATTTCAATTTGCATTTCTCTAATGATTAATAATATTGAACTTTTTATATGCTTATTGGTCATTTGTATATCTTTTCTAACCTCTTTCAGGATTTTCTCTTTGTTTTTATTTTTCTGTAGTTTAAATATGATATGCCGAAACATAGATTTTTTTTCCCCAATATTTATCATGTTTGACATTCTCTAAACTGTGAGGATTTGTGATTTGGTTACTGTTATTAATTTCAGAAAACTCTCAGCCATTATTACATCATTGTTTTTTTCTTTCTTCTGTTCTGGTACTTCATTATACATATACATGACACCTTTTGTTATTGCTTCTCAGTTCTTGGATATCCCACTCAATTTTTAATAATTTTTTTCTCTTTGATTTTCAGTTTCAAAAGTTTCTACTGACAAAAGTTCACTTTTTCTTCCCTCAGTCAAGTCCAGTCTACTGATAAGCCCATCAAATGTGTTATTTTCATTATAGGGTTTTATTTTCTAACATTGCCTCTTGATTGTCTACTTTTCCTTTTCTCTGCTTACATTACCCATCTCTTCTTAAATGCTGTCCATTCTTTTATTTGGGCCCTTAGCATAAAATCATAGTTATCTTAAATTTTCAGCCTGATAATTCCAAATCTCTGTCACATCTAAGTCTGGTTTTGGTACTTGCTTTGCCTTTTCAGATTATATTTTTTGCCTTTTAACATGACTTATAATATATTGTTGAAAATTGATGTGATGTATCATGTAAAAGGAACTGAGAGAGATGGGCTTTGTGTTTAGTGGGTTAAGAGTCAAGCTAGGTTTACTGTTGGTTTTAGCTGAGTTTAAAATCTTCACCTTTTTGTCTTATGTGTTGTCTTTGGGTTTTCCTTGAGACTCAGTAAATAGTGTGTGAGACTTGCAGTTCTCTTAACTATAGCCTGTTATTTAGCTGGAGCCCCATTAATGTGGTGAAAAGGTGTGAAGGATAAGGGAAGAATGCTACAGTGTTTTGATTAGATCTGAGTCTTTAATGAGCCTGTGTCCCTGGGCTCTGATCTTCAAAAGTACTTCTCAGCCATCCCACCTCCACAGGCACATATTAAAGAGATAGAAATACTAAATGGAACTGAAGATGGGCATTTCTCTTTCTTAATTTTGTTTAGCCTTTGGTAAAACCCAAATCAGTTAGGTTTTAGTAAAAATTTTTCCACTGAGGGCAGGCCTTATAAGAACAGAAAGCTGCCAGGCAAATGCCTGTAATCCCAGTGACTCAGAAGACTGAGACGGAGGATCAAAAGTTCAGAGCCAGCCTCCGCAATTTAGCAAGGCCCTAAGCAACTTAATGAGGCCCTGTCTCAAAGCAAAAAATAAAAAGGGCTGGGGATGTGGCTCAGTGGTTAAATGCTCTGGTTCAATCCCTGGTACCCCAAAACCAAAACAGAAAACCTTGGATATATTTTGAATTTGTTATTTTTTGTCCCCCTGCTGGAAACATATGAGAAATGGGAAAACCTGTTGGGGCTCCCAGTTCTTGTCAAACCAGAAATTGGTTGTACATCTTCTTTGGAGATACACATCTTCTTTGTTTATTTAAATCCTTTGCCCATTTAAAACCTGAGTTACTTTCTATTGTTGAGTTGTAAGAATTCTTATATTCTGGATATTAGTTTCTTATCAAATATGTGATTTGCAATGATTTTTTTCCAATTCTGTGAATTGTCTTTTCATTTCTTGTTAGTGTGCATTGAAACACAACATTTTTTTAATATTTATTTTTTAGTTATAGGTTGACACAATATATTTATTTTATTTTAATGTGGTGCTTAGGATCGAACCCAGGGCCTCACACACGCTAGGCGAGTGCTCTACTTCTGAGCCACAACCCCTGCCCGAAACACAACATTTCTAATTTTGATGAATTTCAGTTTATCTAATTTTTTTCATGCTCTTGGTGTCATGTTTAAGAAATAGTTGTCTAAAGCAAGATCAAGAAGTTTCGCTTCTATGTATTTTCAAAGTTTTAATAACTTTAACTCTTACAGAGTTAGGTCAGTAATCCATTTGAGTTACTGTTGTATGTGGTGTGAGGTCAAGGTCTGCCATGGTTGTGGTGAGTGTTTACCTATGTAAAGTGTTGGCTCCTATGGAAGTGGTAATCAGAGGTGCGGTGGACCTCAGAGAGGTGGAGCCTTGTGGGATGCCTTAGGGCTTGGGACATGCTCTCAAAAGTGATTACAAGATACCACCTGTATTCCTTCTGTCTCTCTGCTCCAGTTAGAGATGTGAACATTTTTCTCCAACAAGTGCTCCCCATCATTTCCATCTGTGGTTTGAGGGGATGCAGTCAAGAGCAGCCCAAGCCAAGTCTGTGTTTTGCCATTTGAACTTTGAACCTCCAAAACTGTGAGCTCAATAAAACTTTTCTAACTGCCTCAGATATTTTGTTGTAGTAACATGAATCTGACTAATACAAGGCCTAAATTTGCTCTTTTGCTTATGGCTATCTAGTTGCCCCAGCATCATTTGTTGAAAAACACTTCTCTTTCTCTGTTTAATTTTCTTGTCATACTTGTCAAAAATCAATTGACCATAAATGTAGGAGTTTATTTCTGGACTGTAAATTCTATTTCATTGATTTATGTCTACCCTTATGTTAGTACCACACAGTCTTGATTACTTTATGTAAGTTTTGAAATTGGGAAGCATGAGTCTTCCAACTTTATTCTTATTTTTCAAGTTTATTTATTTATTTACTTATTTAGGCATCACAGATTAAACCCAGGGGTGCTTAACCCCTGAGCCACATCTATATTTTACTTAGAGACAGGGTCTCCCTGAGTTGCTTAGGGCCTCTCTAAGTTGCTGAGTCTGGCTTTGAACCCACAATCCTCCTGCCTCAGCCTCTCAAACCATTGGGATTATAGGCCTGTGCCAGTGTACCAGGCCTCAAGTTTAGTTTGGAAATTCTGAATCCCTTGAATTTCCATATACATGTCATAACTGGTTTTGCAATTTTTGGAAAAAGGTTAACTGTGATTTTGATAGGGAGACTGTGTTGAATCTATAAATCAATTTGGAGAGTAGTAGTATTTTAATAATGTTAAGTTTTCCAATCTATGGATATATGATAACTTTTCATTTATTTAGGCCTTTAAAGATTTCTCTCCAAAATGCTTTGTAGCCAAATGTGGTGATGCATACCTGTAATCCCACAGACTTGGGAGGCTGAGGCAGGAGGATCACAAATTCAAGCACTTTAGCAAGGCCCTAAGAAACTTAGTGAGAGTCAATCTCAAAAAAAAAAAAAAAAGGCTGGGGGTATGGTTCAGTGATAAAGTGAACCTGGGTTTAATCCCCAGTACCAAAAAAAAAAAAAAAAAAATTATAGTTTTTAGTGCATACATTTTGTAGTGTCTTGCTAATTTTTTTCCCAAGCATTGTATTGTTTGCTGCTATTATAAGTTGAATTGTTTTAGTTGTTCCTTGCTACTAGGTAGAGATAAAATTCATTTTTATCTACAATTGATTTTAGTATACCAATCTTGTACTCTTTAACCTTGCTGAACTCATTTTTCTCGTTTATTCATTTTAATAGCTTTTGAGGGGTAGATTCATTAGGATTTTCTATATACAAGATCATGTCATTTGTGACTAGGGATAGTTCTATTCCTTTCTTTCCAATATAAATTTATTTTATTTGTGTTTTTTATCTAACTGTCCTGATGGAAACTCTATTACAATATTGAACAAAAGTAGCAATATTGAACATCCTGTTTTGTTCCTGATTTTAGGAGGAAAATATCCTGTCTTTTAACATTAAGTGTGATATTAGGGTTTTTTTTTTATCATATATACCTTTTAATAGGTTGGAACATTTCCTTTTATTCCTAGTTTATTGAGTATTTTATAATGAGAGGGTGTCAGATTTTGTCAAATTTTTTTGTGTGTACTAAAATGATTACATGCTGTTTTTAAAAAAAATTTTTTATAGTTGTAGTTGGACATAATGCCTTTATTTTTATTGTTTATGTTTCACATGGTACTGAGGATTGAACTCAGTGCCTCACATGTGTTAGAAAAGTGCTCTACCACTGAGCTACACCCTAGACTGATCACATGGTTTTATTCTTTATTATTTTGATATGATATGGTGTATTATACTAATTGATTTTAGTATAGCAAACCAACCTTTAATTCCTAGGATAAATCCCACTTGCGGTTGTGTGTAATTCTTTTTATATGCTCTAATATTTGGTTTACTAGTGTTTTGTTGAAGAATTTTGCTTGATTATTTCTAGGAGGTGTTTTTATTTCCTTATGATGTCTTCATCTGGTTTTACTGTCAGGGTGACACTTGCCTTATAGAATGAGTTGGAAAATGTTCATTTTAACTGTTTTTAATTTATAGGTTTATCAATTTTTAAAAGTTGATAATTTTGAAAAATGTAGTGAGTTGGCCTTTGTTTAACTTGATCAGTAGATGAATTGTTTTAATAAATACATTTTCAATTAATTGCCTATTTCGTAAGTGCAGATAGGAGTCCAGAGGATAGCAAATTGAAAAGACTATGCCTCAAGCCTCCCATTTTTTCCTACTCTGAGACATAGCTGGTAAGGCTAAGTGGAGTGGTGATAGAAGTTAAGGTCATATAAAGAGTCTAAGAAAAGTGGAGAAAGATTGCAGGAGTCAGTGAGGTGACAGGATTGAGTAACCCAGTCTTGTGCTCAGTATCTAGTGCTGTTGGTACCAGTTCCGGTACTTGTATCATGGGATTTTTGTTTGTTTATTAGTTTTTCTTGTTGTTCCTTAGAGTGCTTGGCTATGAGAGCACAGGAATAGAGGAATCTGGTGATTAGTAAGTGGGTGGGAAAGAAAAACAAGGGATTGAATGGAGGCTGGCATGAGAATGTTGAAGTGCTGGATGATGATATCCATGTTGGGTTTAAAAGAAAAGAAGACCTGGTACATACAAGAAAAAAAAAAAAAGAGATGGTCCAAAGAACTGAAGTCATAAGAGGTTAAAGATTGGATATTTACATGGAAAGGCAAGAGGAACAAGAAGAGAGAGGATGGGTTTCCACAGTGAGATTCTGGAGGGTAAAATTTGAGGACTAAATCAGATTTGGTCATGAAAGGGTCAGAGGCCTGGTAAAGAGGTGCTGATTAGTTACTGGAGGTTAGGATCATATGGAACTGTGGGACCAGAGTCTTAGATGGGGCATCTACATGTGTGGGGTAAGTACATGATGGAATGATATCAGGTCTTGGGATGGTGAACAAGATTCTGAGCCTAAGACTACTGAATTTGTGAGTGATCAGGAGCCGTCTTCTCCCACTCCCAACACCCCCAGCTCTGCATGTGTGGTCCAGCCTTTTATTAAAAAGGGAAGGTATAATACTCAGTGTTTACCTCCAGAGAGGCCTTTAACCTTCTTGTGTTTGCTTCTATCTCTGCTAGCCCATGTTCACTTCTCTGTTGTGTTTCGAGTCCATGATTGTCTGTCTGCTATAGCCTATCCTATTAGGTCTTTGATTAACTTGAGTTTAGTGAGTCATTTTGTGACTATCTGCAGTTTACAAACTAGGTTAAGCTTGCCAACTGACATCCTGGGAGTTGGGCCAGAAGGGGCTGTAGATTCCTCCTTCCTAGGAACTTAAGGCCAATACCATCAGGAGGTGGTACCACAAATATCTTGAGTCCTAAAAGAGAAGAGGCTTCACACAAAGCTGGAGTTGCTATAGAAGCTACAATGAGGAATGAGGAGAAAGCTCCCTCCTCCACCTTTGCCCTCAACCCAAGAATTTAACTGTTCCCTGAACCTAACACACAAGCATAAGTGTCTGTCTGCACAATTAAGGCCTGGCAAAAGTATTCATTATAAATGAATACATTATTCTTACAAATACACTTTTTAAATGTATCTCCCTTTCAAGTTGCTGCTGTATTTATGTCCTGTCTTCCTTTTTCATTGTCATCAGACTTCTTGAGTTGCCTTTATGGTTTCTGATTTTGCCTTTCTTTTTTTGGTACCAGGGATTGAACCCAAGGGTGTTGATCCACTGAGCCACATCCCCAGTTCTTTATTTATTTCTTTATTTATTTTGAAAAAGGGTTTCACTAGGTTGCTTACAGCCTCACTAAATTGCTGAAGCTAGCTTCTAACCAGTAATCCTCCTGCTTCAGCCTCTTGAATCTCTGGAATGACAGGCATGCACCACCACGCCCAGCTGATTTTGTCCTTTTTAAGAGGCTGCTCAGTCAGAGGTCAACAGTTAATGTCCTAACTTCTTAAAAAAAAAAAATTTTTTTTTAGTTGTTAATGGACCATTTATTTTATTTATATGTGGTGCTGAAAATCAAACCTAGTGCCTCACACATGCTAGGCAAGTGCTGTACCACTGAGTCACAAACCCAGCCCTAATGTCCTAACTTCTAAGTCCAATGGCCAAAGAAATTCATTTAACTACTACTTCAGAGCCTGATCAACTTCTGGTTCTGAGGGTTTAAAAAACTGGTCTGCTCAAAGAACTCACAATCTACACAAATAGACATTTTGAACTCACCCTTCCCTTGGATTTGAGACATTGGTGTTCTAGTTGTAGACTTCTTTTTTCAGACTCCTAAGAGGGTTCTTTTTTCTTTCTGTTTGGCTGTTATATATTGGCTCTGTCCTATATATTGGCTCTATCCTATGTCTTCCTTTTTTTTTTCTCATTTACTTTTATACTGGGAAGTCTCATCTAGGCCAATTACTTCAATTTCCATGTATATGTGTGTGACTCTCAAATTTGAATTGCTAGCTTATGTATATTCTCTGAGCTCTGGAATAACTAGTGAAAGTTTATCACAGTAACTCCAGATCTGCATCTACTCTGCTATCCTCATTCTCTGTGAATAGAATTTCTCTTTCCAGCTGCGTAAGCAGAAACTTGGTATCATCCTGAAATCTTAATTTATTTTTCCACCCCATTTAATCACATGCAATGTCTAAAGGATTCTACCTTTTCTATGGCTGTCTGATCACTTTCTCTCCACCTACCTGGCCTCTGGCCTAGTCTGGTTTTCAAACAATCCTGCTTAGATTCCTTACCTAGCCCTATTTGGTGTCCTCACTTCTAGTCTTATCCCTATAACCTATCTTCCAGTATAATGCAAGAATATTCTTTCTGAAATGTAAATATGATCCCTTTTTTCTATATTTAAAAAGTGCTTCTGTGGCTTCCTCTAGTCTTTAGAATAAAAATCCAAATACTTCATCATGTCTTACAGGGTCCTTTGTAACCTGATCTTGCCTGACTTTTCCTTCTTCCTTTATTCCATTTTTTCCCCTTCAAATACTAATCCCAGCTGTATCAAATTACTTACTTGAAATTTCTCAACCACCCTATACTGTATCATTATTCAGGGCATTTATACCTGCAGATCTTGCTCTTTGGATAGCCTTCCAAACTGCTTCCTCTCCTCCATGCTTGATGAATTCCTCTACTCATTTTTCAAGAGTCAGCTAGCATTGTTTCTTCTGAGAAATTCTGCACAATGACTTCCTCCTTTCTTGGTACTCCAGTATGCCTTATGTGAGACCACATTCATAGCTTCTGTCTTATTATGTTGTACTTATGTTCTGTCTTTCCAACTGGTCCTTTGGACCTCTGGGGTATTATTTCTATATTCTCCTTCCCTACCACAGTGTTTTGAAGAGACAAGAAATATGCCAACTAAATTTATTTGATAATTATATTTTGAGTGTCTCCCATGTACAAAGAGAACAGTGTGCTAGATACTATGATGAATTTTGTAAGTTCCCATTTCTTGATTAAAGACAATTTCTCAGTCTCCTTCACAGGCTGTGTATCTTATTTGTCTTCTAATGTCTGACCTCAGCCTCCTTTCCTTCTGCATGTACATTCTGAGTCACTCCATCCATTTCCTTAGCTTTAATTGCTGACAAATCCCAAATCTGTTCTCCCAGCAAAGACCTCATTCCCAAGTTCCAGATGGTCCCAGGCATCTCAAACTGAGCACGTACAAAACTGAACTATCTCCCTTGTCTTTTATTATTCATGGGATAAAAGGAGAAGATAATTGTAGGAAAGCTTCTACAACCATTTTAAGGAAAAACAGTTAGAAATTAAGCCAGGACAATGTCATTAAGCTTTCAATGACATCCCTAAATGCAGTGTTTGTATTTTCATCTTCTTGGAGTGAATAGCAATGAAACTCCTTTAATGCTGTGTTTCATATACTGAACAAAATAGTGGTGTACCAAGGCATATGGGAAGCTACATCGTAAACAAATCTTGACTCTCCAGAACATCAATTTTGATAGATGGTTTTATATAGGTATAATGTACAATATTTAACTTAAAAGAACTAAATATATTATTTTTATATTAAACAGCTATATTGTGGAGTGAAAGGCAAATGTCAGAAAAGTTGAAACTCTTTTCCTCAAAATATAAGCACACAATTTCTAATACTAGGTCATATAAGATTCAACTACCAAATTTATGCTTGAGAGTCAGAAGAGATATATACTATACCCATGCATTTAAAAGCATGGAAATGAATGCCTGCAAGGTACAGGCATTATGGAGGCATGAAATGGGGAACTGGCTTTGTAGGAAGTTCTTTTTAAGATAAAGCAGAAGAAAACAGGAGGAGGAAGTGTTATTGAATACAAAATGCAGATCTAGGCTAAAGCAATTGCTACAACACATTGATTAGTTGATAGACATTTATAGATGCCTCTTTGTCTCACTTTCTTCACTGGGTTATGGGGGAGGTGAATTAGATGTGTTCTCTACCCTTGAGGATTTCACTATTTAATGATGGGTAGTGAATAGTATAATTATGTCATTGCTGTAATAAAGGCTATATGTTGTGAAAATCAGACCACTGGAAAAGAAAATACAGAAAATTCCAATTTACAATAGCATTAAAAGGAATAGAACACATAGGAATAGATATAAGGGAGGAGCTGAAAGATATTTGTACTGAAAACTGTAAGACACTAGAGAAAGAACTGTAGAAGACATAAATAACTGGAAAGATGTCCTTTGATCATGGATAGGAAGAATATTGTTAAAATGTTCACACTACCCAAAATGATCTAAAGATTCAGTGTAATCGCTATCAAAATTCTAGATGTGCTTTTTTAAAAAAAAAAAAAATAGAATGCAACCACAAAACACCCGAGTAGCCAAGACAATTTTGTGAAGAACAAAGGTGGAAGTGTCATCTTCCCTGACTTCAAACTACATTACAAGGCTAAAGTAATCAAAACAGTACAGTGTTGACATAAAAACACACACAGAGGCCAATGGAACAGGTTGGAGAGCCCACAAATAAATGAATGCATACGTAGTCAATGAAGTTTTGATAGGAATGAAAAAGAACACATAATGGGTGAAAGGAAAGTCTCTTCATTAAATGGTGTTGTGAAAACTGGATTTTTCATGCTAAAGAATGAAACCGGAACTGTCTTACACTATCTATAAAGATTAAGTTGAAATGGATTAAAGATTTAAATGTTAGATGTGAAACCATAGAACTCCTAGAAGAAAACAGAGAAATTCTCCTCAACATTGACCTTTGCAATGATTTTTTTGGGTATGACACCCAAAACATAGCTGTACCCCAAAAGTAAAAATAACAGGTTGGAGTACATCCAACAAAAAAGGGTTTTTCTAAACATCAAAGGAAATAATAAAATAAAAGATAATCTACAGAAGGGAGAAAATACTTGCAAACCATGTATTTGATAGGAGACTCATATCTAACACATATAAGGAACTCACCAAAATCAATAAACAAACAAGCAAACAAAATAACATGTCTGAAAAATGAGCAAAAGAATATGAATAGATATTTTCCCAAAGAAGACATACAAATAGAAGACATACAAAAAGAAGTATATGAAAAAGTGTTAAATATTCACTAATCATCAAAGAAATGCAAATCAAAACCATGAGGCATCTCCTACCTGTTAGAATGGCTATTATCAAAAAGACAAGAGATAACATGTTGATGAAGTATGGAGAAAGGGGTACTCTTGTACATTGTTGATGAGAATGTAGACAACCATTATGGAAAACAGTATGGAAGTTCTTTAAAAAGTTAAAAATAGAACTACCATATATGATCCAGAAATCCCACTTTTGGGCATATATCTAAAGTAAAGAAACCAGTATTTTGTACTCCTATGTTCATTGCAACATTATTCACAATAGCCAAGATAAAAAAAATGTCTCTCAACACATAAATGGATAAAGAGAAGGATGCACACCACACACACACACACACACACACACACACACACACACACACACGATAGAATTTTATTCAGCCATAAAAAAGGAAATCTCATATATGACAAAATGGATGGACATGAAGGATATTATGCTGAGTGAAATAAGTCAGACACAGAAAGACAAATACTTCTAAAAAGAAGCCAAACTCATAGAAACAAAATAGTACAGTAATTCAGGGGTTGAAGGGTGGGAGAAATAGGGCAAAGTCAATTAAAGCGTTCAAACTTTTATTTCCTTTTTGGTGCCAGGTTTTCACACGTGCTAAGCACATGCTTTACCACTGTGCTAGACTACTCAACCCTGGGTCCAACTTTCAGTTATAACATGAACAAGTCTGGGGATCTAATATACGGCATATAATAAGTGTGAGCATTGATGGGTACGTCAAAAAAATTGGATCACTAGAATAAGGCTTAGCTTTGCCTGAAGAATTTAGTGAATACTTACTTTAGAAAAGAGGCATCATTTTAGCTTTTGGCTATTTTGGAAAATGTACAGGTGTTTTCTGCCTGTGCTTTAGTTAGAAATATTCCAGGAAATTGGAATATGAAATGTGTGGGGGGATGAATTATACATATGCTTACATTTTTGACAATCATTATCAGCATTCAAATCCCTGAAGAGCAAGGAGATCATTTCTTTTGTCTTGGATATGCAGCAGTGTAGCTTAGCCCTATCTCTGCACATAGTACTGTGTTTACTGTTTTGTAAGTTGCAGATAGAGTTGAATATGTTATGGTTTGGATCTGGAATGTCTCCCAAAAGCTCTTGTGTTGAAGACCTGGTCCTGGATGCAGTAACACATAGAGGTGGGGTTTTTAGGAAATGATTGAATCATGAGGGTTCTAACCTCATCAGTGTATTAATCCATTTGAATGGAACTGGAAGGTGGTATGAAGTATAAACAGATGAAACATGGGTGGAGTATGTCATTGGGGGCATGCCCTTGGGGACTATATCTTGTCCCTAGTCTGTTCTCCTCTCTCTGCTTCTTGCCTGCCATGAGATAAGCAGCTTTCCTCTGCCTCACCTCAGGCCCAAAGTACTGGAGCCAGCTGAACATGGACTGAATCTCTGAAACTGAGCCAAAAGAAGCCTTCCCTCCTTTAAGTTGTTTACGTTAGGTATTTTGGTCAGAGTGATGAAAAACTAACACACATGGGTTATAGCTCACTCTTCATTTAATTAACATATACTAAGAACCTACTGTGTATCAGTAATGTTGTCAAGAAAACGAGTTATAGTCCCTGACTTCAGAAGCTTGGTTGAATTAGGAAATCAGGCAAGTAGACAGGACACTGTAGTATAGTGTGGTGAGTGCTTTAATAGGTGTATGGCCATAGGAAAATAACCGCATATGGGAGGGCACCTGCTCCCATTTGAGGTATGACACAAAGTCTTCTAGTTCTGAGAAGGCTTCAAAAAAGTGACTTCTGAATGTAGATTTGAATGAGGTGTTGACTTCAAAGAAGGTAAATATTATATACAGGAAATGTGCACAAAATTATGAGATACTAAGTTTCCTATGAAGGATGGTAGCAAATGGTAAAAAGAGGTTGAAAGTAGCTGGGGTGAGGCGATAGAAGGCCTTTGTATTATGAAAATTCTGGATTTTATCTAGTGAAGGTGATGCTTAGTCATTGAAATACTGATTAAGACCAGTAAGGCAAGTGATAAACCATTAGTGGGTTGTCAAATCAATTTAATGAATTGGGAGCAGCATTTTAAAAAAAGGAACTAGAAAAAAAATGAGAAAATATTAGTGTAGTTATTTATAAAGGTAAATATTTTGAGAAGCACATGCAACTGTATCATTTATATATATTTGTAATTATTGTGTTCTGATGTAAAATGTTTTTTGGTGTGTGAGTCATAGTAAAACTTTTTCTGAAAACACTGAAGGTTCAGTGGTACACAAGTTGATGTATCAGATTCCTTTTGCTAGCAATTAACAGAAAATCAACAGAAAACCTGCACTTAAATGGCAACAATCATTAGAGATTATTTAAATATAACTAGGATTCCAGTTAGGGGATTTTTTTTTTTCATTTTCTTTCTTTTTTTGGTAGTGGGGATGGAACTTAGGGCCTTGCACATGCTAGGCAAATGCTCAACCACTGAGTTACATTCCCAGCTTCTTTTAGTTTTTGCCATTCTCAGTGTCATCTTTAGCCTAATTCTAGTTCCTCCAATGGCACTCTTGAGTAACATGCCAACGTATTCTCCCAGCAGAACAGAGCCTTTATTTTCACTGACTCAAATTTTAATTAAGATCTGTTCATTCTGAACCCATCAACAGCAAGGGATGGAAGTATATGACTGCTTTATACAAATTTGGGGTGGCTGTTTAGGACCAATCATTATAGGACACTAATGCAATGTGATTTTGGTATATTACAGAAACAGTATAGATAGATCTAGTGTTTTGTTTTTGGTACCAGGGATTGAACCCAAGGGTTCCTAAGCACTGAGCCACATCCGGCCCTTTTTATTTTTTAAGACAGGGGGTCTCACTAAGTTTCTTAGGGCCTCACTAAGTTGCTGAGGCTTGCTTTGAAGTTGGGGTCCTCCTGCATCAGTCTCCCAAGTTGCTTTAATTACAGGTATGTGCTACTCTGCCCAGTTGAGGCATCTAGTTTGACAAAGTAACAAAACTTAGGTTTGGGGAGGGGATGGTCAGAGGAACCACCCAAAATTCTGTGTACAGGTTAAGTAGGTAAAAGTTGGTGTGGTCTCTAGATGGTAAGTATTGCACGAACATCAAGAGTTGGATACAGGGTAACAACCAAAGTGAGGACTTCTATGCTTCTGTAGCATAAAATTAGAAGGGATATACCTGGAGTATTGAGCAGATGCCTGGTCATGGCATATAGTCATAGTAAGGAATCAGGACTCTGATCTGTAGGAAATGAGCCATTAGTGAGCACCAGGGAATTAAGATGATCAGGTTTTCATTGCAAAAGTTGCAGTGTGAAATGAATCAAGTTATTGTGGCAATCCAGGATAGGTTATTTTTGAGATTTCTGAAGGGTAACTACATATTTGAAAAATGACTTACTTCCTCTGAAGACAGATGTAAGAATAATCCCTTTTCTAATTGTAAATAATGGATTTGCTTTATTACCTGTTAAGGTTAATTTGTCTTTTAGGTAGTTGTAGGGCATTACTTTGTTACCTTATTGTAAAGAATGGGAGTACAAGACAAAGAACCTCTGAAAGTGGTGAGGGAATTCAGTTATTCTGGGCCTCTCTTGGGTTTGGAATTTATTAAAGCAGTACCTAGTTGAACCTAGAACACATTCTACTGACCAAGGTAATTTAGAGGCCAGATTAGTAAAAACTTATACTGTATTTTCCCGGAGTTATCTTTGAGCAATGTTATAGGACTTGTGTACTCTTCTTTGGGCCAAAATGTTAAAAGAGGTACAGTATCCCTTTAAAGCCACTGTGGCAGTAGCCCTCTAGACTGTGAGCTACTTATTAGCAAAGATTGTTTCTTCTCATTTTATATTACTAGGATCCATTCCAGGGCTTGACTTAGAGAGGATATTTGATAAATATATCTCTAGTACTTAAAATGCTGTTGGGCATTGGCATATGCTTAATAAGTACTCATGGAACTGTTGAGAGCCCCAGAGATATATTTCTGGGAGCTAAGAGGAAAACTTAGTGACAAATCACCAATGTAGTTTTTTTTTTTTTAATTCTTCATATTCTTAATTATTTTCTAAATCACACACAGACGGATGACAATATAAACTCAGAAAGATATAAACACAGAAGATGTAGTTTTAAAGGAAGTGCTTTCTAGGTGTCAGGGATAACTCTGAGATACCTAGTTGGGTCAATGATCATGCTAAGACAGAAAGAGGGAAAAAATTTGGGGGAGAAATATTCGAACTGCAGTTTTATTTGAAAAATGTTTTGCAGGTCTATTAAGAGCACTCAAAAGATAAGAGCTTTTGGCACTACTGTGAAGGACAAACAGAGTAGTGGGAAAGAGATGGAAAGCTCTGTTGGGTAGTTGTGACAAAATAGGAGTAGAACAGTACTGTCCCTGAAGCTTACGTCTAGTTGCTAAGCCAGTGACCCCTGCAACCTTATGTATACCATCTCAGACAATGGAGGGGTTCAGTGGGCCAAATATACCCTGAAGCTACAGCCTAAAATAAAATCTCTTTTTCCCACTCTACTAGGGATGCTGTAACTATCAGGTCCTGTTATCAATCATTCAGGCCAAGGGTGATAGCTTTTCAAGGCTCTCTACCAATCTAGTCCAGTCTGAGTCTAAGGCGGTGGCAAGCTGCTGGGCTATGCCTGACTTCACAGTAAATAGCGGACAAAATAAAGAAGTCCCTGTTTCTCACATATCCTGGCCATTCTGAAACCGGATTTCCCATCTCTGAGTTCTCACAGAGGCCCAGTTTTGACAACAATGAAAACTTCCAGGAAATTCCCAGCAGGTTTAACGTTCTAATGCTTCTCTCACTTAAACCTTCTCCTTTACCCCTTCCTACATCAAGAGGAAGGAGCTTATACTGATCTTCAACATTCTCTGTTTGATGTCTCTACCCCTTTTGTCAGGGTGGTACGATGTTGATATTCTTTTAGGTCCTTCTCCAAAACCCATTTAAGGGGGCTGGGGATATGGCTCAAGTGGTAGCGCGCTCGCCTGGCATGCGTGCGGCCCGGGTTTGATCCTCAGCACCACATACAAACAAAGATGTTGTGTCTGCTGAAAACTAAAAAATAAATATTAAAATTCTCTCTCTCTCTCTTTAAAACAAACAAACAAACAAAAAACCAAAACCTATTTAGTGTTGAGGAGAAAACATGAGGGTATTGTGTGACCTGGCCTTGAAAAGTTCCCCTAAAAGTTCCTATGGTACTAGTTTTTTTTTTTTTTTTTAAAGAAGTTTTACTTGTAGATGCTCATTCTACCTCATCCATCAGGAAGCAAACTTTTTCCGAGAAATCTGAAGTAGGTGAGGTGTGCCTAGGAAGGAGTGGCGGTGGTGGGTTTGGTCCCTGTGCTAGATGTTGAAACACAATCATCTCAGGAATCCAGCTTGGAATTACATGTCCCCATCTAAATTAGTATTAAGAAAAACAAAACTGTACCAACCAACTACAAGCCAGAAACATATCCATGATTTATTATCCTAGATGATTGACCATTTTGATAGTTATTATTTTCTAGAAATCCTAGGGAAAGACAAAAAGATCAATTTACATATATTCATGTAAAGAATTTTATATACTGTGCAAAGAAGAGGGCCATATGGCTCTCCAGAAGGTTCTGGGCCCCATTAAGACTGCCCATTTTACAATTCTAGTTTCAGTTCTTCTCAGACATTAAAAGAGCTCCAAAGGCCTGTGATCACAGGCACTGAAAAGAGTCACAGACCTTCCTGTTCCAGTTAGATCCTTGGTGGTTGAGCTGTGTGGGAGCTACTGAGGCTTGCTTCCTGGTTCTGGTGGAGGTCCTGCCGCAGACCCTGCAGCAACTGGTTTAGGAGTGTAAGATTGCTGTCTCTGCGAGGCAAAGGCAGGGGTGGGAGGCAGTTCCCTTTATATTCGATTACTGCCATCTTGGCCCGATCCTGTTGACTGTTGTTTGGGATCTGCAGCATTCTTGTGTAGCCCCCATTCTGATCTTGGAACCGAGGGGCCAGTACTTGAAACAGCTTTGGAATCAAGTCCTTTTCCTAGAGAGAGTGAGTTTACCCAAAGACAGCAAAGTCAGGCATAACTGTAGAGACATTTAACTTTTCTACTATTCTAAAGGTGCGGGCTAAATCTACGCACATAGATCTTCTCCACTCTCTGATCTAGTAAAGTCAGTTTTAAACCAGTTGTGCAGATGCACGTATGCATGAAGTTCAGCTAACTTAAACACGGTTCTAAATTTAATTCACGTAACACTGTCCCATAAGTGACTGACTTAAACTTACACACACCCGGTCTTTCTTCCTGCAGTGATCCCTCCCCCACGGTGAGCAGAGTGAGAACTGGGCTGCCGACCAAGTGCACTCACCGTGAGCCAGAAGTCAGCCATGCGCATAGCTCGTTCGTTGGTGTCTCCCAGCTTCCCATAGTCGATGAGCTGTGAGGACAAAACATCATGCATCCAACCCGTGAAAGAATTGAGGGGCCCATCTTATTCTTCTCAAGCCGGACCTCGATCCATTTACTCCACAGGCAAAGCAACTAATTGAAGCCGCTCTTAAATCCACAGCTCTCACCCATTTCAGGCGAGGAAGGACTGAGCTCGGCTCAGAGTACTAGGGGATCAGAGTTTGGGAAGGAGTTGCCGGGGGTCGGGGTGGGATCCCACTCCCTTCCCAAACCCACTAGGACCTCTTCCCCTCGGGCCAGAACGCGCGGCGAACGGCGCTCCAGTGCCTCACCTTCTCAGCGTAGCCCCTCATCTCGTCCACACGCGCCCATGACGCCTCGATTCGTTCGTGTCGCACTAGTCCGGTGAGCAAGTTCCGCAAAAGGTGGATGCGGGACTCTGGGCCGAGGCCCAGGCGGCGAAATACGCGGCCATGGGAGATAGCGGCGGATACAGACAGCCGCATTTTCACCCTTCTCCCCGCCCCTTGGAGGCCGGAACTGGTAACTCCCCAGGCGAAAGCAGCAATTTCAGGCTACGCATGCGCTGTGGGTCGGAGCGTGGTGGACGTGTTTGCGCATGAGTATCACCGCCTGCCTCGTTGGCAGTGTGAAGAGGGCGGAGAAGGAGAAGGGGTGGGAACCTTTTCCGGACGGGATGAGCTGGGCGGGTTTCTGGCGCAGCTAGCGCTTCATAGAGGGCCAGGGAGCCAGCGCCCCCTAGCGAGGCTATTAGGCCATTGGGTCTCCTGAGCTGCGTCAGCCTCCTTGAGACGTTCCTAGCGATGCTGCTCAGCTCCCTGAGTATCTGCTGCGTTGGCGCCTGCGGGCTGCGGCCCGGGCGTCCTTTTTAAACACAATTTTCAGAAAATACACACATAATGAACATTTTTTGTATTGACGTGGGTCAAAATATCAGTTAAAGAAAAATAGACCTAAAAGGAAAAATAATGTATTAGTGCTTTTAAATGACGTCTTTTTTTTAACAAAAAGCGGGAAGATCATACTTTACATTTATGTATTAAAGTAAAACAATAACAAAATAGCATATTTTTGAGACTTCTTGTTTGCACATTTACAATGATTGTCAAAATTGCCCCTTTTATGGATTGAATTATGTGTTCCCCCTCCGCTTCCATGTGTTAAGTTCTAACCTGCAGTTCTCAGAATGTGACCTTAGTCGTTGCAGATAAAATCAGTTCAAATGAAGTCATACTGGAATAGGGTGGGCATTTAATCCAAAATGATTAGTACTTTTATATAAAGAAATCTTCACTCAAGGTGAAGATGGCCAGGTAAGACAGACTTACAAGTGGCCTTGTGACCACAGAAGTGGAAATTGTAATTGTGCAGTTGCAACTCAATAAAGAAGTACCAAGCATTGCTGGGAAACAGTGGAAGCTAAGACTAAGACATAGAGCAGATTCTTCCCTAGATCCTTACAGAAAATAGGCCCCTCCTGATACATTGGTTTCTCCCTTCCAAACTTCCAGAGCTAAGAAACAATACATTTTTGTTGCTTTAAGTAAGCCTCACAGTTTGTGATACTTGTTATGGCAGCTCTAGGAAAGAACACACTCCTCTCACATGCGGTAGACAGTACTGAGATAGATTTGTCACTCTTTCTTCACTTATAAGTGACCAAAAATCACTTCATGTAGAGAGAGGGGCGGGGGAAAGGTGGGGGCAGATCTCATGAAAACAGTAGAATAGAGGAAGGGTACTGGAAGAGGGGGGCAGGAGAAAGGGGGGAGAAAAAGGTGGAGCACTGGGGGATGCAATTGGTCAAATTATATTGTTATGTGCATGTACAAAGAGGTAACAATGAATCCCACCGTTATGTATGATTATAATGTACCAATAAAAATTTTAAAAAGAAAACTTTTAATTTTAATTTTGATAAAAGTTTCATACAAAGCAAGAAATATACAAATAGGAAAAGTTGTATATATATGGGTGTATTGGCAGAGGTTTATACAAATCACAATCACTTGATAATAAATTCCAGAATTTAGAATACCATTAATAATCTTGTTTCTTTGAGAACAATTCTGTCAATTTTCAATTATTTTCACAATTAAAACATTTTACTAAGATCTTTTCATCAGAAAATGCACCATAAATTTAATCAGAAAATGCATCGTGAACATTTTCTTCAAAAATCAGACAATGAACAATGACACTTGAGTTATTTGGTTGCTTCTTTTTTTCCTTTTTTTGTGTGTGTGGGGGAAAGGATGTAGTACTGGGATAGATACTAGTGTCACTTTACTACTGAGCTACATCCCCATCCCTTTTTATTTATTTTTTAAAAATTTAAGACAGGGTCTTACTAAATTGCCCAGGCTGGCCTCAAACTTGTGATCTTCCTGTGTCAGCCTCCTGAGTTGATGGGATTAGAGGCATGCATCACTGTGTTCAGCTTGATCCACAGTTTTAAAAGTTGTCTCCTATTGGTGAAAACAACTGAAGCATCAGACATTGTCCTTTTGAGTTTTACTGGCAATTTAAGACCATAATTTCTTGCCTCTTCTGGTAATCTTCAAAATTTGATTCTTCTTTCTCTGTCATTGTCTTCATATTTCATTATTGCAGTTGCTTTCTCCACAGTTTTTGTGGGCTGATAGTCAATAATTTTCAACCTTGATATTTTATTGAGTGTTGTTCAAGGTTTATTCTGTTTGCAGATATTTATTTACGTGTCTGATTAACCTAATCTGAAAAATGATGTTAAATTAAAAAAAAAAACCTTGGAAAAGATAAATCCTATACAACTAAGCAACTAAGTTGTTTTAAGTCTACTGTTTTAAAAGCAGGAATCTGGTGTCATGAAATGCACTTGAGGTGAACTTGAAAAGTGATAAACTCTTCTGAATTTACTATCAAAAGTAACATTTATGGCAGTAAATTATCTATAAGTTATACAAAGGACATTCTGTTCTTACCTTCCAAATCTTGTTACTCACTAGCAGTTTGTGCATCTAGGGAAGGTGCTCAGAATGGATGTAGACATTCCTGGCTGATCCAGGATTTCAGTAACTCATGAGAGCTGATGTTGAGCTTCTGGTGAAATGTTGGTTGTAACTTTAATGAATCTGGCAGAAATGAAGAAAGTGGTTCCAAGAAGTGTTTTGGGAGGCAGCCAAAGATGATCCCAGCCTTTAGAAACACCTTTTGTCCATAGTCTGGAAGAAGGAGGTTGGATCTATGCACAGCACTGCATAGAATCCCTAAATGCCTACATCCTATTCTGTGGCAGCCTTTGTAGTATCTGATGGAATAGTGATAATGTAAGACCAGTTAAAATGATTTCTTTTTTTAATATTAGAATCACAAGGATATTGAGGATAACAGCAGGACAAAATACATCTCAAAAAGTGAAGCAGGAGACATCACAATACAAGACTTTAAATTATACTACAGAACTATAGTAACAAAACAGCAAGGTATTGGCACAAAAACAGATACGAAGATCAGTGGAAAAGAACAACAGTCAAAGAGACAAACACACATAAATACAGTTTTATCTCATGCTAGGCAAAGGCACCATAAACATACATTGGAGAAAAGGTAGCCTCTTCAAAAAAAATGGTGCTACAAAACCTGGAAATCCATATGTAGTATAGTTATGTAGTATAGCTCTGTAGTATAGTTTTAGGTCTGGAGTACTAATGCCACCAGCTTCATTCTTCTTGCTAAGGATTTCTTTGGCTGTTCTGGGCCTCTTATTTTTCCAGATTAATTTCATGATTCCTTTTTTTAAATTTCTATAAGGAATGCCATTGGGATTGGGATTGCATTGAATCTATATAGTGCTTTTGGTAGTAGGATCATTTTGACAATATTAATTCTGCCTATCCAAGAACAAGGTAGATCTTTCCATCTTCTAAGGTCTTCTTTAATTTCTTTCTTTAGCATGTTGTAGTTTTCATTGTAGAGGTCTTTCACCTCTTTCATTAAGTTGATTCCCAAGTATTTTATTTATTTTATTTTTTGAGGCTATTGTAAATTGGGAAGTTTTCTTAGTTTCACTTTCAGCAGTTTTGTCACTGATGTATAGAAATGCCTTTGATTTATGGGTGTCGATTTTATATCCAATTACTTTGCTGAATTAATTTATTCTAGGAGATTTCTGGTTGAATGTTTTGGGTCTTCTAGGTATAGAATCATATCATCTGCAAAAAGTGATAATTTGAGTTCTTCTTTTCCTATCCGTATCCCTTTAATTTTTTTTATCTGTCTTTTTGCTCTGGTTAGAGTTTCAAGAACTATGTTAAATAAAGTGGTGACAGAGGGCATCCCTATCTTGTTCCAGTTTTTAGAGGGAATGATTTCAATTTTTCTCCATTTAGAATGATGTTGGCCTGGGGCTTAGCCTAGACTGCCTTTACAATGTTGAGGTGTGTTCCTTTTATCCCTAGCTTTTCAAGCATTTTGAACATGAAGGGATACTGTATTTTATCAAATGCTTTCTCAGCATATATTGAGATGATCATATGATTTTTAACTGAGTCTATTGATGTGATGAATTACATTTATTGATTTCTATATGTTGAACCAACCTTGCATTCCTGGAATGAACCCTACTTGATAGTGATGCACTATATTTTTGATATGTTTTCATATTCAATTTACCAGGATTTTATTGAGAATTTTTTTCATCTATATTCTTTAGAGATATTGGTCTGAAGTTTTCTTTCTTTGATGTATCTTTGTCTGGTTTTGGAATCAGGATGATATTGGCCTCTCAATAATAACCCTAAATGTTAATGGCTTAAACTCACCAATCAAAAGACATAGGCTTGAAAGAGTTTGAGAAGTATTGGTGTTAGTTCTTCTTTAAAGGTCCTGTAGAACTCAGTTGTGTATCCATCCAGTCCTGGGCTTTTCTTTGTTGGTAGACTTCTGATGGCATCCTCTATTTCTTTGCTTGAAATTGATCTGTTTAAATTGTGTATATCATCCTGATTTAGTTTAGGCATATCATATGCCTCTAGAAATTTGTTGATGTCTTTGATATTTTCTATTTTATTGGAGTACAAATTTTCAAAATAATTTCTAATTATCTTCTGTAGTGTCCATCGTAATATTTCCTTTTTCATCATGTATATTAGTAATTTGAGTTTTCTCTCTCCTTCTCTTTGTTAGCAGGCTAATGTTTTATTAATTTTATTTATTTTTTCAAAGAAGCAACTTTTTTGTCAATTTTTAAAATTTTTTGTTGTTGTTTTAATTCCATTGATTTCAGCTCTAATTTTAATTATTTCCTGTCTCCTACTGCTTTTGGGGATGATTTGTTCTCTTTCTAGGGCTTTGAGATGTAATGTTAGGTCCTTTATTTGTTGACTTTTTTTTTCTTTGAAGGAATGAACTCCATTCAGTGAACTTTCCTCTTAGCACTGCCTTCATTGTGTCCCAGAGATTTTGATATGTTTTATTGGTGTTCTCATTTACTTCTAAGAATTTTTTAATCTCCTCCTTGATATCTTATGCAATCCATTGTTCATTCAATAGCATATTATTTAGTTTCCAGGTGTTGGAATAGCTTTTATTTCTTATTTTATCATTGATTCTAATTTCCTTCCATTGTGGTCTGGTAAAATGCAGGGTAGTATCTCTACTTTTCTGTATTTACTAAGATTTGCTTTGTGGCATAACATATGGTCTATTTTAGAGAAGGATCCATGTGCTACTGAGAAGAAAGTCTATTCGCTTGTTGATGGATAATATACTCTATATATGTCAGTTAAGTCTAAGTTATTGATTGTATTATTGAGTTATGTAGTTTGTTTAGCTTTTGTTTGGTAGATCTATCTAGTGGTGAAAGAGGTGTGTTAAAGTCACCCAGAATTATTGTGTTGTGATGTATTTGACTCTTGAACTTGAGAGAGTTTGATTGATGAACATAGATCTCCATTGTTTGGGGCATATATATTTATAACTGTTGTGTTTTGTTGACGTATAGTTACATTAAGCAGTATGAAATGTCCATGTTTTTCCTTTTTGATTAACTTTGGCTTAAAGTCTACTTTATTTGATATGAAGATGGAAACCCCTGCTTGCTTACATAGGCCATGTGATTGGTATATTTTATCCCAACCTTTCACCTGCAGTCTGTGGGCATCTTTTCCTATGAGATGATGAATCT
Source organism: Ictidomys tridecemlineatus (assembly GCF_052094955.1). Lineage (NCBI taxonomy): Eukaryota > Metazoa > Chordata > Mammalia > Rodentia > Sciuridae > Ictidomys > Ictidomys tridecemlineatus. The sequence goes on along the minus strand of NC_135480.1, from coordinate 56,656,332 downwards.
CTTGAAGGTGGCATATTGTTGGGTCTTTTTTTCTAATCCAATATACCAACCTATGTCTTTTGATTGGTGAGTTTAAGCCATTAACATTTAGGGTTATTATTGATATATGATTTGTATTACTGATCATTTTTGTTTATTTTTGGTATTTAGTTTGACTTGGTTTCTCCTTTGGTTGGCTTTTCTTTTATTGTAGTTATTCCTTTTGTAGATTTTCATTGTTGTATTGCATTTCCTCCTTGTGGGACATTTTGCCAAGAATGTTCTGTAGTGCAGATTTTCTTGCTGTAAATTCTTTTAGCTTTTGTTTATCATGGAATGTTTTTATTTCATTGTCAAATTTGAAGCTTAATTTTGTTGGATATAAGATTCTAGGTTGGCATCCATTATCTTTTAGAGCTTGATATATGTTGTTCTAGGATCTCCTAGCTTCGAGAGTCTGGGTTGAAAAATCTGCTGAGATCCAAATTTTGGTCTTCCCTTATAGGTAATCTAATTTTTCTCTCTTGTGGCCTTTAAAATTCTATCCTTATTATGTATGCTAGGCATTTTCATTATAATGTGTCTTGGTGTAGATCTGTTGTAATTTTGAACATTTGTTATGCTATAGGCCTCTTGTATTTGATTTTCCAATTTATTCTTCATGCTTGGGAAAATTTCTGATTTTATTTTATTGAAGAAATTGTGCATTCCTTTGATTTAAATCTCTGAACCTTCCTCTAAACCAATAACTCTTAAATTTGGTCTTTTGATGGTATCCCATAATTCTTGGATGTTCTGTTCATGATTTCTTATCAGCCTCACTGTGAGATCAACTTTATTTTCAAGATTGTATATTTTGTCTTTATTGCCTGAGGAGGTTCTTTCTGTCTTCCAAGTGGTCTAGTCTATTGGTGATGCTATCTATTGAGTTTTTAAATTGGCTTATTCTTTCTTTCATTTTGTGGATTTCTATTTTTTTTCCAGTATCTCTTCCTTTTTCTTGAAGTAATCACCTGCAACCTGTATTTGCTTTCTTATCTCTTTGTTGGTGTGATTGATGGTCTCCTGAATTTGTTCTTTTATCTCTTTGTTGGAGTGATTGATTTTTGCCTGTAACTGCTCACTTACATCGTTCTTTAATTCCCAAATTATTTTAGTTATGTATAGTCTGAACTCTTTCTCTGACATTTAACTTACTTCACTATTTATGGATTCTATTGTTGTAGTGTCTTGGTTTGTTTGGGGCACTTTCCTCCCTTGTGTTTTCATGATGTCTGTTTTGGTGATGTCTTACCAGGTCCTTATTGTTGTCCTTAAAAGAAGCAGTGTTATCCCAGTTTCATGGTGGTGGCAGCCTTAAGCCTATATGTTTCCTGTTGTTGGGCTGTGGAGCCAAGCTTTGGTGAATAAGGAACCCTAGAGAGGGTTCATTAGTTAAAAAATGACAAGTAAAAGTCTTCCTTTCTTGCAGTGTAGATCTGAGGTATTACAGCTTCTGGCCTATTGCCTTATAGAGTGCCTACAGGTTAACAATACCTTACTTTTAAGGGAGAGATCAATATTATAGCAGCTATATATCAGTTAGATTCTATTTTTACATTTACAGTTTTGTCACTATATATAGAAATGATAAATTCCATTATCTTCAACCATATACTTCAGAGGTTTGTGTAATGGTTTACAGTTTCTGATAGTGGAAGAGGGACTGGGGGCTGGCTGAGATGTTTATAAGGTAGGATGTGAGAATATGGAGGTATTATATTATATGACTAGTGAGAGGAAATCATAGGAAGTTGGCTGTTAGTAGGAGAAACAAGAGATAGACAATCCTATGCAAGAATCTCTGTTACCTCAGCAATAGGATAACTGAGCACACCTAGTAGAGAAACCTCTGGTGCAGCCAGGCCATAGGGACCTTGGTGATGTTTTACCAGGTCCTTATTGTTGTCCCTAAAAGAAGCAGTGATATCCCAGTTTCGTGGCGGTGGCAGCCTTAAGCCTGTGTGTTTCCTGTTGTTGGGCTATGAAGCCAAGCTTTGGTGAATAAGGAACCCCAGCGTGGGTTCATTAGTTAAAGAACGACAAGTAAAAGTCTTTTAGCCAGAGTGAAAAATGAATATGTATTTATAATATCCAAACCTTGACCATAACTAATAAAAACATATGTAACAATAAATTCCACCATTGTATACAACTGTAAGGCACCAGGTAAAAAAACTTAAAAATAATAATAAAATAAAATTAAAAAGCTAATGAAAGAAATTTATATTATGAAAATTTTATCTCAATAAAACTATTTTAAAGGGTAGGGCTAATGAAAGCATTTCTCCCAGGAACTGAATAAATGTTCATGATTAATTTACCTCCAATATATGTATAAGTTGTATTTTTTCTTATATAAAACATTAAAATGGAAACAAACAAAATTTTCTTTTCCTAATTCCTGAAATCAATATGTAGTTGACACCTAAGTGAATGAAAATGTTTTTTCTCATTACAAAATGGATGAGAATGAACAATAGGCACACAAGACAGAAGATTATATTTCTCAGCCACGATTTTATACATCTTGAATATGCTAAGATACATTAGATAGATAGATGAGAGTACATGATCTTGCCATGAGCTTGTCATATGGATGGAAGTAGCATCACCTTCAATATTTCCTACTAATAATCTCCCTGATTTTCTTACCACTTTCCCTTAGGAATAGTGCAATTGTTAGTCTGTTTACAATTGTCAAACTAAAAAGAAATAAAGTCATTAAACAAAAAGTATTTTTGTACTCCTTACAATATATTTGATTTTAGTATATTCCATCGTGAGGAAAAATACCATTTCCAATGCTACATTTTATTTTATTTTATCAAAAATTTTTCCTTTTATTGATGGACCTTTATTCTATTCTATTTATTTATATATTTCTATGTGGTGCTGAGGATCGAACTCAGTGCCTCATATATGCAAGGCAAGTACTCTACCATTGAGCCACAACCCCAGCCCCACATTTTATTCTGAACAACAATTATGTATGAGCAGGGAAAAGGAAGAGTAACAGACACTGATATTTATTTTTACTTTTAAAATTTATTAGGGCATTATAGTTATATCTAATATTGGGGTTCATTTTGATATAATCATAAAATCATAGACTATAATTTGCTCCATTTCAGTAACCACTACTTCCTTTTTTCCCTCCCTCATTCTCTTTCCTCTACTCTACTTGTCTTCCTTCTATTTATTTACAATGTTTTAATTTAATGCTTTAAAAATATATGACAATACTATGGTATATTCATACATATACACAGGATAATTTGGTCAATTTTATTCCACCATTCCTTCCTTTTCCTGTCTCTTATCCCCACTCATCCATCTTCCCTTCCCCAACTATCCTTTTCCACTATTCTGCTGATCTCTCTTCTATCAGACACCAATATTTTTATTATTTCTTGATTTGACCCCTGAATTTTTTACTCAGAATTTATGTCACTGTAATCAAAAGACCAGATTAAAAAACAAAAACAAAAACAAAAACAACAAGAAACAAACAAAAAAACGTAGAGGAGGAAAAATTCATTTTGGTTCACAATTTCAGAGGTCAGGGCTGGGGGTGTAGCTCAGTGGTAGAGTGCTTGCCTAGCAATTCGAGGCATTGGGTTTGATCCTCAGCACTGCATAAAAATAAATAAATAAAGGCATTGTGTCTATCAACAGCTAAAAATTTTTTTTAAAAAATAATTTCAGAGTTCAGTCCATAAGACAGCCAACTCCATAGCTCTGGGTTCAAGGTCAGGCAGAAAAGCACGGCTGAGAAGTATGGCAGAGGAAAGCACATCAGGTCATGGCAACAAGGAAACAGAGAGAACTCTGCTCACTAGGGACAAAATATAAGTCCCCAAGCCATACCCCCAGTGACCCACTTTAATCCACATCTGTAGATTAATCCACTGCTTAGGTTAAAAGCTCCCACAATCTGATCAGTTCATCACAGAGCATTCTTGCATTATCTCACACAGGGGCTTTGGGGGCATACTGCATATCCAAATAATAACACATAAAATTCAAGATGGACAAGAAAATTTTTTTTTCTTTTTTAAAATAAGGATCAACCAATGGAAAATAAAATAAGTGTCAACATGAAAGGGGATACAGGGAAGAAGGACAAAAAAACCGCTTCTACTATAAATATGTTCTTGGGCAAATCAATTTTTTAAAAGAGACATAGGGAACTTGAGGGCCTGGAAGTAATTATCATAAAAGCATATACAAATGTGTACCTACTAGAAAATCATCGTGTACTTTCAGGGGTTGGCATACCTCAGCTTAAATTAGATTTTAAAATTTTAGTGACTTCCTGCTTCTTTTTAAGACAAGTCCCCAAATCCCTGAAATGATTTATATGGCATGCATATTGTGTTTTATGCCTTACTCCAGGATTAATGTTTATGACTTTCTTTTCACTCTTCTCCAACTACAACGACCTTTTCTCCAGTATAGAAATGCTCTCATGTTCTTTTTCTTCTGGATCTTCAAATATGCCATTTCTTTCATTTAGAACACTCCTCTACTTTTTTTGATCTAGATAACTCTTATTAACTTCAGTTCCCAGCTTAGACATCACTTATTTAGAGAATTCTTCCTTGACTTACTAGGCTAGTTTAAATTTCATCCATTATATATTTCTACAAAAGCCTATACTATCCTTTTCTAAGTATATAAAATGAACTCTACTTATCTGCTTAATGTTTAACTCCTCATTAGATTGTACACCTTATAAAGATAGTTTTCCAGTGAATTTCTAATGGCTAGTCCAGTGCTCAGCACATAATAAATTTCAATATATACTTACCAAATGAATGAAAGAAACAGATGGTAGGAGTGGAGGTGCAGACTTGATATTCATTACTCAGCTACAATGGAATTTAAATGCATTTGTTCTCTTTATGAACAGAATTTCTTTTCATTTTTTTTTCCCACAGGGATCTCCCTCAGTTTCCTTAACTGCACAATAATTCAGGTGTTGTAACATGGATGTCACAGACACCCAAAGGGGTCAAAGAATAAAATTCAGAAGATCCATGAACTTGAATGAGAAAAAAATATGCTCCCAATTATGGAAATGTGACATCTTCTTTAACTTGTATTTGGGCAGCAAACCACAACAGCGGTAGTAATTTTTCTCTACCAGTAGAAATTATAGTTATATTTGTATCACATTATAGTTGGTATAAATACCTCAAAATATCATTAATATTTATCATTACTTTGAAAATTTATATTATTTATTAGACCCCCCACCAGATCTTGTTATTAAATGTACTAATAAAACAGCATATATTATTGATGTACAAATTTGGAAATTTTAAAAGATATTTTTTTATATAAATATAATCAGTTTTTTAAAATTTTATTCCATGCATTTTAAAACATTATTTTCAGAATAGAATTTGTTAGTGTTGGTCAAAAGGCACCAAAAGATTAAGAACCCTTAGACTGGATGAGCAACAAGGCTCCTTCCAAAAGGTTCTAATTTATATCTGTTATCTCCTCCAATGGTATTATTGCCCCTTATCTGGTTCAAGTGTTTCTAAAATAGGTAAGTAGGAGATTAAGGAAAGAACCAATTCTCACTGGTGAAGAAATACATCAGCTAGGGTGAAAGAAAGAACCCACAGCAAAAGCAAATCAAATGCTGTGCAAAGAATATCATCAGTGACATTTCTGAGTTCAGACTCAAAAGAAGTGAGCCATCGAGATTGTTTTTAATAACTTTGACCCAGTAGTGAAAGGTCATAGAGAAGGGAATGTACTATGCAAAAATACAATTAGTAAGATATTTTGTGTTGAGGAATGATAAAAGTTAGCTAACAAGCAATGTGCCTAATCAAAAATAAATTCCCAATATATATCTATCAAATAAAATAATAATTATTTTAAGTAAACATGAAATTATTGAGAGACCCAGATGAAAGAAATAAATTTTTTTATTAAGCTTTGCTTCTATAAACTTGTATTGAAATATTTATAAATTCATATTGAAAGAGAAAACAGAACAGCAGAGTGCTAGCTTCAGGGTGGAGGCAAGGGAAAAGAAAATAAAATGCATGAGTCACAGTCCCTCTCTAACCCTGAAGGACCTTATAATTTGAGCAAGAGGCAATTCAGCTCACCAATAGTACAAGGAAATGAAGCAGGGATGGAAAAACATACCACATGAAGAGAGTAAACCAAATTGGAAACTGCTAGTCACCATTTCAAGAGTGAAACATCGTCAGAGAGAGTTATGCTGATTCTACCAAACTATGTTCCTCTAGAGCCCTGGATCACCTCAACTTAATTTTGCATATGAACAGGAGCTTATTATATATTTTTTTTAAATTCAACTACTTAAAAATGTTTCTTATTATCTTTTGAGATTTGTTTTCTTTTTAAAATTTGTTCTTTTTAGATATACATGATAGTAGAGTATATATTTTGACATTTTATACATACACAGAGTATAATTTATTTTAATTAGGATCCCATTTTTGTGGTTGTACATGATGTGGAGTTTCACTGGAGGTGTATTCATATATGAACAGAGGAAAGTTCTGTCCGATTCATTCTACTGTCTTTCCTATTCCCATCCCAACTCCTGCCCTTCATTTCCCTTTGTCAAATCCAACAAACTTCTCTTCTTCCCTCCCCCCATACCTTTTTGTGTGTTAGCTTCCTCATATCAGAGAGAACATTTGGCCTTTGGTTTTTGGGAGAATGACTTATCTCACTTAGCATGATAATTGCCATTCTGACTGGAGGGAGATGAAATCTCAATGTAGTTTTATTTTGCATTTTTCTAATTGGTAAAGATGTTGAACATTCTTTCATATGTTCGTTGACCAATCATATTTCCTCTTCTGTGAAGTGCCTGTTCTGTTCCTTTGCCCATTTGTTGACTAGGTTATTTGTTTTGGGGGTATTAAGTTTTTTTGAGTTCTTTATATATCCTGGAGATTAATGCTCTGAGGTGCAGGGGACAAAGATTTTCTCCCATTCTGTTGGCTCTCTCTTCACATTCTTCGTTGCTTCTTTACTGTAAAGAAGCTTTTCAGATTGATACCATCCCATTTATTGATTCTTGATTTTACTTCTTGTGCCTTGAGAGTCTTGTTGAGGAATTTGTTTCCTATGCCGTCATAATGGAAATGTGGACTTACATTTTCTTCTAGTAGGCACAGAGTCTCTGATCTAATGCCTAGGTCCTTGATCCACTTTGAGTTGCTTTTTGTGCAGGGTGAGAGATAGGGGTTTAATTCATTCTGCTACATGTGGATTTCCAGTTTTCATAGCACCATTTGTTGAAGAAGCTATCTTTTCTATAATGTATGTTTATGGTGCCTTTGCCTAGCATAAGATAACTGTAGTTATGTGTGTTTGTCTCTGTGACTTTTGTTCTGTTCCACTGGTCTTTGTAACTGTTTTTGTGCCAGTACTTGCTGTTTTTGTTACCGTAGCTCTGTAGTATAATTTAAAGTCTGGTATTGTGATGCCTCCTGCTTCACTCTTCTCAATAACAATTGCTTTGGCTATTCTGGGCCTTTTTTCCCAAGTGAATTTCATGACTGCTTCTTCTATGCCTATGAGCAGCATCATTGGATTTTAATAGGAATTGCATTAAATCTGTATAGTGCTTTTGGTAGTATGGTCATTTTGACATTCCGCTTATACAGGAGCATGGGAGTTCTTTCCAGCTTCTAAGGTCTTCTTCAATTTCTTTCTTTAATGTTCTGTAGTTTTCATTGTAGAGGTCTTTCACCTCTTTTGTTAGATTGATTCCCAAGTATATTTTTTTGAGGCTGTTATGAATGAGATAGTTTTCCTAATTTCTCTTTTAGCTGATTTATTACTGATGTTTAGAAACATAATTGACTTATGGGTATTAATTTTATATCCTGTTACTTTACTGAATTCATTTATGAGTTATAGAAGTTTTCTGGTGGAGTTTTTTGGGTCTTCTAAATATAGAATCATATCATTAGAAAATAGGGATAATTTGAGTTATTCTTTTCCTATACATGTCCCTTAAATTTCTCTCTTCTATCTAATTTCTCTGGCTAGAGTTTCTAGGACTATGTTGAATAGAAGTGGTGAAAGAGGGTATCCTTATCTTGTTCCAGTTTTTAGAGGGAATGCTTTCAGTTTTTCTCCATTTAGAATGATGGTGGCCTTGGGTTTAGCTTGTATAGCTTTACAATTTTGAAGTATGTTCCTACTATCCCTAGTCTTTCTAGTGTTTTGAATATGAATGGATGCCTTTATTGTCAAATGTTTTTTCTGCATCTATTGAGATAATAATTTTATTGTTGTTGTTGAGTCTATTGATGTGATGAATTACATTTATTAATCTTCATATGCTGAACCAACTTTGCATCCATGGGATGAACCCCACTTGATCATAGTGGACTATCTTTTTAATATATTTTTATATGTAATTTGCCAAGATTTTATTAAGAATTTTGGAATCTATGTTCATCAGGTACATTGATCTGAAGTTTTCTTTTCTTGATGTGTTTTTGTCTGGTTTTGGTATCAGGGTGATACTAGTTTCATACAATGAGTTTGGAAGTGTTCCCTCCTTTTTATTTAATGTAATAATTTGAGGAGAATTGGTGTTATTTCTTCTTTGAAGGTCTGATAGAACTCAGCTGAGAATCTGTCTGGCCCTGGGCTTTTGTTTGTTGGTAGACTCTTTCCCCGCCCCCCCAAACATTGGAGTTTGTTTTATTGCATGACATTTGTATAATATAAAGTATGATTGAAAATTGTAAGGCATCATGCAATTATTGATAAGCTAATTATTAACTGTACACTTGAGAGGCAGACATATAATCTAAAATTTAAAAACTAGTTCCAAAAAAGTACATAAATAATTTAATATGATGAGCTTTTAAATATGGTTTATATTTGTATATTTACATTGTTAAAAAGTGCTTCAAATGTACTGCTGCAAAGTAGCTCTTTATAAATGGTGCTGGGGGTAATGTCAGATTATAAACTTTAAATAGAAAGCAAACATTAGGATATTCAAACTTACTTGAATCAGTTTTCAATTCTCACTCAAATTACTAAATTGATATAACATTAGTAATCTAAAAAAAACATGTATTTTAAATTCAACCAAATTCTATTGAATTCAAGTTATGCATATTAAGTGATCAAATCTCTGAGTAGACCTGAATGTCAAGACCTGGAGCTGAGGCATGTTGATGTTGATGTTAATCAATGTACTGTACCATCCAGCGGAAGCCTTCTCCATAACCTTGTCTTTTGGGCGCATTTCACATGAAAACTTCTAAATGTCCGGCATTCAGATCTTTCAAAGATACACTGCCCTTTCCTATTGTCTGAGTATATAAACCAAACATTTCTTTTTTTTTTTTTTAATATTTATTTATTTATTTTTCTTAGTTCTCGGCGGACACAACATCTTCGTTTGTATGTGGTGCTGAGGATCGAACCCGGGCTGCACGCACGCTAGGCGAGTGCACTACCGCTTGAGCCACATCCCCAGCCCCCCCAAACATTTCTTTTAACCTTTCTTCACTAATGGCTTCAGGTCTGTCAGTCTTATTCCCAAGAATCAGTATAGGCACATTAGCAATGGTGTCATCAGTCATTAGTAAATCAAATTCTTCTTTCGATTCTAACAGCCTTTCATGGGCTGTACAATCCACAAGAAATACAATGCCTTTGACAGCAGGAAGGCAGTTTTTCCATACTCTTCAGGCTTGAACATGTCCACTCGGATCAAAAGTTGTAAAAGTCATACACTAGCAATAGTCAATACTTCTGAAGTGGGATGTAATGTTGGGACATGTTGACCAAGTCTGTCATCTTTTAGCATGTTTTTTTCCTCATTATCCACTCCAAGAAATACCAATTTACCAGCTTTTTAATATAATCTTAAGAACAGTATAGTACACTGCTAAACTCACTGTAGACCCAATCAAATATGAAGGATATATCCAAATCTTACAGGGTCTGAGACAGCAGTGAATGCAATTCCTTCCCCTACATTTCTGAGGCTGAATTGCAAAGCACTCTGTTGGTAGGCTTTTGGTGGTATCTTCAATTTCAGTGTTTGAAATTAATGTGTTTAAATTGTATATATCCTCCTGATTCAATTTGGGTAATACATATATTTCTAGAAATTTGTTGATATCTTCAAGAATTTCTGTTTTATTGGAGTGTAAACTTTCAAAATAGTTTCTGATTATCAGCTGTATTTCAATAGTGTTTGTTGTGATATTTCCTTTTTCATCATGGATTTTAGTAACTAATTTTTCTCTATTTTCATTAGCTTGGTGAAGGGTTTATCAATGTTTTTTATTTTTTTCTAAGAACCAACTTTTTGTTTTGTTGATTTTTTTTTTGAAATTTTTTTTGTTTCATTTCATTGACTTCAGCTCTGATTTTAATTATTTCCTATCTGATTTTGGTGTTGATTTGTTCTTCTTTTTCTGGGGCTTAAAGATGTAATATTAGGTTATTTATTTGGAAACTTTATATTCTTTTTTGAATGAGCTCAATGCAATGAACTTTTGTCTTAGAACTGTCTTCATAGAGTCCCAGAGATTTTGATATGTTGTGTTGCTATTCTCATTTACCTCTAAGTATTTTTTAAATTTCATACGTGATTTCTTCTGCTATCCAGTCATCATTCAGTAGCATATTATTTAGTCTCCAAGCGTTACATAGCCTCTATTTTTATTCTATCATTGATTTCTAATTTCATTTCATTATGATCTGATAAAATGCAAGGTATTATCTCTATTTTTTTTAAGAGTTGCTTTGTGGTCTAAGATGTGGTCTACTTAAGAGAAGGATTCATGTGCTATGGAGAAGAAAGTATATTGAATCATTGATGGTTGAAATGTTCTATATTTGTTAAATCTAAATTATTCATTGTAGTTTTTTACATTTTGTTTTACAAAGTTCCTCAGCTTCTTTTAAAAAATATTTTTTAGCTGTAGATGGACACAGTACCTTTATTTAATTAACTAATTAATTAATTTTTATGTGGTTCTGAGGATCAAACCCAGTGCTTCACATGTGCTAGGCAAGTACTCTACCATTGAGCTACAACCCCAGCCCATCTTTGGCTTCTTTATTTGGTTTTTGTTTGGAGGATCTAGCCAGTGGTGAGATAAATGTGTTAAAGTCAATGAGTATCATTGTGTTGTGCTCTATTTGATATTTTAAATTGAGAAGTTTTTTTTTGATGTAAGTAGATGCTCCATTGTTTTTGGGCATACATATTTATGGTTGTTATGTCTTATTGATGTATAATTTCCTTAAGCAGTATGAGATGTCCTTTTTTGTCCTTCTGATTAACTTTGGTTTGAAGTCCACCTTATCTATATGAGAATAGACACTGCTTGTTTATGAGATTCATGTGAATGAAATGTTTTTTTTTCCATCCTTTCACCTTTAGTCTGTAGATGTCTTCTCCTAGGAGGCGAGTCTCTTGGAGACAGCAGCATGTTGTTCGATCTTGTTTTTAATCCAATCTTGTAGTCTATGTTTTTTATTTTTGGCGGGGTGAGGGGGTGCCAGGGATTGAATTCAGGGGCAGTTGACCACAGAGACATATCCCCAGCCCTATTTTTTTTTTCTTTGGTATTTTATTTAGAGACAGAGTCTCATTGAGTTCTTAGTGCCTCACAGTTTCTGAGGCTGACTTTAAACTTGTGATCCTCCTGACTCAGCCTCCCAAGCTGCTGGAATTACAGGTATGTGCCAATGTGCTCAGCTCAGTCTACATTTTTTGATTGATGAATTTAGGCCATTTATATTCAATGTTGTTTTTAAGAAATGATTTTATTCCCTGTAATTTTGATTTATTTCTGGTTTTTAATTTTAATTAGTTTCTCCTTTGATTGACTAATCTTATAGTTTAGTTCCTCCCTTTAATGGTTTTCAGCTTTATTTTTTATTTCTTCTTCATGAAAATATTTTGTTGAGTATGTTTTATAGTGTGGGTTTCTACTTGTGAATTATTTTAACTTTTGTTTATCATGGCAGGTTTTTATTTCATTGTCAATTCTGAAGCTTAATTTTGCAGGTATAGTATTCTTGGCTGGCTTCCATTTTCCTTTAGAACTGTGTATATATTATTCCAAGACTTCCTAGCTCTGAGAGTCTGGGTTGAGATATCTGCTAAAATCCACATTGATTTTTCTCTAATTGTAATCTGCCATTTCTCTCTGGCAGCCTTTAAAATTTTATCTTATTCTCTGTGTTCTCTGTGACTTGGTGTGGGCCTGCTGTATTTGGGGTTCTGTAAACCTTCTCTATTTGATTTTCCATTTCATTCTTTTTTTTTTTCTTTTGGGTATTGGGTATTGAATTCAGGGGCACACAACCACTGAACAATATCCTCAGTCCCATTTTATATTTTATTTAGAGACAGGGTCTCACTGGGTTGCTTAGTACTTTCCTTTTGCTGAGGCTGGCTTTAAACTCACTATCCTCCTGCTTCAGCTTACTGAGCCACTAGGATTACAGGTGTGTGCCATTGCACCTGACCCATTTCATTCCTTAGGGGAAATCTGCTGATATTTCATTGAAAAGATTGTTCATTCCTTTGGTTTGTATTTCTGAGATTTCATATATCCTAACTAATAAATCTTAAATTTGATCTTTTAATATTATCCCATACTTCTTGGGAGTTCTGTTCATGGTCTCTTAACATATTTTCTCCATGATCAATTTTATTTTCTAGATTATATATTTTGTCTTTATTGCTTGAAACTCTATCTTCCAAGTAGCCCAGTCTGTTGGTGATGTTTTCCATTGAATTTTTAACTTGGCATATTGATTCCTTCATTTTGAGGATTTCTGCTAATTTTTTTTCAGAATCTCTGTATCTTTTTTGAAGTGATTATATTATATTAATTAAAATTGTATTAATTTAAAACTTGTCACTTAATGAGTTAACTAAGTATGTAAAACATTGTGCTCTAGAGATCAGCAGATGATGTGCTACAACATAAAAAAGTGTCAAAGAATATGTGGATGTTATAGAAGGAAAAAAGAGAGAAGGAATTAAATATATTAAATATATCCTGGGAGTCTGAAGCAGGACAATCACATGTTCAAGACTAGCCTCAGCAACTTAACAAGGCCCTATACAACTCAGTAAGATCCTGTTTCAAAATAAAAAATAAAAGGGATTGTTGATGTGGCTGAGTGGTTAAACATCTTTGGGTTCAATTCCCAGTACCAAAAAATAAAGCATAAGAAGGTAGCCATCATGAAAATAGAAGGGAGACCAATAAAATAGAGGAAAGAGATTGAGAAGATGGTATTGTGTCCGTATACCTGGAAGGATGATCATTAAAATGTTTACAGAGGTGGTACTCGGCATTTTAAATATTTTCCCACACTTCTGAATTTTTTCAATGGATACATTATTTTATTAGAAAAATAACAAAACTTTCAAAAAATCCACTCAAATTTGTTTTTCTTCTATTCAAAATTTGTTAGGGTTTCATTGCAAAGTGGCAATGAAAATGTTTCAGGGGCATTTAATTATGTCTGGAGACATTTTTTTGGTGGTTGTGACTGCTGGAAGTGCTACCAGAATCCAGTGTGTAGAAGCCAGGAATGCTATAAATATCCTATAATTCACAGGACAGCGCCCCCCCCCCCCAACAAAGAATTATCTGGCCTGCAGTGTTAATAGTGCTGAGGTGGAGGTATCTTGGAACTGTTTATCTCAGTAAGGTTTCTTATCACCTTTTGATGGTAAGAGGGGCTGGCAACTTCCATGTAGCCTTAGCTAAAAGTCAGAAATAGGATGGGAAGCCATAGGAAGGTAGCTACATCAAGAGTGGGAGAAAGAGAAAAGAATATTCATAGTTGGCAGGCCAGGGTCTGATACTTTTATTAAGATCAGTAGTTTCTCCTGAGGCTATGATTCTGTGTCTGTCAACCCTGCATTATAGTTTTCCAATTTTCCTTTCTCTTTGGGACTCCAGAAACCCAGAATAACAAGATGCTAAGGCAAATCTTTGATAAGCTTTATAGATTTAATTTGGTGGATGGAAGGAAAGAATTTTTCTTTGTACCTGTAGGTGTCACCCCAGTACATGGAATGAGGAAATTTTTCTTCTGCTAGGAATATTTCTAGTCTGGAGCAACTAGGACCAAGGCAACTCTCCTTATTTTGGCTCAGTTTAACTTTTACTTCTATGTCAGTACTCCTAAGGAATGCATTTTCAGGATTATCCCTGACCCCACCTTCCTACTCCAAATTCAAAGGCACTCGGAAGAATATCTGTTCTTTTTATGCTTATCAGTTTTACCCCTCGTTTAAAAAATCCACCCCATTTTTGTTTGAATTATCACTGACTAATGAGCGGCTTATCATAGTAGCTATGTCTAATGCTTCTCTCCTCTTGAACCAGGCAGGAGTTCTGGAATGAGTGAAGACTATCAGGGCATCCTGTGTCAGGATAACATGGCTGGGCTTCTGTGTCTCACTCAGTCACTGGTTCCACATACTCCAGGAGGGCATGACCTTTGGCGAAGAGGCTCTTAGCAAGTGAGGTAGATGTGGAAGATGTGACAGCTGATGAGTGGCTGTTTTCTCCCCTCAACTGGAGTTTTCCCCTCCTGCAAGTCCTTCTCTGAAGGAGGATCTGGGTGGCCCATTTCTGTCCCCTCCATGACTGTTTTTATATTTCTTTTTTTTTAATTTCATTTTTTTAGTTGTAGTTGGACACAATATTTTTATTTTATTTATTTTTATGTGGTGCTGAGGATCAAACCCAGGACCTCACACTGCTAAGTGAACACTCTACCGCTGAGCCACAACCCCAGCCCGATTGTTTTTATATTTCAAAAGGAAAGTACCAAAGATAATTAAGTTATTACAGAGGTTGTTCCCAGGAGAATGTTCTCTGGTTCATGTCTTTTTCAATTTAGAAAAAAAAATGCAAACCCCCTGGATTACACTAAAAATTATTAGGATTGTGGGTCTATTAAATAGCTGCTGTCAAAGAAACGTAAGAAAGCTTTTATTCTGTCTTTCTTCCCCTCATCCCTCACCAGATTACGTGGTTTATTGTTTTAATTCTACTTACTTTTCAAATCCTATTTAGAGAAAATAAAATATAGGCAGAGAAAAAAAATGAGACAAACTTTTGTCACCACTACTTGGATCAAAATATAGAACTTGGACCTGCTTTTTTTAAAAATAAATTTACAATTGAACATAGCATGTAGGCATAACCACATTTCAGTAATAATGTAAATAACTAATATAATTACTTCTATTAATATGACTTTGTTCCCTGGTACTAGTACTACCTAACATCAGAACACATGCCATGTGCCATTCATATGTATTATTTCAAGTCTTCCTCACACTTCTGTGAGTTGAAAACATTTTATAGGTGAAAAGCATGAAGTAGAGACAGGTTGATTTATTCAAAGTCAGACACCTAGTAAATGGTGCAGGCTGTACACTGCACAGCTAAACACTCTAATTTCCAAGTTTGTGCACATAACTACAATTCCAAGTCAGCATTCCCTAACTCTAACCCTTGACTTATACTTTTCCATCTTAAATTTCTTATTCTTGATTCCTCTCTCCCTTATTCATTTTTACTGGAATAACTTCTTTAATAATTACTACCATGCAAATCTATATCTCAGGCTTGCTTCTGAACAATTTAAGACATTTGTGGCAGTGACCTTGCTAAACCTTTGATTTGTCAGTTAGTGTTTAGAATAGCTGTAATTGCTAATAAAGTGCCAAAGAACTTTGATATTCTGAACTGCATCTTGGGCTATTAAGTTATAATCACATTTATTGAGGACTGTATTTTAAAATGTGATTTTCCTCAAGGAGTCCATGTTGAATATTACTTCCAATGAAACTCAGATGACATGATTTCAACCTATGAACATGGTTCTAATCAAATCTTATTCAAAATAAAAAGGTAAGGAACTTAGGAGAGGCAGTATAACAGAATAACTTATGGAATACTTAACTCTGTGTTTGGAGTATGCTTTAAATACAGCAATTCATTTATTCTTTCCAAAGGGATCATGAGAAACCTATCATTTTAGGGTTAGGGCACTTGAGCACTCAATGGTTAAATTAGAAGCCCAAGGTTTCATGGCACTGTTACTATAATGATAGTAATCTTAGTAGTCATCATGACAATATGAGTGATAATATCTCATTTTTCCTTTGCTGCCTTGTCTACTTATGTACCACACCACTAAAATGGAGAGTTGAATAGTTTTTCAGACTTTTTTGAAGAGTTGGAATGGAAAGAATTATAGTTCTGAGGTAAGGGAAAAATGAAAATGGTATTTTTTATATGTCTTTCTCTAGAGACCAAAGGAAAAGCATTCTAAAACTTAAAGGGGTCAATTTTTAGACATATCTCATTTCCCTAGACTTTCTGGTATTCATATTCTGTCTTTAAGAAAAGAGACTTGCTTTAGAACTTCTCAGTGCATCTTCATTTAACTCACATTTTCATTTAAAATTCTAATTTTATTGACAAATATAATTGTACATATTTATGGGACACAACGTGATGCTTTGATGTATGTATGTATACATAGTGGAATAAGCAAATCAGGCTAATAAACATGTCCATTATTTCACAGACTTACTTTTTGTAGTGAGAATATTTAAAATTAACCTTAGTAATTTTGAAATGTACATTATTAACTAGTCACTTTGCTGTCAGTATATCACCAGAATTTATTCCTCTCGTTTAACTAAAACTTTACTCTTAAACTAAAATTTTCCTTTTTTCCGACTCTCCCCTCAGCCTCTGGTAACTACCATTCTACTGTCTACCTTTATACCTTCTAACTTTTAGAGCCCATATATAAGTGAGTCATCCATATCTTATCCTATGAAATATGCTCAAGAATCCATTGCCCTCCTGACTACATCACTACAGGACTTGTGACTCCTTTCCCATTCTAATTGGAGTATAAACTGACTAGAGATCCCTAAATCTACTGATGTAGTGATTTCCAATTCCTGTTTCTCAGCGACCCATTTCAGTGACTCTGAGACTCATTCTGTTTCCCTTGAGAACTCTATCCTCATTAATCTTATAACTCTTAACACCTCTAATTTTGTGACTTATACCTGAACCTAGTGTCTCTCCTCTTAATGATCTGATCTCCACTGACTTCTTTCCTTCTACTCCACTGTTCCTGAGGTCTCCTTCTCCAGTGATACTCAGCTCACTGACACAGTAATCCCCTTCAATTCTAACCTCACCTAGATTATTTTTTCTACTTCTATCATAGTAAATACCATTCCTACATAGTAATCTTTGTTTCCCAGTTAACTTTTCCCCCCAGTTTTTTGTTTTGATCTCTCAAAAAATAACCTCTGAATCTCATTGGGTAATCACACTGCTTAAATACACGAGGAATTATCAAAGACCTTTTTGATTTATACAGAATATTTTTGGCTTAAAAATTAGAAGTAACGTATGTCATATACTTTTTAGTTAAAGGTTTTTCTGGATATGTTAAACAAATAGGAAAAGCATTGGGCAAATGTTAGTTGAACATTGAGGCTTTTCCCAGGATGCAGTGATGTGAGAGACAGGCACCCTGCTGTGCGGGGTTTCTGTGCCCATCACCATTTCAATTTTATCCTGGTAGGAGATGCTCCCAACTTTCGCCAAGACTATTTTTCAGAGAACAAAGGGAAAAGCATACTGTTCAGGACATCTATATCCTTTATAATTTTTCTGTTTAAAGACTTTGAAGACAGGAGTCATTTGACCTGAAGTGGACAATATGCTTTAAACACTTTGAAGGGACAAAAAGGACAGAGTCAGCATTTCTATCTTCTATTTCTGAAGATCTGAGTTGTTGGACTCCTGTTCCCTTGACTGTTTTCCCTGCCTATAGAAGGGTCAAGATTGTATCTGTAAATAGAAGCCAATGGATGCCTTTATGTCCAACATGAAGAAATTTTCTTTCTATCAAGATTCCTGTAGATCATCAGTCTTGAGAACTGTGCATAAGTGGTAGATTTGCTGAAGGGTGATTTCCTTCCCCTCTTAAGCATTTGGTTGGTTTCAAAATTTTCTTAATTTTTATTCTGATCATACCCTTTAAACTCAAAGGTGCAAAGAGGCAAAATATGTTTGACTTGGAGATAAGCATTTTCTTTCATTTTTATATGTAAAATGAAAATTTTTATTGAAATACTACAACACTTAAATTTAATTACTAGAAGATTAAAAAAACTATAGTATGTATATATTCACATGTACACACATATGTATGTGTATGCATACAATAATACACACATATATACATATATAAATATATATTTTTTGATATTTTTCCTTTAAGAAAATTTTTTTGTAATCATTAATGACTTAATCAATTTTGACTTTCTTCATAGACATAATGAAAATGTCCTATTTTACTTGATCATCATAAATTTTATTCCAGGAGTGTTGGGACCTTTTACCTCCCTTGGGACCTCGGCCATTATTGGGTGTTGGCTGAGGTGGCCTCATGGGTTCTTCCAGAGCATTTCCTTATGCGTGATCTGGCTGGATTGACGTTAGCGGGCTTTTGACTTTAGCCCCACCTAATGGTTTAATCTGAAATTGCCTAGGCCCCTTAGTGATAGTGATGTAGCTGCCCCTTATTGGTTCTTGCTACTCTCTCTTCTTACTCCCTCCTTCTATCACTATATAACCTTGTCCCTGACACAATAAAGTTGAGATTGCTGCACCTCCATGGTTGACTCAACTCCCTACTCGATGTGATTCTTGGCCAGGCTGGGTGGCTGGCCAGGTGGCGACACTTACCCTCTCGCTCAGCCCCTCGGAGATGACAGGCTGGTCCTGCCTGTCTCTCACATACCCTTGTTGCAGGGAGCAACACAGGAGAATTTGAAATCCTTTTATTAAAAAAAAAATCTTCAAAATTTTACACATTTCATTTTTAAAATGGAAATATTGAAATTTGTTATAAAAAGGAGGTGTTTTAGGATTATTTAGGGACTATTCTTTTTTCTTTTCCCAAATGCTGGGGCTCTTTTGTGGTAATTGAGAATTACTGATTTTTCAAGTCATCAAGCACATCCTGCTTTGTGATTTTGGCCCATGCATCAGGGATTTTACCAGTATCTGTAAATTTTTTCTGATATTTTTCTTCTAGCTTTGATCTGAAATGTGAGACAAACCATTTCCAATATGGCTGGGTGGATGAATCTGGGGTGATGCTCCATGTGGAATAGTCCCCTCCTGCCTGCCGATAGTTCTTATAAGGGATTTCTTGGTCATTTCCAAAATACATGAAACGATTACTTGCTACTGAACTAGTACAGCAGTCAATTACAAAATGGTCTGTTTTATGCTTATACCATCCATTGACAGCCTGGGGACGGTGAAATGGAACACTATGATCTCCTTCATGTGTAGGAATTGTGTTTGTACAAATTGCATTGCATAGGGGACATTGTTTCCAGCAGCCACAGAGATGTTCAGAGAGGATTTTCTCAATTTCAGGAACCATTTCTTCTATAGGTATACTTGAACAATTCTGTTCTACTTTCTTCATCGCAGGATCCAAAGCTGCACTCATGGCTTCTTTCAGAAATTCAATATCTTTTATCTCCTGGTGCTCAATGCTTATCAGATCTCTTCGGGGGAAGAACAAATTGTTTCCCAGGTGATCACAGAACAAATCCAACCACTCAGACACAGTGCTGCTTTTATCCTTAGCTACCGCTGTGGATTCACGAATGGCAGAAAGGATGGCATTCTTGATGTTGTCTAAACTTATTTTGAAAAAAGTCTTTATTTTTTCACTTCCATTGTGTGAACAATATCTTTTGATATGGTTTTCAATATAACTGCTAAAAAAAGATTTTGTATTATGAAGATATTGCCAATAATTATCAAAGTTTTCTTCTTCTGCCAGAGAAATAAGAATGTGTTTCTCCAGGTTAGCCCTGTTTCCATTGAACGCAGGGCAGGTTGCTTGCATGTCCCCAGCTATTTTAATGATCATTTTTTCCCATATAGTGGCAGAGACAGCAGGAGTTAGCTTGTGCCACAGAAAATCAACAAATGTTTTGATGGAAGTTGCACCCTGACAGGAGATCTTAAAGCTCATAAAGAAATCATCTTTCTTGCTTTCTAGATAGTTTACAGGATCATTTGCTCTTTTGAATGCTTTGTGCATTTCCTTAAAACTCTTTGATGCTTTTTGGAATAAACACAAAGATAATTCAGTGTTATATTTACTTGTAAATGTGTATCTTTTTTCAGTGGATGCAGATTTTACTTCCTCATCTATGATTCTTAGGATTTCATGGAAATAACTTGGATTGTAATCACATTGTTGCCTCTGAATATTGTTAATAGTTTCATTAAATCTTGCAACAATGTGGTCAGTAATCATATTAATGGATTCTATATCACGGGGCTTTAGTGTCCTTGTCATAAAGTTATATTTTTTATTCATTTTGATATGTTCATCATAATTGATTTGAAACTTCTCTCCAGAATCTCTCTTTAGTATGTCTACCATGTCTGCCTCCTTTTGGAAATATTCCCAAAGGATGCTTTCAGAATCTACATCAATGTCAGGCTCTATAACTTGAGGGAGATCTGAAGATACATCATAGACCCATTTTTTCCACAGTTGGTTGAATTTCTCATATAACTCTTCCTCACTCAATTCTTTACCCTTTACAGTTAAAGCTAATTTTCGGCTCCTTTCCAATAATTCATTTTCATAACCTATCTTTTTCTTATCTAACCTTTCTTGATTTTTTTTAAAGTGAATAAGTTCATTGGCTTTTCTTTTACTATCTGAAATAAGTGCCTCTTTAAGGATGAGTAGCTTATTTTCAAAATTTGCTTTCCATTGAACCAGTATTTCATTATCTGGGTCTTCATTAAAATATTTTTCAAGTTCTTGCTTGATAGCTATATATTTTTCTGTAACTGATGCCTCAAATATGCTAGCAT
Organism: Ictidomys tridecemlineatus; assembly: GCF_052094955.1. Lineage (NCBI taxonomy): Eukaryota > Metazoa > Chordata > Mammalia > Rodentia > Sciuridae > Ictidomys > Ictidomys tridecemlineatus. The sequence continues at coordinate 56,635,315 of NC_135480.1, read as the reverse complement.
TGAGTGTGTGGATCTTTCCATTCTGAATCTGGTTGATTAGTTGATTCTGCAATTCCAGCATATGACTTCTGAGCTCCCAGGTCCAGTGGTTATACATGGTTTCTAGTTTGCTCATGGCCATGACCTCTCGTGTGTTTCTGAAACTGAAAATGAAATTCTCATTTACCAGGGCTCTCCACAAATCTTGAACTCTGAATTTTACACCTGAAATCTTCATGATGTTACCCCTGGATTTATTTTTGGCAGTTAAAAGAATTCTACTTTTCAGTTCTTGGACATTGTGGCTATAGCGAGGATTGGGAGGGGCCATAGGGGGATTGCCATCCCAGAGGTGAGCAAAGTAGTACACGTGAGTATTGACATCAAACTTTATAACGTCACTGAAGTGGGTTACATTTGAGCACTCTTCTTGTTCAGCAGCTGTTATTGCCATTTCGTCTAGCTTCTGTTCTAGGCACCTTCGTCCTTCCATAGTTTGGTCTTTAGCTGTAACTTCTCCCACATTCTGATGAACAAACAGGCAACTTGGGAAGATTTTCACTTTTTTCATCCTCAGAAAGGCTTGGACAGCTATTTGTAGGATGTCCTGCATCTCTGATGGATTCTCTCCAAAAATATTGATCAGAGTCAAGTTTCCAATTCCAATGACAAACGTGGCTAACTCATTGTCCCAATTCTGGGACTTGTTGCTGAGTTCTGGGGCCCGAAGTCCTTCTGTGTCTACAACCAGCACAAAGTCAAAGCCAAGTTCCTCTCTGGATGACTCATCCACTTTCAGGAGCTGCATGTAGGCCCCCCTGGTACACCTGCCTGCACTTACAGTGAACTGCAGCCCAAAAAGAGCATTTAGTAAGGTGGACTTCCCAGAGCTCTGCAGGCCAAGGATAGAGAGAACAAAGAGCCGTTTGTCTCCAAGTTTCTCAGAGAGCTTGTCAAAAACAGCTGACACCCACTTTAGGGGCACATAGGAAGCATCTCCATCCATCAGCTCTATGGGGACACCAGCTATCATCAGGTCTGCAGCAATTTGGGGAAGGGAGAGAAAAAGTATATCTCTTGTGGAGGAAGTTTCTTCCAGAGCTTCATAGATCTGGCCAACCTCTCTGAGTAATTGCTCAATTCCTAAGGTACAGTCATTAATCTCAGTAGAGATGGATTCTATCTCATTTTGATAGAGTCTCAGGGAGTCGCTCTTTTGTGCCTTTTGCTTTTCTGTTTGTTCTATTGACCACAAATATCTTTGTTTCTCACGTAGTTTTTCCAAGTGTTCTGCAGTCAGGTTGTCCAAAAATATACACAGCCACTGAAAGAAGTAGAGTTTGGTGTGAGTGTCTGAATGCTCTTGGAGAATTTGAAGGACAGATTGCATTAACTCATTAAGAGGAAAGGCTTTTCTCAACTGTTGATGTCGTATTCTTTGTTTATCTGTTTCAATCTCACTCTTGTGTTGTTCAATGCTCCGATTTCCCTTTTCTCTCAGATGATAGAATTCTTTGTCCTTCTTACACCAAAGGTGCCATAGTTGTCCCTGAAGGGGTAGTAAGTTCTCTTTCACATGAGATAACTTTGTTTCCCCCAGGAGGGCCAATATAGTTTGTGCCTTTTCTTTGGCTTCCTTGCAATCTCTTTGGTGTTCATCAACCAGAAATCCTTGCTTAACAGCAATCTGAGAACAATCCTCTAAACTGAGAGCAGTGCCAGAGAGCTCTAGCAAATGTCTGATGGTAGTTGTGAGCTCCTCTGTCAATTCTGCCTCATTTCTATTCCTGATGCCAATTCTCACTCTTCTACTACAATTATTGGCTTTGCATTTTTCTTTGTCATCAAGCAAGCAGATCAGAGGTCTTGATGACTGCCACAGGTCACGGACTATGTTTTGGTTTTCTTTATTGTCATCAGAAGCTGACATGAGGACCACGATGAGAGAAGAGATGTCCTGCAGAAAGGTAAGCTGCCTTTTATGTTCCTTTGCATCTCCATGAAGATTGGTGAAGGTCACACAATTGTCAAACCTGTCCTCCTCTTCCCCTCCAGGGCAGAACCAACAGATTTCTACCACACCCCCCATCAAGAGACAATCTTTGCTGCTTCCTCTGCAGTGTCTGTGGAAAAACACATCATGTTTACGTTTACTGAGAAGACAGTTCATGATCTGAGATTTGGAAGCAGATAGGCCATTTCCAACTCGAATGAAGGACACAATGGGGGTGGAGACCTGGCACATATGAAGATTCTTGTAAGTGTTGTTCTTCCTTTGTGGTAATTTGCTTCCTTGCTGCCAACTTCTCCTAATTTGTCTGAGAGACCAGAGAGAGAATTCAATTTGAGAAGTGCAGGGATTTGGCACCAGAAGAGGGAGGGCAAATTGACAAATGGAAAGTTTGCCCAAAATATATTGTCTGGCAAAATCATCTGCACAGTGAAAAATTGCCATCTGAATATCCATTGGGTGAATATGGGGTCTGGGCTTAGAGACTAAAGGATCAGTAAGACTATCACTGTCTTCAACAAAGTCTTCATATGGATCTAAAACCTCATTTTCCTCACTTGAAGCACTTAGACAGACCTGATGATCTGTGTTTTCATCATCTTTGAAGATCAAGTGTCTCAGTCCATAATCCAGCATAAGTAGTTTCTGAAGGAAATAGAAAGGAAGTTCCCGTTCAGATTTGGGCTGGGTGTTATACACAGAAATCTTGTAGATAAGATGGAAATTAGCTCTACTCATCCTTTTTGGGTAGTAATGTTCTAGGCCTAGACGCTGGAGTAAGTCTAGGAAGGCTCCATTTTTTATCACCTTCCATTTATTATTTTCATTATCATGTGGTTCCTGGGAATGTTTCTTTCCATGGAAAAGACTTTGCAATTGTTTTCTCACCTTGTCCATTTGCAATGAAGAGATGGTAGCTTCATAATCCCCATCAATGAGTAACTTCAAGTCTTTTTCTAGATTTTCCCAATCATAATCTGCACCAAGTTTGTTGAGGACTTGTAAAACTTCTTTAGACAGTGACTGTTCTATATGATGTCTCATAAATGCCATGCGCTGTATTTTGTCTTTTGTAGAAACAGTTGCAATTCCAGATGTGGCAGTCAGACCTGTGAGCATAAGGAATGCTTGAGCTCTATAGTTGCAAATATTTTTGAGCTCTTGGTATTTATTGTGAGCAGTTTGCATTTCATCCAGTAGGAAGTTTAACTCATTGCACCCTAGAAGATACTGAAAAGTATTGCTTACCACCTGATATCCTGCACCAGCTGCAATGGAAAGTAGCAAGAGCTGCTTGTCTGGCTGCTCTGTTGCTTGGAGGTGATTCAAGAAGCAACTGAGAGCTAAGCAGACCTCATAGGTAGCCTTTCTTTGAGCTTCTTCTACCGTTTCTGGGGTCTCTGAATTGACATTCGCTTCTAAAAGTTCATCCTGTGTTTCTTTTAAAATTTTAATGAACTCAGAAAATTGAGAGATGTTGAGTTGCTCTTGCTCTGACTCTGATTGGTTTATCCACTGCATGATGGAGCGAGCCTGAGGAAAGTTTGTCACTTTGTAGACGTGAGGATCGAGAAGGCTGTGAAACTGTGATTTAATAAATCTAGTTTTATGGATTGAAGAGCTTTTGCAAAAGTTGAAAATGTTTACTAGAAAATTCTGAAGATCCCAGTCTGTGAGGCATGTGTTAATCCAAGTGTCATAACCTTTTATTTTTTGACTCAACATTTGCATGAAATCTATCAGTTTTTGAAGCTGTTCTTCAGGATCAGATATCTCCCAGGATTTCACATCATCTAGGAAAATTATAGCCTCCTGCATAGCACTCAATAATTCCTCTCCATCCTGGATCTGGGCAGTGAGGCCAGTCAGAGCAGCGTAGTTGTCTTTCAGGCAGTTAGCCACCTTAAGGGGATCCTTAAAATCACTTCTGTGGCTGGAGAGGATTATGTCCCAAATGGGCACTAGCTGAAGTCCCCGGTCAATGACACACCAAGTTTGATTGCTAGCAACAAGGCCAGCTTTCCACTGGATGAGGCCATCTGCTTCTTGTGGGCCACCTGTCTGAGTCACAGATAATTGGACTTTGTTTTGGAGATTTTGTAAAGTTTGGCTCTGAGAGGCTTTTTTGGAAAGAGCATCTGATACATTCATACCTGCAGTTACATTGACCCCAAAGCCACTGAAGCTGCCCTTGATGTAAATATTCAGAGCCTCTGCTGTCTGCTGCTTTACATCAGCCAGCTGTTCACTTTGAAAACCCTCTGAAATTGCCTTCCACCAGTAGATTCCTCCCAGATGTAGAGGGCCTTGGTTAGCATGAGAGCCAAACCTATGGAAGAAGTTCTCAGTCCTGTGCCTCAGCAAAGGGAATATATCTGGATCTGCAGTCTGATCCAGAAGATTTTCAATGCATTTCAGTTCCTGAAGAGCAGGCTTGGAGAACTGGAGTTGATCAATGGGAAAGTGGCAAGAGGCCAGGGGGACGTAGCTAAATTTAGTTGAGCAGAAATAAGAATGTTTAGAATGAAATTGTTCAGTTTCCTTGGATTCTGAATGTTTGCTTTTATCCACTCCAGCTTCCAGACTATATTTCCAGCCTTCACCTTTGGCAGAGGCAGTGATACTGAAGCCCACCTTCTCTATAGTCTGGGTGAACATGGATTCTTCTTGAAAAGATGTAAAGTCCTTTGTTTCCATCCATGTGCCCTGCTGAGGGCCAAAAAGTGAGAAATCCTTGGGGACACTGAGTAGCTCCTCTCTCTTCTGTAACAGGTCAGTTTGGTGACCGGTTTTGTAAATTCCCTGCAAGGCCAGCCCTCCAGATGCCCATCTTATTAGATCTCTGTCTGGGAGGTTTTTCATGTGGGACAGTGTCTGCTCCAAGAGACTGAGTTGTCTCTGCATGATTTCCGTGACATCCCTGAGGGGCTTTTCAGGCACTGGCCAGTACTCTTCAGGGATCTCCATGGCTTGCCTCAGCTCTGCTTCTTTTTTCCTCACTTCCTCTTCCTGTCTCTGCCTTCCTTCTGACAGCAAACTTCTTAGCTCCTGCAGTGCTTGTTCTGCCTGCTTCTGCTTTTTCCTTATCATCTCCAACAGTGATTCCTGTAACCCTGGAAAACCATTTGAGTGTGACTGTTCAATCAGGTTCTCTAGGGCCCTTTTCTCCCATGGATGTTGTACCTGGGATTTCAGCTTCTGAAGGTCTTTTTCTTTTAAATATTGTAGTGCCTGGGCACAGGTCACACCAAGATCTTCCTTCAGCTTGGGCAACCAGTACTCAACATCCAGTCCTGCTTCTCTCAGCATCTCTTGGAGATCTTGCCTCCTTTTGCCTCTGAGCAGAGGTTCATCAGGGGTGCACTCTGCTGTGGCCATGGCTGTGTGAAAAACAGAGAGTTAGTCTTGACTGTGTCTTGACCTTAGGAAGTATCAGCCACATGATCAAATAGAAGAGTGTACTAATGATGCATGTCTTCAAGTTCTTTCCATCCCCTCCATTAATTGCTCCACCTCTATATTTTTTTGGTTAACAACAAATTTTTGTGTGTGTATAGGGTATCAGTGTGTGTGTTCTCAATATGGATTCCTTTTTTATTTGCTAGGGTGAATTGCAGCTTAGCCTGATTTTTGCATTTCCTTTTATACAGAATCAATTGCATAGAAAAGCTGAAGGATAGAGTAAACTGCGGGATGGAATTTGAAAATATGCATGAGTAGATAGCTTAATGTTTAGTTTTTTTTTTTTTTTTGGTACCAGGGATTGAACCCAGGGGTTCAATTAACCCCTGAGCCACATCCTCAGACTTTTTATTTGTTTTTTTATTTTGAGGCATGGTCTCACTAAGTTACCTAGGACCCTGCTAAGTTGCTGAGGCTGGTTTTGAACTTTTTATCCTCCTGCTTCAGCCTCTTGAGCTGCTGGAATGACAGGTGTGCACCACTGCACCTGGCTTGATGTATAGTTTTTTAAAAAATTTTATTTATTTATTTTTATGTGGTGCTGAGGATCAAACCCAGGGCCTCCCACGTGCTACATGAGTGCTCTACGGCTGAGCCACAACCCCAAACCTGATGTATAGTTTTTTAAAACTAGTGATAACACCAATTGATTGTATTTTTGTATTAGTTTCTGTGAAATCTATATCGACTGGTTCCATTCTTTCCTGTCACTTCTTTGTAAGTAATTTAATGATATTTATTTGCTCTCTTGCTATTTGAATTTGTTACTGACCTGGTTTGCATCACTCAGTTCTTATTCCTCATCTTCATGTAGTTAATATTATCTTTACATCATATCACACGAATAACTGTCTATATGCTGATTTTATTCATAATTGTGTATAGAATCAAATGCTCATTAATGTATATTGATGAAACTTTGAATACAGGACAGCATCTCCTCCTCTCTGCCCTGCCCTCAGAACAGCAAATAAGATTTCATGCTTTAATTTCTTACCTCATTCAAGTTTTTTTTTTGTGTGTATATGTCTCTGTGTGTGCATTATTGGTTTCCTACTATCAAACTCCTATTTCTTTCTTTTCCTCCTTACACAAATTTAGTAGACCGTGTCTTTGCAATTTACCCTCTGAAATCTCTCTTCAATCTCACCTCATTTTATCCTCTCCTACTTCTTAGATTTCACCTTTATCACATCTTTCTTCGTTTGCTATAATAGGAATGACATTTACTAAGGTTTGAGGATTTGTCCTCTGCAAAACTCAAGTTTAAATTTAGTTGCTATTATAACAATATTAATATCTGAGATTTGAGAGATGATTAGGCTATAAAGTCTGTGTCCTCATGGATGAGATTAAAGCTGTTATAAAAGGGCTGAACTTTCAACCCTGTTTTGCTTCTTTGCCTGCTGATGCTGGCATCTTGGCCTTTCCAGCCTGAAGACCAGTTTTAGGTATTTTGCTATGACAATCCAAAATATACTAAGGCAGTAATTGGTGCCAGAGAAGTGGGGTGTTGCTATAACAAAAACTTAGAAAGGTAGAGGCAGCCTTGCAACTGGGTAATGGATAGAAACCAGAAGAATTTGGAGGTATAGGCAAGGAAAACTTGAAGTGCTATGAATGAAACATTTAGGGAAATTTTGATGAGTACTCAGAAGAAGATAAGAACTGCAGGGAAAGTTTGAAACTGCTGAGAGATTACTTAAGTGTCTTTATAATAATGATAAAAAATGTGGATAAGTAAGGTAATTATGATAAATTCTTAGAAAAAAGGAACAAGGTTTTGGAAACCAGAAGAAAGTACATTCTTGTTATAAAGCTGCAAAAGACTTGGCTGAATTAAATCTATGGCTTAGGGCTCTATGAAAGGCAGAATTTTGAGGGTGATAAACTAGGATATATTTTGGAAGAAATATCTAAGCAGCAATTCATCCAGAATGCTTCATGGCTCTTCTTAACTGCATATTGTAATGTTAGAAGAAAAAAATAATTTAAAGATACAACTTTTATTAAAAAGAAGCAGAATATAAAGATATGAAAAGTTCTTAGCCTGCTTATGTAAAGAATAAAGAAGTATGTTAGGAGAAATAGACAACGATGTCTTCAAGCAGCCATTTGATAAGGAGATTAGTACAACAGAAGGAAGCCAGGTGCTATTCTTCAAAACAGTGGAAGAATGATTCTGAAGGCATTTCAGAGATCTTTGAGGCTCAGAATGCTATTGCCTTTAGGGCAGAATTTTTTTTTTTTATAGACAGGGGTGTAGGGAAACCATGGGACCTCGGTATTTATTCCCCTGCACTCCCTGAAGTGCTGGTTCATCACATTCTTGTGCAATGCTCCTAGACTGCCCTTGTCGGGGCTTAAACAGGCTCAGATTTGGCTCTAGTTGCTTCTCTGGAAGGTGTAAGCCATATATCTTAATGAAAGCCAAGTGGTGCTAATTCTGCAGGTCTGCAGAGTGATTGAGCCACAGAGGCACAGCTGCCTTCATCTGAATTCAAAAAGAAGTTGCAGAAACCTGCTTCAGGGGTAGAGCTACCACGGAGAATCCCTATTAGTTCTAATGGAGCCTGGAGGCTTAGATGCCCGGAGACTTCAGAATTGTAGAGCTGTAAGTACTAAATGCCAGTCTGGGAGAGCTACAGACATCACTTCCAACCCAATAGAGCTGTTGTGTGAATTGAACCTAGAAAAATCATGTGGATGTACATTCTTGAGTCCTTAGGGGGTTCAACCCCTACCTCAGTATGCCTAATAGGTGGGTCATGGAGTCAAAGGGTATTATTCTCAAGCCTTAGGATTTAGTGTTAATTCAGCTCTTGAATAATACTATCCAGTAGGGCTTACTAGGGACTTTTTTTTTTTTTACCCCTTTTTCTTTACTGATGCTTCCTTTAGGAAAGATAACGTCTATCCAGACCTGTCTTACCATTATATTTTGAAAGTGAATTATTTGTTTTCACAAATTTAAAGCTGGAGGGAAATTTTCTTTAGGATGAATTGTGGCTGAACCTCTCCCATATCTGATGTAGATGAGACTCTGGACTTGGGTTTTTGAATTGATGCTTTAATGAGTTTAGACTTTTGAGGTTATTGGGGTGAAATGAATGTATTTTATATGTGAGAAAGACATGAGCTTTTTTAAGGGGTGGTTTTGATGTCCCCTCCAAAATTCATGTTGAAATTTACTTTCAATTGTTACAGTATTAAGAGGGGGTACCTTTGACAGGTGCAGATGTGAGGGCTATACCCTCATGGGTGGGATTACTGACAATATAGAAGGGAGAAATCAATCCCCCTTTGCCTTTTTGCCCTTTCAACTTCCACCCTATGATAATGCAGCAAGAAAGTCATCACCAGATGCCAGTGAATTGATTTTAGAATTCCCGACTTCCAGAAATGTGAGCCAGTATATTTATATTCATTACAAATTACCCAGTCATAGGTATTCTGTTATAGCAACACAAAAAGGACTAGGACACCATTGTTTTCATTTTCATCTAGGGGTTTCTATGTTCTTCAGGTCATTGAAATTGAATCAAGCCTTTAATGGTAGAATCAACCTTTCATACCAACTTTTTAAATAAAAAATACCTAAAGTATATAGATAAAATGTTTAAATAAAGTCTTTAAAACCTCAAAGACTTTATTAGGCAGTGAAGAATATCTGAGGGAACAGGTAAAAAACTTGAACCAATAGTGACTAAAATATTTTCATCACATATTAGAGATAAAATTGAAGATATTGGCAAAAATCAACCAAGAAAAATAACAGACATTTATGCCCAAACATGACAAAATGAAATTACAGAAAAACAGAACAACAAAAACAAAGTATTCAGAGGAAGACAGAGTTTACCTTATAAAGCCTAGCAGAGAACTGGTTTCTCAATAGTTCTAGGGGAAGGCTGAAGACAAGGATGGAATATTTATTACAATTGAAAGGAAATAGCTGACAGATAAAAATTCTGTACATCCTATGATATATATCCTAAGAAATTATGATGGAAAAGGAACATTTAAATAAAAAAATTAAGGGAGAATATGCACTAGGCAGGAACATCAGAAGAACTACTAATGAGTCAGGCAGTGGCACATAATCTCTGTAATCTCAGAGACACAGGAAGCTGAGGCAGGAGGATCACAATTTCAAGACCACCTTCAGCAATTTATCAAGACCCTTAGCAACTTAGACCCTCTTTCAAAATCAAGAAAAGGACTGAGGATGTAGCTCAGTGGCAGAATGCCCTAGGTTTAATCCCCAGTTAAAAAATAAAAAACAAACAAAACCCCCAGAACTAGTAATGAGGGTTTTTCAGGAGAAAGAGCATGTCATCAGTGCAAATTCAGATGTGCAAGAAGAAATTATGAGCTATAAAAGAGATACACGTATAGATAAATCTAGACGAATGCATAAAAGCAGGGCTTAAAATATTGATAACAATCGCATACTAATTGGAGGGACAGGACAATTTGATTTAAAGTGTCCCTGAGTCCTTGCACTATTTTGGAAGAGAGTCAAATTAAGTTAACTGATTAATTTTGTTAGTTCAAGAATGTTTATTGCAAATTCTAGTGTAATTTCCAAACAGAATAGAATAGTGTAACTGCCAAAGTGAGGAAAAATGAAATAATAAAAGTACTTGATATGCAACTGTTTTAGTCCATTTGTGTTCCTTTAACAAAATATCTCTATCTGGGTAATTCATAAATTGTAGACATTTATTTTTCATAGTTCTGGAGGAACTGTGAGAAAAATACAAGATCAAGGTACTAGTGTGTTCAGTGTCTTGTGAAGGACTGATCTTTGCTTCTAAGATGGTACTTTGTTGCTGTGTTGCTGCATACTCACATGGTGGATGGTGGTAGGACAAAAGGGGTGGGAGAGACCTAGTGTGTTTCTCTAGGCTTTTTATAAGGAGGCACTGATCTATTCATGAGGGTGGTACTCTAATGACTTAATCACTTTACAAAAAGACCAACCTCATAATACCCTCACAATGTGGATTAAATTTCAATGCATAAATTTTGTGGAACTGTCAGACCTCAACAGCAACTTATTTTGGAATACAGTACAAACAGCATTTAGAGAGAAATTTATAGCAATGAATGTATATACCAAAAATGAAAAAAACCCTGAAATAAGTAATCTAAACCTCCACATTAGAAAATAAAGAGAAAATTAAATCCAAAGAAGCAGCAGAAAATAAAAATAAAAACTAGAATCAATGACATTGGAATAGGAAATCAACAGAGAAAAACCAATTAAACCAAAATCTTGTTCTTTGAAAAGAAGAACTCTTTTTTTTTTCATATAGGAGATTCAAGTTACTAATATTAGGAATAAAACAGGGGCTACTACTACTAATCTCATTGATATCAAAAGGAGAATAAAGGAATGTTATAAACAATGCTGTATCCTCAAACTTGATAACCTAGATGAAATGCATCAATTACTTGAAAGACAAAGCTTATAACAAGAAGAAAGAGATAATTTGAATAGGCCTTGTGTTCACTTTCTGTCACTATGACAAAACACCTAGGATAACTTAGAAGAAGGAAACGGTTATTTAGTTATTTAGTTATTTAGACTTGGTCCTATTGATTTGGGCCAATGTCAGCACAGTGCTTCATGGCAGGAGTATATGACAGAGGAGGCCTGTTTACCTCAGAGTGACTGGTAAACAAAGAAAGAGGAAGAAGAGGGTTTAGTGTCCTCATATCCCCTTCAAGGCCATGTCCCCAATGACCCACCTTCCTTCTACTAAACCCTATTTCCTAAAGGTTCCAGCATGTCTCATTCACACCATAGGTTGGGGATCAAGCTTTCAACAGGGGGACATTCAAGATACAAACTATAGCAGGACAATGTTTATTAAATTAAATAAAAAATGAATAATCTTTCAAATTAGAAACTATTAGGCCCAGTTTAGTTCACTGGTGAATTCTATCAAGTATTTAAGAAGAAATTATATCAATTCTCTATAACCTATTCCAGAAACTAGAAACATAGAGAATATTCCCTAACTCATTCTGTGAGGGCAGAATTACCTTAATATTAAAATCAGATGCAGATACTACAAGAAAGGAAGACTAAAACTAATATCTCTTATGAACAAAATATAGTTGTCCCTTGGAAGGCAGCCATGTTCAGCACTACATTACCAATGCACATTCAGTACTTCTTTGGTATTCAAGGGGGAATTATTTTCAGGATTCTCCACAGATCTAAAAATCTATGGATACTTAAGTCTCATATAAAATGGCATAGTATATGCATGTAATCTATATATGTACACCTTCCCATATACTTTAAATCATTTCCAGATGACCTATAATAAAGTGCTATGTAAATAGTATTTATACTCTATTATTCAGAGAAAAAATCTGTACAGTTACAGTTTGGACACAACAATTGTAAGCTCAACTACATAGAACATGATCTATGTTTAGTTGAATATGTGGAAGCAGAATCTGTGGGTTTGGAGGGCCTATGTATTAACAAATAAAATCCAATAATATATAAAAGAATTGTATATTACAAAATGATATTTATTCTAGTTATGAAATAATGTTTCAACATTTAAATATCAATTAACATAATACATTGTATAAACAGAATAAAGAAGAATAATCATATGATCACATCAATAGATGCCAAAAATCCATTGACAAACTCAGCACCCATGATAAAAACTCTCAGAAACATAGGAATACAGAAAATTCTTCAACTTGATAAATCAGAAAATTACAAAAATTTTTTACCTATAAAAATGAGCATCATACTTAATAGTGAGAGACTAGATGTTTTTCTACGAAGATCAGGAACAAGGAAGCCTAGGATGTACTTTATCATTATCAATATTTAACATTCTACTAAAGTCCTAAGTAATGCAAAAAGACAAGGCAAGGAAATAAAAGGCATATAGATTGGAGGAATAAATAAAAATATCTTTGCTCACAAATGATGATTATGAAGACAATCCTAAAGAAACAAAACTCCTCAAAATAATAAATGGATAAAGCAAGGTTATAAGATATACGATTAGTACAAAAATAAACTGATTTCTGGCAATAAGCAAGTGGAATTTGAAATTAAAAACACAATAATACCATTTGTATTAATGTTTGTGCACACACTCACACAAAATACTTAAACCTGAGTATGCAGAAGATCTATATAAGGGTAACTACAAAACTCTGATGGAAGACATTAAAGAATAAATAAATGGAGAACTATTTCATGTTTAATGTTGTTAATATGTCACTTCTTCCCAACGTGATCAATGCAATTCCAATAAAAATATTAGGAAGTTATTTTGTGGATATCAACAAATTGATGCTAAAGTATATATGGAAAAGCATAACTAACACAATATTGAAGGAGCAGAATAAAGTTAAAGTGATGATAATCCCAGATTTCCAGTATTATTATAAAGCTACAGTAATCATGACAGTGTTTTTTTTATGCGCTCTTTAAAAAAATTTTAATTAGTTACACATGACAATACAATGACCTTGACATGACAGTGTTGTTTTTGATGAAGGGGTAGAAAAACCAATGGAACAGAACAGAGCCCAGAAAACATTCACATAAATATAGTCAATTAATCTTTGATAATGAAACAAAAGTAATACAGAAAAGATAGTCTTTTCAAAAAATGGCCCTGAAACAACTACATGGCAACATGCAATAAAATAAACAGGGAATCTAGACACAGACATTGTACAATTCACAAAAACTAACTCAGAGTGCAACATAGTCTTAAATGGAAAACAAAACTCTATAAACTCCTAGGAAACAACATAGGAGAAAACCTAGATGTCCATGGGTATGATGTTTGATTTTTAGATATAAACAAAAGGCATGATCCATGAAAGAAAGAACTGATAATCTGGATGTTATTTAAAAGTGAAACTTGGGGCTAGGGTTGTAGCTCAGTGCGTGCCTAGCCCGTTCGAGGCACTGGGTTCAATCCTCAGCACCACATAAAAATAAGTAAATAAAAATAAAGGCATTGTGTCCATCTCAACTAAAAATTATTAAAATTCCTTGAGAATAATAATTAGGTCTCCCTTTCAAACCAGGGACCAGGATTCTGCATTGGGAATGCAGGCTATCTTTAAGGTCCCTCTTGAGAAGGGAATGAAAATGAGCCAAGGGCAAGTAAAAATGCTACAACATTCTCCTACCACTTATAAGTTGCCTTTTTCTTGATTCATTATTTATGTGGTTCTTATAAACCTTTTAGTATTTTCCAGAGCTCTGACAAAGATGACTCTGATGACTTGTAATTGTTTCAGAGTTCTTCATGCCTGGAATTGAGAAAAGCCCATGCATTCCCACAGTAGGATGTATACACAGAAACTACTTGAGAATATCCTAAGTTTTCACATCTAACTGATCTGTAGGCTCAGCAAATATAGAAAGTGAAGACTAAGAGAATAATAAAGGACCTGACTAAGCATTGAAGGAATTCTTAAATACTTTCCCATGCAAAGATGGGAAGAATTTGTTTTTTTGCCCCCTCAAGGTATTAAAAAAACCCTCAATCAACATTTTAACCGACTTAGTTAAAGGAACAGAGACTTCAGAGACCACAGATGACAAATAACAGTTTTTACACAAAAAAGTTTTGGAAAGTCTCCTAACAAACAATTGTAACTCACAGCAACCACCACCAACAAAAAACCCTGAGTATGAAGAAGAATCTGATTTCTAGAGTATCACATTATAATTTTAAAATGTCCAATTTTCACAAAAAATTAAAAATCACGGAAATACATAAGCAAGTATGATCCATTCACAGAAAAATTAACAGAAACGGTCTTTGATGAAATGTCAATAATTTACTAGGAAAGACTTTAAATCAGCTGGCTCAAAGAGCTAAAGGAAATCATGGACAAAGAGCTAAAAAAGTTGGGAGAATAATGTCTCCTAAAATAGTGGGTACAAATAAAGAGATACAAAATGATAAAAATGAATAAAACTCAGATTCTGAAGCTCAAAATTGTAGTAACTGAAATGAAGGATGCATTAAGAGTTTAATAGGAGGGTTGAACATGGAGAAAGAAGAATCAGAGAACTTTAATATAGGTCAGTTGTTCACGTTCAGTTTTAGCAGCACAAAGACAAGGGAATGAAGAAAAACAATGAGAGACTAGGAGACCTGTGGAACACCACCAATTGCACCAACTTACACATAATGGCAGATCCAGGAAAGGAAAGGAATTGGGAAAGGAGAGAAGGAAGGTGGAGGATGGTGGGGCAGAGGAGAAAAGGAAGGTGGGGGATGGGTAGGAAGGATAACGGAATTTTGAAGAAACAATGATCCTTAATTTGGTGAAGCCAAAGATCAATGGAATAAAATTCTTTGGTAATAATTTCCTCACAGAAGCATCAACTTGTATAGCTATTCATACATAAAACCACCCTTACTACAGAGAGGTAGTAAGGCCAGAGATCACAGTACCTGGCTTTAGCATAATAATGATCAGACAACATTGAAGGAAACAGGAAGGAAAGAGTTGCCTGCATTATCTCTCCCCAACTCTAAATATAGCAAGGAGAGAGACAATTCCCACTTGTGGGAGGAAAGCGGAATTAAGTACAAGTCTTATACTCTGACAAAGTACCATTCCTACCACTGTGAGACAGTACTAGACAGATGCCCACAGCCTCTTCTCCCAGACCCTGTCTGAGCCTCTGGACCCATGGTTACCCTGAGGGCCAAAGGACTGCCTCCAGCAGTTATCTCCTAATGTAAGGCAGCACAGCGATAGAAAAAGAATCCATTCTCTGGGGGGATAGGATAGGGAAGTAAGCATAGGACTTTGTCTTGGAACTCAGTGCCAGGATGTAAAACATAACACTGGATGGTCCCTGTCCCCAGACCAGTGCCCATGATGGAGGTTCTGGACCTGCTCTGATACCATGCAGAGACTGCAGCCCCAGCTTGACAGACTAGTATTTGGATATCATCATCTGTGGCTGGCTGCTGTGATCTCGGGCTGTGAGTACACTACAAGCTACAGAAAGGGCATAGCAACAATGGCTTTGGTCCTGCCCCTGTGCTGTGTGTTTTGGTGGGCTATGACTCCAGGTTTCAGGTGCAGATTAACATTATGAGGAATAAAAGAGTGCTTAAATAAAATCAGAGTCAAAAATAGAAAGGCTTGCTAGAAACTTAAGAGTAACTCTTCACCATTGATTTTGATAATCTAGAAGAAATAGAAAATATGAAGAGATCAGTAATGAATATCATCAAGGTTGAATCAATAATAAAAAGTCTCTAATCAAAGAAAAGACCAGGAACAGATGATTTCGCTGTGGAATTCTACCAAGGACTTAGAGAATCTATCACTAATTTCTAAACTATTCCAAAAAATTGAAGAGGAAGAAATTCTTACAGAGTCATTCTATAAGGCCAGTATTACCCTAGTGCCCAAACCAGACAAGGATATGAGGAAAAAAATGCTCCCCTGTGTACGTAGATGCAAATCCTCAACCAAACACTTAGTAAACTGCATCTAACAACACATTAGAAAGATTATTCTCCATGATCAAGTGGGATTCATCGCAGAAATTTAAGGATGATGCAACATACACTAATCAATAAATGTGATATATACATCATCAGGATGAAGTAGAAAAACATTATGATTATCTCAGTAGATGCAGAAAAAGCGGTTGATAAAATTTGACATCCCTTCATGATAAAACCTTCCTATTGGTTTCCATAGTGATTGTAGTAATTTTCAATCCCACTAATAGTGTTAGTGTAAAAACATTCCTTTATGCTCCACATCTTGTCCAGCATTTATTATTATTTGTATTCTTGATAACTGCCATTCTGACTGGCGTGAGATGAAAACTCAGTGTAATCTTGATTTGCGTTTCTCTAATTGCTAATGATATTGAACATTTTTTATTCATCTGTTTGTTGGCTGTTTGCATTTCTTCTTTTGAGAAGTGTCTATTTAATTCATTTTCCCATTTATTAATTGGGTTATTTGGTTTGTTTTTGGTGTAAAGTTTTTGAGTTCTTTATGTATTCTAGATGTTAATTCTCTTTCAGAACTCCACTTTCAATAACACATACAATTAGAGGGAAGATTACTAAGGAAATGGAGAACTAAAAAAACAAGACCTGACATATATATATACACACACACAGAGTATTCCATCCAAGGACAACAAAATACTCATTCTTCTAAGGAAACATGGTACATTCCAAATTAATAAAGGAACAAGTAAAACTATTCTGAATTATTTTTATGTAATGTAAAAATTATGAACAGTCTGTAATTAAAATTGGAGCTGATTTAAAATAGTAGATAATGTTGTATAGATGAGGACAGTGTTTGTGGTAGTGGTGGTGAGAGCAAATATGTGCAAAATCAGTAGAAAATTATTGTTTAAGGTGTCAGGTAATGGAGGGTAATCATGACATACATAAAACAGGATAATTATAACTTAAATAATGGGATGACAAAACGAAAGAAATCTCAATCAATATCACAAAGATGCAAAAGAAAAATATCCAAACAAAACAAGAAACCATGGACACACATAAAATGAAATGCCAGAAACAAGTCAAGAATTCCATTTCTAGCTATGTGCCAATATGTGCACACATACCTCAAGACACATCCATGAGAATGTCCATGGAAGCATTATTCACAAACGTTTCAAGTTGCAAACAACCTAAATATCCACCCACAACCAAATGGGTGAATAAATTGTAGCATATTCATACAATGAAATGCTAATTCAACAATGAAAATAAACATCACAGCTGTATACAACAATGTGGATTAATCTCAGAACATTAAGTGGTGAGAAGAAAGCAAAATACAAAAGAACACACATTGTATGCTCCATGTAAACATCTGGTGAAAATAACTTATAATATCCCCATCTTCTCAGTGTCTCAGGCCCCAAAGACAATCATCTTTCACTTTTCTCTTTCCTTCACTGCCTACAATCAGACATCACATACTCATAATTTTACATCTAAAAATATTTGCACACATTTATTGATCTCTTCCTAAGTGATTTTGTTAGACAATGGGGTTGGAGAAATAAATAAGATCTAAGAGGTTTGCTTGAAACTACAGTTTAGCAACATAGAGAGGATGTTATAGTTGCAGGAAAAAATCATATCAAACTAACATTAGTTGAGGCTCCTCTCACCTTTGACAACCTCATTTTATACTTCTAGAGAGTATATAGATCATCTGGTCAGGAATTTCTCTCCTTTCAATATTTTGACCTTCATATTTAAGAATATAATTGATATTCATCATTGTGTCTTCTTTCTGGTCCCTAAGGATGAAATGTCCTTGACCTCTTGGCAAAGCTAACTCTGTGTCCTCTAAATCCTGTTCCTGCTTCCCTTTGGGTATTATTTTCTATATCTGGAGTTTAAGATACCTTGAATGCCTTGCTTTCTGTTGCTGCACTTTGGACCAGAAAACATGCTCAAGTTTTCCGATTTTATTTAAAAGCAGATTGGTTCTTAACTCTAAGTTTTTTTTTTAGCCTTATTTATATATCCTTTATTGCTTAAATTTTTCAAAGAATTTTAGAAATAAACATATTTGTCTCAATGTTGTTGATAGAATGAATTGATGAATGTACACAGTCCACTTTTCATTATTTAGTCTCACTTTGGCCCTTAATACTGAAATCCCTTGAGGGATTTCAGCATTCTGGGAAAGGTTCTATGTGCTGTGTGTTAACTGATGAATAAGACATACAAGATTCCTGTCCTTAGGGAGTTTACATTTTCATAGGGGAAACAGACCATGAGTAAACACATGAATAAGTAACATAATTTCAGAATATTTTAAGTGTTAAGAAAGAAATAAGCACATAATGGACTATGAAGTAGGTGAACACTGCTTTAGATTGTGTGATAAGGGAATACAGCTTTGAAGAGTTGTTACTCTGCTGCTAATAATCATGGGATACTTTGGGATCTTCTTGCTTTTACTAGTTTCTACTAAATTTTAATTTGCCTCTGTCTCCTGAGGTCTTACCATTTGTTTTGGATTTGAAACTGCTTTGTGGACTTAAATTAATAATATAGAACAATTTATTTGGTTTGAAACATATCCTAAATTACTGGCCCTAGCCATTGGATAATTTTTTTTTCTTGAAAAATATTTGATGGGGGAATCCATCAAAAGATCTTTAAAAAATATTTATTTATTTATTTGTATTGAAGGCTGAACCCAGGGATGCTCAACCTGTGGGCTACAGTCTCAGCCCTTTTTATTTTTTGATCATTGCTAAGTTGCCAAGGCTGTCCTTTAACTTGCAATCATCCTACCTCAGCCTCCCCTGAACTACTACACCCAGAAATCCAACCAGTTTTGATGGGAAAATGGCGAAGTGGCAACTTTTATGTCTTGAGACAATGATTTTCCTAGTTCTTCCACTATAACTGTGCTCCCTATTGAATATCTATTGTATAATGGATTGTACTCTATACAAGTATCTCTTGAACCTATTTTCTCTCTCCTTTTTGTAGTTCATATTTCACATGGCATCCTGAAAATAATATTTAAATCTTTTTTTTTTTTTACAAAAAATTGAAAATAGTAAGCCTAGGGTAATGATAAAATCCAAATTACTTGGCCCTCATATTCAAGATCCCTCATAAACTAGCAGCAACTAACCTCTATAATTCTTTTTACAACCATTCTCTTTTCTTTTCTTACCATCTAGTTCATTCTCTGAGACCTTTGGAAGACATCCTCAGCTATTTTCCTGCCATCTCTAGGTGTTCCTTGACTCTGCATATTATATTTGCTGAGCCCTTCCCCTCCTTCTCTGCCTGGGGCTCTGTACTCCTAGTTCAGTTCAAGTTTCTTTATATTTGTGAAGACTTTCATAAATCTTCTAGGTCAAGTTGACGGTTTCCCTTCAGTGATTGTAATAATCACACTTGCTAATCACGAGTCACATTAACCATGTTATGCTTTACCTGAGCCTTTTGTTCCTAGAAAACAATGATGATTGAAAAAACCCATTTATCCTTTTATTTTTTAAAAAGGACTTACTGAAGTGAGTCTCATAAGGCTTAGATAAGACTCATGTCTTCTTTTTTTTGGACAGAGCAGACATAGACACTTTAAATTCTCATTCTTTGTCTCATGAAAGATTAACTGAAGTTTATCCACTTATCAGTAGAAACTAAGCACTTGTTAACTTGACCACACATTAGTTAAGCTCCTCTTCCTCTGTTCTTATGAAGTTTGACATACCCTCCCCTTTTCTCAGTACACAGCATCCCCCTATATCCTATACAGAATTAATGGGTAAATGAACTCTCACAAAATATGCTGACCTCAGGGAAACACTCCTCATTATTCCACTATATTCATACTAGGCCTTTTCTAGTCTTGTTGACCCTTCCCCATAAAATAAAGTACCTTTCTGCTTGACCTTTGAGACGTTTATAGCTCTTATGTTTGGATCATTCGCCCTATTGTAATATTCCCCACCCCTTGTTGCAATCATCCTGTCAAATTAAGTCTCTCTTAACTTAATTCTGGGACTGTTTTTATTTGAGAATACAGATTATCAACTTGTTTCTTGACTATTGAGAGTATGTACTCCCTCTTCTCCCAGATGTTCTAGGCATGTTATAATCTTCTTTTTTCTTTGGCTGTTCCCTATGACTATTTTAATCGATTTCTGTTTCCTTTTTAGTCTTTGTTGTATCTCTGTCTATCCCATTTCCCACCTTCTTCTTCACCTACTTGTCTCCTTGAGGTCAAGTTCCTTCTTCAGGTTGCTCCAGAGAGACCCATACGGAGAGTAGGTTCCTTCTCCAAGGACGCTAAGCTGCAGATTCACAGCTTCAGCTCAGCCTTTGTCTCCTTTTGTGAGAGAGGGGTGTGAATTTATTCTCAGAGCAGGAAATAAAAGACTAGTTTCAAATTTATGAAAAGTCTTATCATGATATTTTGTATTATTATGGTTCCTGGGTTTAAAATTTAGTCAAGAATTACACTCTTAACAAGACCCTCCATAAACCTAACCGACCAAAATCAAACAACTCAAAGTTCAGGCAATAAAGATAGCTTAACGGTATTTGGATCCAATTGGTCATAATCTTTATTTAGTGTGCAGCTAAAGACAATGGTTCCCTATAAAATGGCCTGATTTTGAGTTATAAGTTTGTGTTATTATCCTAGCAACATAAATCATAGTAACCTGGAGATCCATTAAAAGAAATATAAATATTGGAAAAGTGTGGAAAGGTCAAGTTTGTTATCTATTATTCAGGATACCTGCAAACCACCTGTAAGATGTTCTTATAAATATATCATGAGTTTCTTCCTCCTGAGAATTTTCCTTAATGTATTTGGGTCATTGTCTAGAGAAACAGCATTACAAGCCACGTTTTAAATTAAGTTTTCTATAGTGATCAAAATCAGAGGCAAGAGAAGTGCAACATTTTTTTTCTTCAACAATACACACAAGCTACCCAAATGGGCAAAGAGGATATCTAAAGCTAAATTGTGTGACATTCGATTGGATATTTTTTTACTTTCATCCACCATTCATAGAGTGGCTTCTACTTGTGTGAACCCCTGGGAGGTCTGACTAATTATAAAACCCAAGCTTTTTCTCAATTTACAGATTAACTTCAAATTCCATAAAACTTGCTCCCCACTACTGGCAAGAATGAAAACTCAGAAATCCTTTCTCCAAAATTTCCCCAAAATTTTCTTATCTATTTTGAATTTGGCAATAATATCAGTTGTTGAACACTTTGACTTTGATTATCAAGTATTATGGGAACTTTCAGAGAAAACTATTCTGAAGTCAGGAGTGAGCCAGGCCCAAATAGCGAGATTGGAACCCAGGAGGCAGAATAAAGAAATTCTCCACAGACCCAATATAGTAGCTGGGAAACAGGGCCACCTAGTGGCAGGTGAGCAGAGTTCATTTAAATTTGTTCATCCCTAAGTCCTGTTTAGCTTCTGAACAAGATTCAGTGGGAAACTGACTTTTTTGTGGATTCTTTATAGCATGATATGAGGGTGCTAAATCACATTGATGGAAACCGATATTTCTGAATTTAATACAGTAACATTATACTTACACCCACATAGATAATCCCACAGAATGACTGGAAGCACAATATAACTTTTGCAGACATCATTAGTATAGTTATATACTTGGTAATGATTAAGTCGTTTCAAAATCAAATTAAAATATATTTAAAAGTTTATTTTATTTTTTCTTTAAATAGACACATAAAAATATGTATCTCTGTGAGGTCCTATGTGATGTTTCACACATATCTACGTTGTGTAATGTTCAAATCTGCATAAACATTTATCACTTTTTCTAGTGAAAACATCCAAAATACTTTCTTCTAGAGTTTTTGAAATATACAGCATACTATCATTCTATAGTTACCCTACTGTGTAATAGCACACCAGAATTTGTCACTTCTCCCTAAGTATAATTTAGTACCTGTTGACCAACCTTTCCTCATCCCTCTCTCACCCTCTACATTCCCTATATTCTGGTAACCACTATTCTATTCTCAACTTCTATGAGGTCAAATTTTTAAGAGTCCACCCATGAGTACTTGTCTTTCTGTGCCTGGCTTGTGTTACTTAACACAAGATCTTGTAGCTGTCACGAATGGCATCCATGTTGTCACAAATGACAGGATTTCCTCCTTTTTTATGGCTTGAGTATTCCATTTTGGACCAGCCTAGGTGCCCTTCAAATGAATGGATAAAGAAAATGTGGTACATATACACAATGGAATACTACTCAACTATAAACAAGAATGAAATGATGGCATTGGCTTTAAATGGATGAAACTGAAGATCATCATGCTAAGTGAAATAAGCCAATCCTCAAAAAACAAAGGCTGAAAGTTCTAATAAGTGGATGCTAACACAAATAAGGTGGGTGGGAGGAAAAATAGAAGTTCAGTGGATTAGACAAAGGGAAATAAAGAGAAGGAAGGGCAGATGGGAATAGGAAAAACAGTAGAATGAATCTGACATAACTTTCTTATGTTCATTTATGAATACATGACCAGTGTAATTTCACATCATAAGTGGGAAGTTATACTCCATATATATATATATATATATATATATATAATATGTCAAAATATAATCTACTGTCATGTATATCTAAAAAGAACTAATAAAAAGTATTCCATTTTGTATATATATCACATTTT
This sequence comes from Ictidomys tridecemlineatus, assembly GCF_052094955.1. Lineage (NCBI taxonomy): Eukaryota > Metazoa > Chordata > Mammalia > Rodentia > Sciuridae > Ictidomys > Ictidomys tridecemlineatus. The sequence continues at coordinate 56,612,629 of NC_135480.1, read as the reverse complement.
CTTTTTTTAAAGCTTTTTTAATATACACTCATCTCTGATGGACCTTTAGTTGAATCTACTTCTTGGCTCTTATGAATACTGTTGTAACAAACATGAAAATGCAGCTGTCTTTTCAACATACCAATTTCATTTCTTTTGGATATATACCAAGTAGTGGGACTGCTGATCATATAGTAGTCCTATTTATAATATTTTGAGGAAACTACATACTGTTTGCTAGAATCGCTATAGTTTTCATTCCTACCAACTGTATATAAGAGGTCATTTTCTCCATATTCTAGCCAACATTTGTTATTTTTTTTATCTTAATAATAGCCTTTATTAGTGGAGTAAGGTGATATCTTGTGCTTTTGATTTGCATTCACCTGCTGATTGGTGACATTTTTTCATATAACTGTTGGCCATTTGTATGTCTTTTGGGAAATGTTTACTTAGGTCTATTGCCTATTTTTTATTTATATTTTTGCTTGAGTTTTTTGAATTCCTTAAGTATTCTAAATACTAATGCCTTGTCAAATATATAGTTTGCAAGCATTTTCTCGATGCTCCATGTGATCTCTGCACTTCATTAATTAATTTTTTGCAGAAGCTTTGTAATTTAATATAATTCCACTTGTCTATTTTCACTTTGTTTCCTATGTTTTAGGCTCTTATGCAAAAAATCCTTACCCATTCCAATGTCCTGAAGCATTTACCTGTTTTCTTATAATAATGTTATAGTTTTAGATCTTACCTTTGAGTCTGACCCATTTTGAGTTGAATTATTATTATTATTTTTGTGTACTTGGGATTGAACCCAGGGCCTTGTGCATAAGAGGCAAGTACTCTACTAACTGAGCTATATTTCCAGCCCCCTTGAGCTGAACTTTTAATATAATGAGATATAAGGGTCTAGTTTTATTCTTTTACATGTGTATATCCAATTTTCCCAGTACCATTTATTATACAGACTGTCTTTTCCCCCAATGCATGTTCTTAGCACATTTGTTGAAGGTCAGTTGGCTATAGACATGTGGGTTCACTTCTAGGTTTTCTATTCTGTTCCATTGATCTTTATGTCTGTTTTAATGCCAATATCATGTCGTCTTGGTTACTATAGAATGGTAGTATCTTGTGAAGTTAGGTAGTGTGATGCCTCCAGCTTTTTTCTTTTGTTCGAATTTCTTTGGCTATTCAGGGTCTCTTGTGGTTCCATATGAATTTTAGGATTTTTTCCCCATTTCTTTGAAGAATGCCATTAGAATTTTGATAGGGATTGCATTAGACCTATGGAAAATTTTGGGTAGGATGATGTTTAATTCAGCTTTTTCAGTGATGACCAAAAGACCTGATAAGAACAATTTTAGAGGAGGAGAAATTTATTTGTCTCTCACAGTTTCAGAGATCTCCGTTCATAGATTGCCAACTCCATTCTTTGAGGCCCAAGGTGAGGCAGAACATCATGCCAGAAGGGTGTGGTGGAGGAAAGCGGTTTAGGACATGATCAGGAAGCACAGAGAGTTGTGCTAAACAAAGATAAAATATGCACACCCTCAAACTCCCTCAATAACCCTTCTCTTCCAGCCACACCCCACTTACAGTTACCATCCAATTAATCCCTATCAGGGGATTAATGCACTGATTAGATTAAAACTTTAATAACTCAATCATTTCTCCTTTAAACTTTCTTGCATTATCTTACACATGAGCTTTTGGGAGACACATCATATTTAAACCATAACATATGTCCTTTTTGGTGAAATTATTTATTTATTTTCTTTTATTAGCACATAACAGTTATACATAATTGTGGGTTCATTTTGACAAAATCATACATTCATGGAAGTCAATTTACTCCATTTTAGTCCTTGGTGCCACATAGTATGCCACATACTTCCTCACTCTATTCTTCTTCCTCTATTCTATTGGTCTTCCTTTCACTCACTTATTTATTGATTTTTAATTGGTGCTTTATAGATACACATAAAGGTGGAATTCACTGAGTATATTTATACATGCATATAGGGTGATTTTTGTTAAATTAATTCCTCATTTTCTCCCCTTTTCCATTCCTCTCCCTCCTTTCAATCTTCTTTTTTCTGCTCCACTGATATCTTTATGATAATGGATTAACCCTATCTTCCCCACATTTCCCCCTTATTTTGCTCTGAATTCTACATATAAGAAAACATTTAACCCTTGATTTTCTAAGTCTGGCTTATTTAATTTAGCATGATGTTTTCTTTCCATAATTTCATTCTTCTTTATAGATGAGTAAAACTTCATTGCTCAAAAAAGAGACATAAATGGTCAACAAATATATTAAAAATGTTTAACATCTCTAGCAATCAGATCAGGAAAATGCAAATCAAAAATACACTGTTTCCTCTTTACTCCATACAGAATGGCAGTTATCAAGAGTATAGATAATAAATGTTGGTGATGATGTCGGGGAAAAAAGTATACTCACATATTTTTGGTGAGACTACAAATTAGTACAACTACTCTGGAAAGCAGTATGGAAATTCCTCAAAAAACTTGCAATGAAATCACCATATGACCCAGCTATCCAACTCCTTGATATTTATTCAAAAGAACTAAAATCAGCATGCTGTAGTGATACAGCCACCTCAGTGTTTATAGTAGCACAATTCACAATAGCCAAATTATGGAACTGGCCCAGATACAAAGTGTGGTATATGTACATGATAGAATTTTACTCTACATGGCATATTAATTTTAAATCATAGACATGGGTGTCTTTTCATATTTTCTGTGTCCTCCCTCTTCAATTTCTTTCATTAATGGTTTATGTGTATTTTTTAATCATAGAGGTCTTTTACTTTCTTTTTTAGGATTTCTTTTGTGGCTATTGTGAATGGGTATTTTTTCATGACTTCTTTTTCAGAATCTTATTGGTATACAAAAATCCCACTGAATTTTGTTTCCTTAGAGGAAATGCTCTGCTTTCCCCCATTCAGTATGATGATTGTTGTTTGCATTTGTTACATACAGACTTTATTATTTTGTAGTATGTTCCTTCTAAAATTTTTAGCTCAGAATTTTTCTCAAGAGGGGTGCTGAATTTTATCAACTGCTTTTTCTGTATTTATTGAGATAATCATTTGATTTTGTCCTCATTTTGTTGATGTGATACATTTATTGATTTGTTCATGTTATACCATCTTTACATTTTTGGGATAAATCCAAGTTGATCTTTTGGACATGTTTTTATATTTGATGATTTTTTGCATCTACATTCATTAGAGATATTGGTTTATAGTTTTACCTCTCTCTTTCTTTCCTTTTTTCTTTCTCCTTATTTGGTTTTGGTATCAGGGTAATGCTAACCTCATAGAATGATATTGAAAATATTCTCTCCCTTTTTTTTGGGGAATAGTTTGAGAAGTAAGGATAAAAGTTTTTGTAGAATTTAGTAGTGAAGACATGTTATTCTGGAATTTTTTTTGTTGGGAGACTTTATATTACTGATTCTATCTTATGATATGGTTTGTTGAAGTTTTCTCTGTGTTCATGGTTCAATATTGGTATTTTATATTTACTCATTTCTTCTAGGTTTTCCAATTTTTGTGTGTATACTAGTTTAAAATAGTCTCTAGTGATCTTTTATATATAGTTTTAGATATCATTTTTAAGCGTATAATTTTATTTATTTAGGCTTTCTGTCTTTTTTAGTTAAACGTTTATTATTTTTTTGAAGGAAGCAATTTTTCATTTCATTGATCTCTAATACTTTTCATCTCTATTTCATTTATTTCTGCTCTGATGTTTTTTCTGTCTTTCCTTCTACTAATTTTTCTTTTTCTTTTTTTTTATAGTGCTGGGGATTAAACCCAGGAATTTATGCATACTAGGTAAGTACACTACAACTGAGCTATATATTCAGGCCTTTCCTTTTACTAATTCTGGGGTGAGTTTTCTCTTGCTTTTCTTGGTCTTTGGGGGACATCATTAGGTAATTTACTTGAAATCCACTATTTTGATGTAGGCATTTATTGCTATAAACTTCCCTGTTATTACTACTTTTATCGGGTCCCATAGTTTTTGGTATGTTGTATTTCCACTTTTCACTTGTTTCAAGAAAAATTTTTATTTCCCTTTTGATTTCTGCAATGACCCATGAATTTGCATAAAACCAATGTGTTGCCAATTCTATATAAGGCCTTTGGTCCAGAGACGTGGATCAGACTCGAACCTGACCTCTGTCCTAGTTATCCCACACCCAAGGGCTAACAGATTCCTTAGAGAGAGCCCTGGGCTGTGCTCTCATTCATTAGGAAATAGGAGAGGCTCATGTTTGTCTCCTTTATGGACTAGGAGTCCACTCTCCCTTTCTGACTGTCTCTCTTTTCTTTTTCTTAATGGCTGGAACCTCTTGTATTTTAGCATTTATTCCTATAACTGCATAAGGATGGCATTAGGTTGCTTATCTTTTTTTCCTTGAATTCACTTCTGCTGCTACTAAATCTACCCACATCTCTTTACAGTAGATTTGAAAAGGTCTTTTCAGTTTGGCCTGGGTTTTATAAACTCCTGTTTTCTGCTGCAATCATTCTGTTTCCACTAGATCTGCTATCAGTCATGCTGATTTCTGGAGGGACTTCCATACTAATTGGGTATAATATTGATACCAGGCCATCATAAATAGATGTAGGTGCTCATATAACACTGCATCCCTCGTCTTGGCAGAAATAGTTATACTCTCTGGTCCTGGGAAAGGCTGCACATAAATAGCATGTTTCATTGCCAGTTTCTGCTAAATAGTTCTGTAGTGCTTTCATAGAGCTCCAGGTTCTTCTGGACATAGGTATATCTCCTGAATTTGGCCACATATTATGAGTGGCAAGAAGCAGCCAAACTAGTAATGACTCCATACTTTCATTAGTGGCATTAGTATAAAGCCCTTGACATAAAGCAGGGAGAATAAAGGAAGTTTTTCTTTGATGTTACTTCCATAAGACCTAATCTTTGGATTCTGGATCATGAAAGGTCTAGTTGACATCACTTGGTGGGTCATAAAGATCTTATTTTATCTGGAAAAAGTACCTTCATCACAATGATAAAATGCATTGAAGTCTTTCATTGTTGAGTCCTGTCAGAATTTATAAGATTGGGAGATACTTGATGTTCTACTATTGGGGAAATAGACCTTCCATTAACTATTTCATAAAGGGTTAATCTATGTTTTCCAGTGGAGTGGACCTGGTAGCCATCAATTAGTAATTTCTTTGACTAAGACAAACTAGTTGATTTCAGTTGGTTTTGCCTAATGCTGTTGTATTTGTAATACCTTATTTAATTGTTTTGCAACTTGTTTGGTTAAATGAGTGCCTTTATCATTGGAAATTTCTAAAGGAAAACCCCATAAGGGAAACATTTTAAAATAACCTTTTAGATACTTTATAACACCAATCTTCCTGCATGGGAAAGTTTTTATACAACCATAAAAACATGAATTGAAGATGAAAATGGAATGAGATCCATCTGTAAGTGTTCAACTGATCCAGCAGTTGCCAGAAATATATTCCCTGAAGTTTTTACTGTCTTAACAGAATTATGGGTTTGACAAAGCATAGATTTGGTTATAAAAACATGTTAAAACAAAGATTGGTTCTAAACCATGTTAGCAATTTTAGAATAGTCACCCCACAAATACATTTCATAATTTGGATCATTTAATGTCTTCCACAATAAGTCATGCAATGCAGACATTTTTAATAATAGAAGCGTTAAAGACTTAGAAGCGACTATGTGCTGTCCACGCTTTCCAGGAGTCCACAGTTAACATTGGATTTATGTCCTCTTAAATACAAATTTTGTTTCTCTAATTCAGGTGCCTAGTACTGTTTATTCAATTTAACTTGGATCAATCTTTTGGTGTTTGTTCAAATTGTGTATCTCAAAAACTTCAGTGCTAGCTAACTAAGCTTGAAAATTTGCCAAATAATTTCCTTGATGTTCAGTTAATTCTTACTAGCTTGATGTTGGGTTAATAGTTTCATGGACCAGTTTCTTTATTAGAGTTCTGGGAATTCTTATCCAGTTCAATGGTGTGATCTTAAAGTTATTTAGAAACCTGTGCTTGTCAGGGTTCTTTTCATGAATCCCTTTGAAGAAACACTTTGGGATTATAGTTTCTCAGTAGAATAATTGAGCAAGCTGTGAATGCAAAATTTAAAATGATCATAGTAAAGAGCTGATTGCAATAATGACACAAATGAAAGGAAGTTTAGTTATTTTAGTTATTTTATAGAACTAAGTAGAATCATGACTGATAGTATTATACCAGGAATATTTGGTTTCTATAACTTTCTTATGATTTCTGAAACCTATATTAATATCACACACACACGCACACACACACACACACACACACATATATATATATATATATATCTCCCAAAGAAGGTTTGGTATAACTTATTATTTGCTATTTTCCCTCTAATTTAAAATAACAAATGATCCCTATTAGTTTAATATCTGCCTTTAAAAAATAAATAAATATTTCCTTTTGAAATGTTCCAAGAGCTCATCTGGAAGATTGCAAAATTAATTTGAGGTAAAGAAAATAATTTAATTTAGAATTTGGTTTTAAGATGTTTGTCAAAATATCAATGTTTAAAACACTTGATCAAGACAGTATTGTAGGTAACTGTTAAATAATAGTCTTCATTAATCAGAATGATATTCAGATTCTTTAAAGGAAAATACAGACAGTTGCTTAGTTGTAGAAAAACATTAGCTTTTCTTTTCTTACTTTTTTTTCTTGGATAGGACTCAGTTTTCTAAGTAATCAAAACCCTAAACCTAATAAAGACAACATGAAGCCTAGAAAACTATTTTGGCGAAACACAGAATCTTTGTTTTCTAGGCCAATTACCTAAAGGTAAAGAAAAACCTTACAATAATTTCTACTGAAGCAGACCAATGATCCAAGAAAAATTTACTATTTTAACAGAGAAGACCAAATTCTCTCCCTCTACCCCCACATAGTAGGTGTTTATATAAACATCTCACAACTACTCAAAGGAAATACTTTTACCTTAGGAAACTTTAAAATAAGAATAATTTATTTGAAATGATTTAATTAATTGACATTGATAATGTTATTTGAAATTCTTCACATTATTTAAAAATTGAAAATCTATTTTTAAAAGGTATGTACCGTCAGCCTCCTGAATAACTGGGATTATAGGTGTATACTACTGTTTTGATTTGCATTTCCCTGATACCAATGATATTAAAGATTTATCATATATTTGAGGCCATTTATATGTCTTTTGAGAAATGTCTATTCAGAACCTTAGCCCACTTAAAAATAGGTTATTTGCTTTCTGGCTATTGATTTGTTTTGAGTTGCTGATATATTTTGGATATTAACCTCTTCTTAGATTCATAGTTTGTAAATATGTTTTTGGATTCTGTGGGTTGTCTCTTTGCTCTTCTGATTGTTTCTCTTGTTGCATGGAAGCTTTTTAGTTTGATGTCATCCCATTCATAAATTTTTATTTTTGTTGCCTGTGTGTTTGGGGTCATATGCAACATATCATTTCCTAAATCAATGTTCTGAAGCATTTCCCTTATTTTATTTTAATGATTTCATAGTTTGGGTTTATATGGAAGTCTGATCTATTTTGAGTTTGTATTTGTAACCGATGAGAGACAGTGGTCTACTTTCACTTTTCTGCATGTGAATATCCAGCTTTCCCAAAATCATTTATTGAAAAGATAATTTTTTCCCTCAGGTATCATTATCTTTTTGTCAAAAATCAAATTGGCTGTAAATACATGGGGTTATTTCTAGGTTCTCTATTCTGAGAAGAATGACATTGGTATTTTGATAAGGATTACACTGAATCTGTGGGTTTTTTTGGGTAAAATGGACACTTTCATATTAATTCTTTTAATTCATGATTAATCGTATCCTTTTAAACTTCTTTCATCAGTGTTTTATTGTAGAAATCTTTTAATTTTTTTCATGAAGTTATCCCTAGGTATTTAGTTTTTAAGCTTTTGTAAATGGGATTTTTTTTCCAGATAGATTGCTAATTAGCATATAGAAAAACTGCAGATTTTTGAGCACTGATTTTTTTATGCTGCAAGCTTACTCAATTTACTTCAAAGCTTTTTAGTGGAGACTTTAGAAACCTATACACAAGATAATAAAGAAAACTAAATTTTAGTTTTGCATCAGTGTACTTTTGGTTAAAACACATAAAATTTAATTATCATACATAAAATTCCTTTCATAAGATTCATATTTCACAAACCTTTTACAACATTCCTATCTACACTTCTTATTTATTTATTTATTTATTTTTATTGATTTTTAAAATATATGACAGCAGAATGCATTACAATTCATTATACACATAAGCACAATTTTTCATATCTCTGGTTGTATATAAAGTATATTCACATCAATTCGTGTCTTCATACATGTACTTTGGATAATGATTTCCATCTTATTCTACTTTTATCATTGCTAATCCCCTGTTTTTTTTCCCCTTCCACCCCCGCCCTATCTAGAGTTCATCTATTCTTCCCATCCTCCTCCTCCCTACCCCACTATGAATCAGTCTCCTTATATCAGAGAAAACATTTGGCATTTGTTTTTTTGGAATTGGCTAACTTTATTTAGCATTATTTTTCTCTAACTCCATTCATTTACCTGTAAATGCCATGATTTTATTCTCTTTTATTGCTGAGTAATATTCCATTGTATATATATGCTATATTTTTTAACATTTATTTTTTTAGTTTTAAGTGGACAGATATCTTTATTTTACATTTATGTGGTGCTGAGAATCGAACTCAGTACCTCGTGTATGCCAGACAAATACTCTACCATTGAGCCACAACTCCAGCCCATGGCACATTTTTTAATCCATTCATCTATTGAAGGACATCTAGTTTGATTCCACAGTTTAGCTATTGTGAATTGTGCTGTTATAAACATTGATGTGGCTGTGTACCTGAAGTATGCGTTTTTAAGTCCTTTGGGTATAGACCGAGGAGAGGGATAGCTGAGTCAAATGGTGGTTCCATTCCCAATTTTCCAAGGAATCTCCATACTGCTTTCCATATTGGCTGCACCAATTTGCAGTCCCACCAGCAATGTATGAGTATAAATTTTTCCCCACATCCTCGCCAATATTTATTGTTGTTTGTATTCATAAAAGCTGTCATTCTGACTGGAGTGAGATGAAATCTTAGAGTAGTTTTGATTTGCATTTCTCTAATTGCTAGAGATGATGAACATTTTTTTTCATATACTTGTTGATTGATTGTATGTAATCTTCTGAGAGTGTCTGTTCAGGTCTTTGGCTCATTTACTGATTGTTTTTTTTTTTTTTTGTGTGTGTGTGTTTAGCTTTTTGAGTTCTTTATATACTCTAGAGATTAGTGCTCTATCTTATGTGTGAGGGTAAAATCAACACCCATAAAACAAAAGCATTTCTGTATATCCGGGACAAATCCTCTGAAAGGGAAATGAGGAAAACTACCCCATTTACAATAGCCTAAAAAAAAAAAGTTGGAATCAACTTATTGAAAGGTGTCAAAGATCAATACAGTGAAAAGTACAAAACCCTAAATAAAGAAATCAAAAAAGACCTTAGAAGATGGAAAGGTCTACCTTGCTCTTTGATAGACAGAATTAATATTATCAAATGACCATACTACCAAAAGCACTATACAGATTTAATGCAATTCTGATCAAAATCCCAATGGCATTCCTCATAGAAATAGAAAAAGCAATCATAAAATTTATCTGGAAAAATAAGAGACCCAGAATAGCTAAAGCATCCTTAGCAGGAAGCATCACTTAGCAGATGGCATCACTATACCAGACCTTAATTAAACCATACTACAGAGCAATAGTAACAAAAACAGCATGGTATTGGCACCAAACAGACTGGTAGACCATTGGTACAGAAGAGAGGACACAGAGTCTGCTTTGCTTTTTGTCCTTTCTCATTTTGAAACCATCAGTCATTCTACTTTAGGATAAAAATTTACTCTCTTTTTCCTGTAACTCAATATCCTTATACCTTGGAGTTTCTACTTACCAAAAGCACATCTTATTTTTCTTGTATATGGTTTTAAATAATCAGTTACATATGTAAATTATGATTCTTAACTCTTAGTGACATAGGTTTATAATGAATAGTAGGAAGCGAGAAATTGTGAAATGTCACACCAGAAATTTGCAGATCGATATATCTTTGAATCATAAGTTCTAGAAGCTTTTGTCTTCTCATTGTAGTTTGTTATTGTGGCACAGAACATGTTTACTAACAGTCTTAAATAATATTTTTAGTGTCTCCATAATAAAAAACTGTCAGAGGCAAAATTTTATCTCTATTCTTTTTTTACTCCCTTCATTTTGCTTTTGTTTTTGCTTATTTGCTTGCTGGTTTTGAGCATAAAATGGTTGATATAAACTTCTCTCAGTCTCAACTTTAGTTGTTAATGACAAGAATGTGAAAATCTTCTGGTATAAGGAAAACATGTTTTACATAGGAATTTTACCTTTTTACATCAATTTAACTGATTAATTTTTAAAAATTTATGCTTAGGGATTGGGGATATAGCTCAGTTGGTAGAGTGCTTGCCTTGCATTCACAAGGCCCTGGGTTCAACCCCCAGTACTACACACACACACAAAATATGCTTTGAGATTGCTCATGAAGATGAGACGATAACCAATGAACCACCATCTTAAGTTATTTTGCTTGCTGACTATCATTTTTTTTATTAGAATGTTAAACATCAGTAGTTGGGTTCATCCTAATAAAAATAACACATGCAAGGAATTTGGTTTCAGTTCACATTCTCCCGTTTTCTTTCCCTTCCTCCTTCCTCTCACCAGTCTCCTTCTTCTACTCTACTGATCTTCATTTTGTTTATTTATTTATTTGGTTGTTTGTACTTCTACATGAAGGTGAGATTCCTTGTGGTATATTTATATAGATGTATAGCATATTTTTTAAAAAATTCATTTATCATTTCCTCCCCTTTCCTGTCAGCACTGACCCTCTTAATCTCCTTATACTCTACTGATCTTCCTTAAGTATTTATAATATCTGATCCTCCTCTCCTTTCCCCCCTTATTTCGATCTAGTTTCCACATATGAGAGCTTGTTTGGAGGTTACAGGGGGAGGCAGCTATTCCCATATCCTATTCTCCTCTATCTGGGAAGGTCATCCTTTTCTACCAAGCATGCAGCTTCTGGAGGGAGGAACATGAAGCAATGAGGGAGGAAGAGGACACCTACCTAGCCAGCTAGATCAGCTGAATCAACCCTGGTGAGCAGTGGGGTGACAGATATTGCAGTTGAATGGCCCTTACATCCATAGCTTTCACATATAAGAGAAAATGTTTGATCCTTGATTTTCTGAGACTGTCTTATCTCACTTGGCATGATGTTCTTCAGATCTATTCATTTACTGACAAATGCAAATTTCCTTTTCTTTTGGCTAAGTAGAGGGCACCTGAGTTGAAACCATAATTTGGCTATTTTTAATCATGCTGCCATAAACATTGAGGGGGCTGTATTACTATAGTATGCTGATTTTAGTTTTTTTGGCAAAATACCAAGGAGTGGGATAGCTGGGTTATAGTCATTTCATTCCTAGGTTTTTTTTTGAGGAATCTCCATATTACTTTCCAGAGTGATTATACCAATTTGCAGTTCCAACTACAATGTATGATTGTAGCTTCCACCCCTACATTTTGCCAGCATTTATTAGTTTTGTATTCTTGAAAATTGCTCTTTGACTGGAGTGAGATGAAATCTTAGTGTAGTTTTGATTTGCATTTCCCTGATTGTTAGAGATGTTGAACATCTTTTCATATATTTGTTGGACATTTGTTTTTCTTCTTTTGAGAAGTGTGTGCTCAGTTCTTTTACCCATTTGTTGATTAGATTTTTTTTGGTATTAACATTTTTGAGTTCTTTTATATTGTAGACATTAATCCCTTGGGAGAGGAGCAGTTGGTAAAGATTTTCTCCAAATCTGTTGGTTCTCTCTTCAAGCTCCTAATCATTTACTTTGCTGTGGAGAAGCTTTTTAATTTGATGGTATCCCAAATATTGATTCTTGGTTTTATTTTGTGAGCTGTAGGGGTCTTATTAAGAGACTCAGTACCAGTATGATAATGTGTTCATTCTATGTTTTTGTCTAGCAGTTGTCAGTTTTCTTGTCTAATTCCTATGTCTTTGATCCATTTTGATTTGACTTTTGTGCAGGGTGAGAGTTGGGAATCTGATTTCCTTCTTGTCCAGGAATATATTCAGTTTCCCCAGTAACATTTGTTAAAAAGATTGTCTTTTCTCCAATATGTATTTTTGGCACCTTTATTAAGCATCAAATGGCTATAAGTATGTGAGTTTGTCTGTGTGTTTTCCATTTTGTTTCATTGGTTCTTATGTCTTTTAAAATTCCAGTATCACGCTGTTTTTGTTACTATAGCTTTGCAGTATAATTTCAGACCAGTTATTGTGATGAGTCCTGCACCACTCTTCTTGGTTAGTTTTACTTTGGCTATCCTGGGTCTCTTATTATTCCAAATGAATTTAATTTCTAATTTTGTGAAGAATGTCATTATTATTTTGATGGAGATTGCATTGAACTTACATATTTCTTTTGGTGATATGTCCATTTTTACAGTATTAGTTCTGCCTACCCAAGAACATGGGTATTTTTACATCTTCTAAGGTCTTCAGTTTCTTTCTTCAGAGTTTTATAATTTTTGTTGTCGAGCTCTTTCATGTCCTTGGTTAGATTAAATCTCAAGAATTTAATTTTATTTTTTTTGAGATTATTGTGAAAGGGATGGTTTTCCTGACTTATTTCTTTGAAAAATCACTGTTGGAGTATAGAAAAACTATTGATTTATGGGTGTTGATCTTATATCCTGCTGTTTTGCTGAATTTATCAGCTTTAGAAGTCTTCTGGCAGAAATTTTTGGTCTTTTACACATTGGGTCATATCATCAGCAAAAAATTTGACTTCTCTTCCTATTTGTACAACTCTATTTAGTATGGTATTGGCTTTGGCTTTGCTACAGATAGCCTTTATACTGTTGAGGTAAGTTCCTTTTATCCTAGTTTCTACAGATTTTTTTTTATGTGAATGGATGCTAGATTTTATTAAAGATATTATCTGCATTTATTGAGATTATCATGTGATTCGTGCCCTTAATTCTTAATTATCTTTATTGATTTGTATATATTGAACCAAATTTGCATCCCTGGTATATTATCTTCCTGATGTGTTTTTGAATGTAGCTTGCTCATATTTTATTTAGAATTTCAGCATCTATATTCATCAGGGATATTGGTCTATAATTTTCTTTCCTTGATGTGTCTTTGTCTAGTTTTAGTATGAAAATGGATTCATAGAATATATTTGAGAGTTTTCCTTTCATTTTCACTTCATGGAATAATTTGAGAAATATTGATGTTATTTCTTCTTTAAAAATGTCTGATAAAACTCAGCTGAGAATCCATCTGGTCCTAGGCTTTTCTTTGTTGGAAGATTCTTAATTGCTGTTTCAATTTTATTACTTGATAATGGTCTCTTTAATGTTTTTTATGTCTTTCTGGTTCAATTTAGGTAGGTCACATATGTCTAGAAACTTGTCATTGTCATCTAGATTTTCCAGTTTATTGGCATATAAAGTTACAAAAATATTTTCTAATGATCCTATGGATTTCAGAAGTGTCTGTGGTGCTATCTCTATTTTCATCTCCAAGTTTATTTATTTGGGTCTTCTCTTTCTTTTGGATAGTTTGGTTAAGCATTTACCAATTTTATTTATCTTTCAAAGAACCAACTCTTCATTGTCTTGTTAATGAATATTGTTTTCTATACTCAATTTTGTCTCTGATCTTCATTATTTCCTGTCTTCTACTAATTTTGGAATTAGTTTATTCTTCCTTTTCTAAGGCCTTGAAGTGGAACATGAGCTTATTTATTTGAGAATATATTTTTTAATGTAGGTACTCAATGCTATAAATTTTCCTTTTAGAACTCCCCAGAGATTTTGATATATCATAACTTTGTTCTCATTTATTTCTAAGAATGTCTTGGTTTCTTATCTCATTTCTTCTTTGATCTATTCTCTATTTTAAAAAGTTTTGGTCAATTTCCATGTGTTTATGTAGTTTCCATTATTTTTCTTGCTGTTGATTTCTAGTTTCTTTCCATTATGATCTGATAAAATGCACAAGATTATTTTGACTTTTTTTGGATTTTCTAAGATTTACATTGTGACCTAGAACATAATCTATTTTGGAAAAGTTTCCATGAATTGCTAAGAAGAGAAATCCAGCTGTTTGGGGGGTAAAATATTCTGTGGATGTCTCTTAAGTCCATTTGATTTATAGTATTATTTAATTTGGAAATATCTTTATCAATCTTATATTTTGATGATCTATTAATGATAAGTGTGTGTTGAAATCACCCATTATTATTGTATTAGAATCTATCTGATATATTTTTTTAAAAAAATGTTTATTTATTTATTTTTAAGGTATAGATGGACACAATACAATGCCTTTATTTTTATGTGGTGCTGAGGATGGAACCCGGGTCCTGCCCATGCTAGGTGAGCGCCCTACAGCTGAGCCACAATCCCAGCCCCTGACATATATATATATATATATATTTAAATATAGGGTTTTTTGTTGTTGTTGTTTGTTAGAGTCCAGCTCCAGCAGGGGGTCTCAGGAGACAAATGGATGGTGAGGAGTCTGAGAAAGGCGGCGGAGAAACAACACAGACACTAGAGTGAATGTGCTGATTCTGATTCTTGTGAAGTTAATCATATATACTTTTCATTTTGGCAGATTAACAGTATTTTGTGGTTACAAAACAAGAAACATTATTCAAGGAAACAAAATTTTATGTAGCTACAATTAGATAAGAAGAATGCATCTTGGCTTATGCATAAGCAAGCATTTTTACTTTCAGTTCGCGTTTTGCTTTGAGCTGTTTCTGCTTAGTTAGCTTTTAATAATAGTTAGAAATGTCCCAGACTATTGACCTATACCTTGACTATTCTTTCTTAACTTACTGACTAGAACCAGTGCCACGAATATGGCAAGTGGTTAACTTGAAAAGAGAGGCTACTAATTTTAATCAATCAAGAGGAAGAGCATCAAATCATTGTGCACAAGAACGAGAACAAGTTGCCCAGTACCAAGCACTAATCTGTCTTCTTAATATTAATTTTTCTTCTCTAGATTTTAATTTAATTTCTCAAAAATTTCCTTGACAAGGGAGAGAAATGAATTACAGTAGATGGGGTAGAGAGAGAAGATGGGAAGGGAGGGGAGGGGGGATAGTAGAGGATAGGAAAGGTAGCAGAATACAACAGTCACTAGAATGGCAATATGTAAAAACGTGGATGTGTAACCGATGTGATTCTGCAATCTGTCTACGGGGTAAAAATGGGAGTTCATAACCCATTTGAATCAAATGTATGAAATATGATATGTCAAGAGCTTTGTAATGTTTTGAACAAACAATAATAAAAAAAATTTCCTTGACTGTTTTTTTCTACAGGAGGTTTCTCATTAAACATTAACAATTTATGTTCCACAGCTGAATCATTGCATTTATAGCAAACAGATCTATTCTTTAGAAGTAGTTCATTAATTGGGAAAGTCATGTTTTTCCCTTCATGCTTCATGGTCATATGAGAAGCCGCAACTATACTTATTAACAGGAATACAAAAACAAACCAGCCCATTCCCAGAAACATGCTGCGCTCCTCCAGAGGATGGACACCTTGTGCCATCCACCTCAGTAGGGCCTTGCCTTTGCCTGAGTCAGGGGAGGGGTGCAACAGTTGTTGTTGTTTTTTAATATTTATTTTTTAGGTGTAGATGGACACAACACAATGCCTTTATTTTTATGTGGTGCTGAGGATCGAACCTGGGTCCCACCCGTGCTAGGGGAGCGCTCTACCGCTGAGTCACAACCCCAGTCCTCTATCTGATATTTAATGTCAAGAGGTATTTGTATTTATGTAATTGGGGGTACTGATATTTGGAGTATATATTTGCCATGTTTATATCTTCTTGTTGGATTATTCTCTTTTAAGGCTCACTTCTGACTTCTCAATTCAGATTCTAAAATCAAAGAAGGCCAGAAATGAGATATTCCAAGCTCTAAAATAAAGCAATTGTCATTTTTTTTTGCTTGAAATCTGCATCATCAGATATAAGAAAGTTACTTCAGCTTGTTTTTGGACTGCATTTGTATGGAACATTTTTTTCATCTTTTTATCTTTAGCCTTCCAATGTCTTTGTCTATGAGATGAATCTCTTGCATCTTGTTTTTTTTTTTTTTTAAAAAGAGAGAGTGAGAGAGGAGGGAGGGAGGGAGAGAGAGAGAGAGAGAGAGAGAGAGAGAGAGAGAGAGAGAGAGAGAATTTTTAATATTTTATTTTTGTTCTCGGCGGACACAACATCTTTGTTGGTATGTGGTGCTGAGGGTCGAACCCGGGTCACACGCATGCCAGGCGAGCGCCCTACCACTTAAGCCACATCCCCAGCCCTGCATCTTGTTTTTTGATCCAGCAAATAGCTTATAGTTGCATCTTGTTTTTTTGATCCATTCTGCTAATCTTTGTCTTTTAATTGGAAAGTTGAGACAATTCATATTCAGTGTTTGTTATTTCCTGTCATTTTGATTTTTTTGATATATTTAATATTTAATCATATCTTAATTCTCATTTGGTTGATTATTCTTCTATTGGTCTTTCTCTACTTAGAAGTTTTGGGATTTCTTTTGGTTTTGATTTCCTCCCTCTGCAGTTTATCTTTAAGTATTCTTTTTAGTACTGGCAGGTTGTTCATGAATCTTTTTAGTTTGTCTTTGTAAAGAAAATATTTTATCCCTACTGAATTTGAAAGAGAGCTTTGCTGGATATAGAAATCTTGATTGGCAATTGTTTTCTTTTAGAGCTTAGAACATCTATTATTCTTGGCCTTCTTTGGTTTTTGGGTTTGAGTTGAGAAGTCAGGAGTGAGCTTTGTTGGTTTGCCTCTAAATGTGACAATGTTTCTCTTTTGCAGCTTTTAGTATTATTTTCTTGTTTTCTGCATTCATCATTTTGATTATGATATATCTTGGTGAGCTTCTTTTCTGATTTGGTCTATTTGGAATCCTGTACGTTTCCTATATGTGGATGTCTTTCTCATTTCTGATATGGCAAAAGTTTTCTGTTACTATCACAATGAAAGTATTCTGAATACTTTTAACCTGTATCTCTGTATTCTTCTCTATCCCAATGATTCTCTGGTTTGGTCTCTTGATGTTATCCCAGAGTTCTTGTATATTCTGATAATGTTCTATCATTTTTCATCCTTTATTGCATACCGTGTACTCAAGTGAATTTTCAACAAATCAAAGTGGAAGGTGAAAAAATGTCTGAAATATTTTGAAAAATTTATCAGAGGTGAGGCAGAAGATAGCAGATGTAAACTGTTATGAAGAAATAGAAAATTAATTGAAATAATGAAACAATAAAGAGAGAAAGAAGGAATAGAAAAATTTGTGTGTTAGTGGCGGAATAGAGTGAAGAAGGAGAGATAGAAGGGAAAAGAAGCTAATCATGAACAAATGAGCAAGTGTAGGATCCAAATAACTTGAATCCTTGTATAATTATACTCCACCTAAGTCAATTCAAGTCTAAATAATTATAAAATGCAGAAGAAAGTTATCAGTGTGAAAGTAAAACTATATGATATATATGACATATTTTTTCAACCCATCTACACAAAAAGAACTCTCTCTCTCTCTCTCTCTCTCTCTCTCTCACACACACACACACACAAAATCATGCATATGGAAAAAGTAAAAATAATACAATACAAAGCAATGATATTTGAAGAAATTTGGAAAGTTAAAATTTTAAAAATGAATAAAAAATAAATAAAGGGAATACAGAGAAAACAAGAAATACGTAAAAATGAAAAAAAGAAGAAAAGACTCTTAAAAATATATATTTTTAAGTTGTAGATGAACACAATACCTTTTATTTTATTTATTTATTTTTATGTGGTGTTGAGGCTTGAACTCAGTGTCTCACATGTGCTAGGCAAGCATTATGCCAATGAATTACAATCTAAGCCCCAGAAAAGAATATTTTTTTTAAAAAATTTCTGTTTGTTCTTTTTAGTTATATACAACAGTAGAATGCATTTTGAGATATCATTCATACATGGAGTCTAACTTCCCATTTTTGTAGTTGTATATCATATGGAATGAAACTGCTTATGCATACATATATGAACATAGGAATGTTATGTCCAATTTAATTTTTGTCTTTCCCATTCCTATCCCTTCTCTACTCCCCTCTGTCCAATTTGGTGAACCTCTACCCCACTTCCCCCATTGTGAGTCAGTATTTGTATATTAGAGAGAACATTTGGCCTTTGTTTTCTGGGGATTGACTTATTTCGCTTAGCATAATAGTCTCCAGTTCCATCCATTTACTGACAAATGCTATAATTTCATTCTTCTTTAGGGCTGAGTAGTATTCCATTGTGTATATGTATCACATTTTCTTTATTCATTCCCTAAGTTGGTTCCATAGCTTAGCTGTTGTGAATTGAGCTGTTGTGAACATTGATGTGGCTGTGTCACTGTACTATGCCAATTTTAGGTCCTTGGTATACAGACTGAGGAGTGGGATAACTGGGCCAAATGATGGTTCCATTCCAAGTTTTCTGAGGAATCTTTTACTTCTTTCCAGAATGGTTGTGCCAATTTGCAGTCTGACCAGCAGTGTATGAGTGTACCTTTGTCCTCACATCCTCTTTAGTACTTATTGTTACTTGTATTCTTGATAATTGTCATTCTAACTGGAGTGAGATGAAATCTCAGTGTAGTTTTAGTTTGCATTTCAGAAAAGACTTTTTTTAAATAGAGTTTTCACTCATTTTGTTCTGCTTCCAAGGAATGTTTTTGTGGGAGTCATCATCGATCAACATAGTATTTCTTAATAATATGTTTCTGACTTTCTGTGTCTTTAGAGTTCCTTTTGTAGTGCAGTATTAAATTTCAGTGAATTCCCTTTGTTACTTACTTCTCTGAGGAACAGTCTGTCACTGTAAATCTGGTGCTGAGAAACTGCTGGGATTGTACCCTTCCTTGAATCTGCCATCTGCTGCCCTCTCACTAACTGTAATGTTTACTGCTTGGTTGTGCTATGGCAGTGTGATAGGCTGCCAAGAGACAAATAAGGACACTTGGAGGTGGGATATGAGATGTAAGGTTCATTGAGAAATGCTTATGTGGAAGATCTAGTGGCAACGGCTAGATATATATTTCAACAGACAGTGGGCCAACAATTTGTACTTCTGCTCCATGTTGTACCTTCAGTACCTTGCCAGAAAGCCCAATAGCAATGCACTAGACAGGTATGTCTCTGGTATTTTTCCAGAAAGTCCAGGGAGACCACCTGGATGAGCACTTCCCTCTCTATGGTATTCCACCCCAGTTATAGCAGGAAGAGGGGTTTTATAAGTTAGGCTATAGAAGCAGTGACAATAATTTGCTTAGTTTTCTTTGTTCCTTGTATGACTAGTATCCCAAGGAGCAGCTGCCCTGGTGTACATGTAAGAAAGTAGCTTTCTGTAGATAAGACTAACCTGCTCTTATTTCCAGAATATATGAGAGAAAGCCAGAGTCCTTCCATGTGTATCTAGACATTGTGGCTCACACCCACTTTCATTGTGCACTTAACTTGGCTAGTTTGTTTTGGGAATGGAAAGGGCATTCAGGGATATGGTGTTTTGTTTTTAACTTTTCTTTAGGGGCAACACACTGATAAGTTTTGTAATATAGAGCTAACAAAAGCTCATTATACTAGTAAACTTTTGTGGGAAAATGATGCATCTGTATTTTATTTAATGCTAAAAATGCTTTAGACATGCCTGATTTACTCAAACCAATAATATTCTTATTTTCCAAAGGTTACTCAAGTCATGTGAATTTGAATAGCATTTGGGTTATGTATTAGTGAACTATTTGTCATAACGAAGCATTGGCTACAGTTAACTTTACAAGAGGTTTATTTAAGTTCACTTTTGGCGGTTCAAGAACATGGTACTTCCATTAGCTCAGTTCTGGTGGGATCTGTCACATCATGTCAGAGAGGAATAGTGGGAGTATATATGAGAGTGTGGTCACATCTTGAGTCAGGAAGTAGAGAGAGCTGAGTAGAGTCAAACTTGTTCCTTTCATAACCACGCTTTTTGCAAGTGCTACTTAAGAAGTCACATTAGAAAATATCTCATGGATCCAGTGATTGAAGGACATGGTACTAGACCGCCCCCCCCCATTTCTTTAAGGTTCTACCACTTCCTAATACCATCACTCTGGGAACCAAGCCTCTAATTACGTGAACCTTTGTGGAGACACAATTAAACCATATCAAAACCATAGCAGGTTTAGTTCTTAATTTTCTGAAAGAATGTTTTATTAGCATAAGCACTGATTTTCTTTAGTTCAATAAAACAGCACTCTTTCACAATTTATTTTTGAAAATTTTATAAGGAGGTAGGAAAATATCACACATACATATCATACATCTAGATATACATAAGCATATAATCAGAAACAGATCTTATTACTTTCATTTAAAATTTTTAGTCATATGTCGGGTACATTAACACAAAACTCATTAATTTGCCAAAGTATATCTGATTCAAATTGTTGTGTTTTTTTGGGTCAAATGAATAGGATTTCCTTCCCAGGTGGCTAAAGCTTTTGAATATTTGTTAAAAAAGTTTTAAAGATTTTAAAACATAATTTTCCTTCTGTAAGTATTTTTTTTCAAAGATGCAATCTTTGTTTCATTTACTCTTTTAGATGCCTTTTTGTATCAAATAAAGAATGCATCTCATTGATTTTATGGCATTTTAGATCCTGTTTGTCTTTTGTTAAATTACTTTATTGTCATATGATAATTATGGTGGAATAAAGATCATTAAAATTTAACAATAAAATAAATAAAACATAAAACTATTCTAAAATGGTGGAGCAGTTGTGATTATACACATACATTGTATCTGCACTAAAACTTTGTATGATAGCATTCTTTGGACTTATCTTAAGTAATAAAGTTCGGCACTTTGATATGACAAGTACGTAGTTTAAATAAACAGGTAGAAAAATTTAAATTACAAAAAATTTGAGTGTGTAAACTATACAAGGAATTTTCTGAATGTTGTTGTGGTAAGATGTGAGGCAAAGATAATATGATTATGGGTAAATAAGATCCCCAAACTGAAAACTGTCCATTGAAGGGCATACAGGCAAAGGGGTTTATTTCAATGGTCTGTAGTTTGAGTTAGATAAGAAATTTTAAGAGGCAGTTGTTTTGCCACAACAGGAAGTATATGCTTATCTTTTCTTTTAAATTATCAGCAATTTGTTGTATGTGAATGTTGTGCTCAAAGGTCAAGGTAGATTTTTCCTACACATGTGATGTTTTACCCACCTTTGGCTGTTATTACAGAGTACCCCCAGATTCAATGTATCTTTTATCAGCTTAGGTTCTAATAATGTAACAAAGCTGGCCATTTGTAATGTTTTTAAAAGTGTTCTGCTAAAAGAAGATGAAACCGGTTTGAGAGAAGTGTAGACATATTGTTTTTCCATGGACAGACCTCAGGAAATACAATTATCGAAAAGTCTGTCTTGTTTTTCAAACTGAGGATGATGCAAAATTCTTGAAGCCAATTCATTTGAAATACAGCCTTAATTCAGAAATTGGAGACAAGTATCTAAATGCTTGTACTTTCTAAGGTCAAGGTGCAAGTCTTCCTTACATATAAATGTTCTTTGCATATTTCTTTTGGTTAGTCTTGAAAAGTATTAACTTATGTCCACAAAATTTGCATGTTCCCATCCATTTAGTTATATGTGTATCTCTCTTTCCTGACGTCTTTATTTTCTTCTTCTATTTCCATGAGATTCTCATCCTTTGGTTCCAGAGACACAAAAGAACCAATAACTTCATTATATTTCACAACACAAAAATCATATATTATTGAAAAATGATTACCATTGTTAGTTAATTACTTTGAATACAGAAAAAACTTGCATTTATTTAAACTGCTTTGACGATTTTCTTCCAAATTGATATATTTTTTTTTCAAAATTGATATATTTTTAATGATAATTCATACAGTGACAAAAATGAATTCATTCCCTTCTATCTTTCAACTTGTAATTTCTTGTGACTTGCCCAATACTGTCAATGAAAATGCCATCTTGGGCTGGGGATGTGGGTTAAGCGGTAGCGCTTGCCTGACATGCGTGCGGCCTGGGTTCGATTCTCAGCACCACATACAAACAAAGATGTTGTGTCCACTGAAAACTAAAAATATAAATATTAAAATTTTCTCTCTCTCTCTCTCTCTCTCTCTCTCTCTCTCTCTTTCTCTTAAAAAAAAAAAAAGAAAATGCCATCTGACCATGATTCAAGACTTAAAATCATGTACTGTTTTTTCTCCCTCAATTTTGTTTTCTTCAGACTCTGGTAGAACTAAAATAAACCATTCAAACTTGAATTTATCCCATGCATTTGCTATTATCTGTTGATATCATTTAGAAATACTCCCAAGTAGAAATATATCCTTATGTTGATGGCTCTCTAGTCCTCATCTACATTGTGCCTTCTCACTTTATTACCTTTCTTTTAGAGACAGCCTTTCCAGCTAAATAAACTATTACAATGTCCAATTTAATTTTTGTTATAGTTTAACATTAAGATTCTCTCTGGCTCAATAGTTCTATTCTTATTTTCAATTTACAAAACTCTTTAAACTGACTTTCCTGCTTCTAGACTTGAACTCCTCCAGACTAGTATTCACATGCATCCAGAAGCTTAAATTTATTCATAGCACTCTACCACTTAAGGTTTGGCTCAAATTCTCCACTTCTACAGGATATATTTCAGATTCTTCAGTATGGTATTCAGAGCCCACCATGATCTGACTTTTACTTCCTTTCCAGTCCTCACTAAACTTGAGTACCTTTTCTTCCTGCCTCACTTTGCATAGTATACTCCAGACATGATAATTTACTTATAGAGAGCCCAGACAGCTTCACAAATTTCCTTTTCTTTTCCTGCAATATTATTCTGTTTATCTTGCAAATATAAACTCAAATTCCAGTTTCTTTGAAATGTTTCCTAGACTACCTTCCTACTTGAAGGCTGGACTTCTTTCAAAGGCTGTAACACCTTAAAGCATTAACAGGTGTATTAAAAGTTCATGTGGCAGAAATTACACACTAACTCCCTCAGTCTTCACATATTTTCTGACCTGTCTTGTTAAAGACATTGGAAACAAGAAACTGCGTTAGATGCTTTAGATGTGTAAAAGTCTCCACCAACTAGACTATCTTATGAGAACTCAGAAGTCAAATGTTTTCTTTTTCCTTTCCTTTCCCTGTCCTTATCCTTCCTCCCTATCTTCCTCCTTTAAAAAAACTATTTTGCTAATAGCATGCAGGGTGTGGGATGTGAGTATTCAGATTCAATGACCAGCCTCAACATTCTACCTTAAGGAAGCCATCCTCATGGGTAACTGGAGACAGTGTAGCAGTGCATCAGTAGAGTGCAGCCCTCTGTCCTGCAGCTTCATGATGTGAGCCTGAATTCAATAGTCGGGTGATGGGCCACTAGTTTTGGCTCTTCTATGCCTCCCAGAGTTTTTAGAGATGCCTATTTCCCTGCAGTACATATCTTATAGTCTGACATGCCTGAGATGGTTTAGGTTTCCTACCCTGAAGTCTGATTCAGTTTGCTTCATTTAAACTGTAACTCCTTTGAAAATAGGAATAAGGTTTTTAAAAAATTATAGGGTTGATAAACTATAGTTGTATGAATTTATGGGGTACAAAGGTATTTTTGAACACAATGTGGAATGATTAAATCAAACTAATTAACATATCATATCACATTTAACTTTTTTGTGATGAGAACATTTGAAACTAAACTCAGTGATGTTGAAATATACAGTATTGTGTTATTTGTATTCATCATGTTGTGCAATTGACCCAAAAAAATCATATGTATTCGTCTAACAGGCTTTGTACATTTATTTATTATCTCTATCCACCGTCCTCCCAACATGTATAAACCATCATTTTTATTCTCTGGTTCTATGAGCACGATTGTTTTAGATTCCATATATAAATGAGAACATATAGTATTTATCTTTCCATTCTTGGTTTATTTCATTTAGCATAATGAACTATAATTTTATTCAAGTCTTTGCAAATGATGTAACTTCTTTTTAAAAGTGCTATTCCATGAGGGATTCAAGTTAAGAGATTAGAGGAAGGCTACATTTCCAGTGGCTCTGTGGCTCAGGATATAAACAGTGGGAGTACAGCCTCTTAATGAGCATCTCAGTGAGGTAGGTGAAATTCAGTATCAGATGGTCAGAGTCTCTTAGAGACTTAAAAATTTAGGTGCATTGAACAATGAACAAGAAAAGGTACATTGGGGCCAAGTTGGTTGCACGCAGTGGCAGCAGCACTGGTTCTATTCAGAGGGGTGTGATAACATAGAGAACTACAGCAGACAATTTGGCATGGTAAAACCTGTAGAACAGAAAAGGAACCTGAACTTATGTGATCCAGAGGCTGCACAGTGAACTAGTGTTTGAAAAATACTCGTTTCTCAACTGGCAAGCAGAGAGCTGAGGCAAGGAGCCACCTTGAGGAGTCCACAATGCAGCTTGCTACTGTGGGAGCCTGGGTGATCATAGCAAATATTGCCATAGTGTCCCCCAAACCACCTACTGGGTGGCCTAGGATGTACTTAGCAGAACATGAACAAAACAGGCACAGAGAAGATTGTATCCAGGGGGATTTAAGTTGGAGAAATGGAGGGGAGTACAACTTGCTTTCCGTTCGATTCTGGTGGTTCATATGACCTGATGAAGGGAATCTGAATGGGCAGCATGATCAGACTTAGGAACTAAACCTGGGAAGACTGTATTCATGGGACCTATGGAAGGTTGGCTTTCATGCCCCGTGAGTAGAGTTCTCAGGAGACCGTAAGATCCAGACTCCCAGCAGAGATCAGCATCTACCTGGCCCTTGGGGTGTGTTGATTTAATCTCTCCAGAACAGATACACCCAACAAAATTGCTAAGGTCTGATTAGAGCTAAGTACCATTGCTGGGACTCCCCACTTAAAACTCTACAGGGCACCACACTGGGAGTGCATCAATCTGGTATTTCCAGACAGAACTCCAATTGAGAGTAAGTACTTCCCATATTCTGTCCTTAATTGGTGAGAAAGGGAATTGAATGGTATTTTAACCAACTTCAATTTTTGGCTACTCAAACTGATAGCTCAGTGAGCAACATACAAAAATGAGGGGATTAATAACCACCAGCCTTTTTTTCTCTCTTTCCATTTCCCTCTCTCTTTCTTTATCTCAGTACATAGCCCAAGAAGAAACAAAAAGAAGGATAGTTGGGCATAGGTACTAATCATCCATCCTCACTGAGGATTTTGACCACTTCAGTGGAGATTATTCCTTCATTTTTCATTAAGAATCTTTTCTATATCTCTTTTTTAAATAGCCATCACTTGCTATATCTATTTTGCTTTCTCTCTGTTCATATTTTGAACATTCTAAACTTTCTTATCACATTTTATTTTCTCTTAATAAACTGTATTTGCCATCATTTAGAAATATTTATTTATATAATTTCTGCCTACACCATTCATGTTTTCATGATTTTCCTGTTATCATTATTGTGGGTGGCATAGTTGACAGCTGTTGTTTATTTTAATGCCAGATCTACTTCATAGATATTTATTGCTTTTCCTTTTGGCAATTTCTGACTCACTTTTCTTTTTTTTTTTTTGGTGTGTGTGTATGTTAATTAGTGCTATAAATGTCATAGTAGGCATATGTTTTAATGCTGGATATTATTTGCTCCTGTTGTTGCTATCGTTTGTTTAACCATTTTCTGTGAAGGACTGGGAATATCCCGGGACACTACAAATTTGCAGTGTAGAGAGTCGCTGCTCACTTAAACCCAGCCAAGAGATAGCTAGCTCACCTTTATCCACACACAAACCATTCAAGCTTATTTTAGTCAGCTTGTAGTGGTTGTTACCAAAAGACCCAATATAAACAATTTTAGAAGAGGAAAAGTTTATTTAGACACTCATGGCTTCAGAGGTCTTAGTCCATAGAGAGCTGGCTCTATTACTCAGGGCTCAAGGTAAGACAGAACATCATAGCAGAAGGATGTGATGGAGGAAAGCAGATTGGGGGGGGGAGAGAGTGAGAGAGGGGGGTGAGAGAGAGGGAGGGAGGAAAGAGACTTAAAAATATGTTGAAAAGTTCCCAACACTTGATATCCCAAAACACTTTAGAAAGAGAATGTGGTGCCCTAAAAGGCCCACACATAAGAGGATCTGAACCATAACAAAACTCAAACTTCAATGATATTTTAATACAAAGAATATAAGACACAAAACCCCACTAACAACCAGGCTCCAAGAAGAAATGGCTGGGGGATGCGTACCAATAGTCCTACTCATGGACATCTATTCCTACAGCAAAATTGGAGAAAATTAGCACAAAGGCTATGGAGAACACACCTGTAAGGGGTCTCAATCTAGATCTGTACAATACTCCTTTAGAATATACTGAGTTGTTAAGTGAAGAAGAGAATCAAGAGAGAGTGTACACCACATATCCTGCTGTTCACAACACAATTGCCAAATCCACAAGGAAGATGCTACTCTCTTGAGGCCTACAGGAAAATTAGAATCCTCAAGCTTTGAAAAATATGCACTGTATCAAAATTCAATAATTTTTAGTCAGCTTTTTTGTTTGCTGTGACTAAAAGATCTGACCAGAACAATTTTAGGAGAGAAAAAGTTTATTTGAGGGCTCATGGTTTCAGAAGTCTCAATCCACAGACAACAGGTTCCATTCCATGGGGCTCAAGGTAAGGCAGAACATCATGGTGGAAGAGTGTGGCAGAGGGAAACAGCTCACATAGTGATCTGGAAGCAGACAGAGAGGTCTCCACTTGCCAGATACAAATATATACCCCAAAGCCATGCCCCCAATTCCCATCTCCTGGAGCCACACCTTACCACTGCAGTTACCACCCAGTTAATCCCTATCAGGGGATTAATTCATTGGATTAAGACTCTCACAACCCATTCATTTCTCCTCTGAACCTTCTTGCATTGTCTCACATGTTGGCTTTTAGGGGAAACCTCACATCCAAACCATACACTAATCATTATCAGAGAAGTAGCAGGAAAACTATCCTACAAAGCCCACTTG
Organism: Ictidomys tridecemlineatus; assembly: GCF_052094955.1. Classification (NCBI taxonomy): domain Eukaryota; kingdom Metazoa; phylum Chordata; class Mammalia; order Rodentia; family Sciuridae; genus Ictidomys; species Ictidomys tridecemlineatus. The sequence goes on along the minus strand of NC_135480.1, from coordinate 56,585,261 downwards.
GAAATATGTTGAAAAGTTCCCAACACTTGATATCCCATAATACTTTGGAAAGAGAAAGTGGCACCCTAAAAGGCCCACACATAAGAGGATGCATAAACCTCAACATAGTAATACAAGAAATATGAAAAGCCAGGTAACATGATGCCTCCTGAAGCTCAGAATACACCAGTAACCAACAACAAAGATACTGAAATGAATGAAATACCAGATAAAGAATTCAAAAGCATGATTATAAAAATGATAAATAAATCCCAAGAGATTTAACATGTAAATCAATAAATGCAAAGGTCAAAGGCTGTTTATTCATCTCAATAGACACAGAGAAAGCCTTTGACCAAATTCAACATCCATTCATGATAAAAACATTGAATAAACTAGGGATACCAAGGACTTATCTCAATATCATAAAGGCTATATATATAAAAAAATGCAAAGCCAACATCATAGTGAATGGGTAAAAATGGAAAGCATTTCTTTTAAACTTTGTTACAAGGCAATGATGCCCACTCTCACCCTTCTATTAAATATAGTGCTAAAAATTCTAGCCAAATTCTGGACAGGAGAAGGAAATACAAAGGTTAAAAATAGAAAAGGAAGAAATCAAATTATCACTGTTTGCAGATGATATGATCTTATTCTTAGAAGTCCCCCCCCCAAATATCCACCAGAAGACTGCTTGAGCTAATAAATAAGTTTATCATAGTAGCAGGTGGCAAAATCAACACACAAAAAGTCAATACATTTTTCTGTACATCAACAATGAATCTGCCAAAAAAAGAAATTTACAAAAATTTATCCCAGTGCCGGAGCCATGCGGCGCTCCTCCCATCCCGGAGGCCCTGTGGGAAGCAGCAGCAGCAGCAGCAGCAGCAGCCGCCGCCGCCGCCGCCGCCGCCGCCGCCGCCGCCGCCGCCGCCGCCGCCGCCGCCGCCGCCGCCGCCGCCCGTGTGCAGGGGCCCAGGCGCCAGCCGCGTGAAATGCTGCCCAACAGCTGGTGCTCAACATGCACCTGGTCAAGAGCCACCGCCTCCAGGATGGCATAGTAAATCCAACAATAAGAAAAGATTTCAAAACCATACAAAATTCTACTGTTGTCCAATTGAAGGATGCCAAGAGGTCCCGACAGACCATTTCCTCAGTTTTCTCTCGTAAAACAGCACTTTATGAAAATGCATGCCGAGAAGAAGCATAAATGCAGCAATTCCTGTGGTAACGAGTGGGACGCAGAGGACTGTGGCAAGATCTTCCAGTGCACATGTGGCTGTCCCTATGCCAGCAGAACGGCATTACAGTCTCACATCTACAGAACTGGTCATGAGATCCCTGCAGAACACAGGGAGAGATCCACCTAGTAAAAAAAGGAAAACGGAAAACTACCTACAAAACCAGAAGTTATCTAATAAGACCACTGAACCATTGAGCACCCAACCCCCTCCTCGGCCAGATCCTTAAGAACTAGAAACTTCAGAAAGAAAATTAGTAACTTCTTTTGCAGATTCTTGCAGCTCTAATGCCAGAAAACAGAGTGTCACACACCTCCCAGATATCCTCAGAAGTTGTTTCTACTAAAGCCCAGAGTGGCTCTGGTTAAACTTCCGGTCATGCAGTTCTCTCCTGTGCCTGTATTTGTGCCTACCACACGACTCTTCCACCCAGCCTGTGGTGTTAGGTGTGGATCCCGTCTCCACCGCAGGTGCTGTGCACTTAGTGCCCTTGTCAGTCGGAACCCTGATGCGTGGCCTAGAGTCAGAGGCTTGTTCTCTTAAGGAGAGCATACCTCCTTCAAAAATTATAAATCCTGTCTTTGCTTCTGGTGAGTCCTCATCGTAAAGCTTACCTAGGGGCTGCCAGCTACCAATGATCTCATTAGTATGCAAAAATATTTCTGGAAATAACAAGGGTTTTAGGAATTGTTTACTACCATGGAGAAAGACCAAATATGTTTTTAACATTACCACACCTATAAACACCCTTCCTGCACTCCACAGCAGACCAAAGTGGGGCACCAGAACTGCTTCCCACCATGCACCTACAGGCAGCATCTGACTTTTGTCCTCAGTGTTAAAGGGAAAGAGGACACCACCCTGCAACCCCGGATTTCAAAACTTTATACTTGTGAGCTTGATAGGGCGAGAGTGCAATCTGCAATTATTTTAAAGTTACTTTTTCTTCCATCCATCACCCATATTTTCCTTGAATAAAGAAACACAGGTCTAATAAATGTATCATTTGTGTCTTGAGGCTAGCAATTACATAATAAGTACATCTAAACTATCAAACTTACTCAGTAATCAAGAATATTTTCTATTTTGAGACAAGGACAGCATCAAGTATGTTTGGGGGGTTCTCTAGTTAGTAGATCATGTTTTTGTTTGTTTGATTTTTTTCTTGGTACTGGGGTTTAGACCCAGGGGCACTTAACCACTGTGTGACATCCCCAGTTCTTTTTATTTTTTCTTAAAGCTTCACTATGTTGCTGAGGCTGGCTTTGAACTTGAGATTTTCCTGCCTCAGCCTCCCAAGCTGCTGGGATGGCAGATGTTTGCCACTGTGCCCAGCCTGAATTCTTAATTATTGCCAAACTCTCAGGCAAGTGCAGCCTGTGTGTTTTCAGAGTTTACCCCAAAATGCTCTGTTCTTTCTGTGGCACATGCTTGTGCTGCTGAAAGCTAACTCCTCAAAATAGAACTTAAGAAGGAAACTAATGATTCATTAAAGTAAATTGATGGTTTTGGTAATAATGCTTATCCCATATGTCTGAAAGAGAATTGGTGATGGATTAATAATATATCCAAGCAGATGAACTAAAACCTAGTAGATAAGTTTGCTTTGGTCACAGTTACCTATGAATATGAGTTTCCAAATGAACATAAAGCCTTAACTTAGATTTTCATTGTTTTAGAATCATCACTACCTTAATGTTCAAACATCTATTTAAGTTGTCCTGATAAAGAAGAAATGCATGCTAGTTTATGGCTTTTTGTAAACACATATGCAGTGATCTATGGCTTTTCTTCTGTTTGTGACAATGTTTGTTAATCCAGCCAATAGTTATTTACAAAAAGTGGAGCATGTGATTTTTCTTCATGTACAAGAACTGTTCCCCTGCAAAACCTTAGTTACCTGAATTGTCCTAAGATCATTTGTAAAAATTGAAATACAATGATTAAAAGAAAGCTAGAATTAAAAACAAAAAACTATCCCGTTCACAATAACCTCAAATAAAATACTTAGGAATAAATCTAACCAAATAGGTGAAAGAACTTTACAGCGAATATTATAAAGCACTGAAGAAAGAAATTGAAGAAGACCTTAGAAGATGGAAAGACCTCCAACATTCTTGGATAATTAATTAATGTTATCAAAATGGCCATACTACCAAAAGTGTTATACAGATTCAAGGCAATCCTGATCAAAATACTAATGACATTCTTCACAGAACTAGAAAAACAGTCCTAAAATTCATTTGGAAGAATAAAAAACCCAGAACAGCCAAACAATTCTATGCTAAAAAAGCAATGCTGGAGGAATCACAATACCTGACTTCAAATTATACTACACAGGAATAGTAATAAAAACTATATGATGCTGGTATAAAAATAGACACATAGATGAATGGAACAGAAGACACAGAGATAAACCCACACAGATACAGGAATCTGATCCTTGACAAAGGTGCCAAAACACACATTGCAGAAAAGATAGCTTTTTAAACGAATGATGCTATCCAGATGTAGAAGAATGAGACTATTTTTTTTCTTTCTTTTTTTTATCTCTCACCCTGCACAAAAGTCAACTCAAAATGAATAAAAAAACATAGGATTAGGCCAGAAACTATTCAACTCGTCTGAAGCAAACCCAGGGTCAGCACACCAAATATAGGCACATAAATGACTTTCTCGATAGGACCCCTAAAGCTCAGGAAATAATATCAAGAATTAATAAATTCAATGGCTTCAAATTAAAAAGCTTCTGCGCAGCAAAGGAAACAATTAAGAATGTAAAGAGGACCTTCAGAATGGAAGAAAAATCTTTGCTAGCTGCTTTCTGACAGAGGATAAATATTCAGAATATATAAAGAACTCAGAAAGCTTAATACCCCTCCCCAAATAACCCAATTAACAAATGGGCAAGAGAACTAAACAAATATTTCCCAAAAAAGAAATACAAATAGCCATGAAGTATACAAAAAATGTTCAACATCTTTAGAAGTTGGGGAAATTCTGATCAAAATCATCTCACTCTAGTCACAATGCCAGCCATCAAGAATACAAACAATGGATCTGGAGTTGTAGCTCAGTGGTGGAGTGCTTGTCTTGCATGTGTGGGGCACTGGGTTTGATCCTCAGTGTCACATAAAAATAAACCAATAAAATGAAGATATTGTGTCAATCTACAGCTAATATATATATATGTATATATATATATATATATATATTTTTAAAAGAATACAAGCAATAATAAATACTGGAATGGATGTGAGGATAAAGGAACACTTTTACATTCTTTGCTTCCTGGTGTGATATCTCACCTTGGTCCCTGAGTAATGGAGCCACCTGTCTATGGGACAACTTCTTCAACTATGAGCCTCCAAATAAACTTTTCCACCTCTAATATTGTTCTTGTCAGGTCTTTTGGTTGCAGCAACAAAAAAGCTGACTAAAACATTTTTCTTTGTTATTTCTAACAAATATTCAACTTAAACTTTTGGTAAAATAGCAGTTTTAGAGGTTAATTACTAAATGGAAATTAGAATAATATAATAATTTAAAAACTTCCAGAATAGATCCAAACTATGTGTTTAATTAGTTAGGTTTAATTATCTGTGTTACAAAAGTGCTCATCACAGAAGGAAATGCAACAGAAAAGACAGATGAGGAACTAATAAGATTTTTGAGTATTTATCCTAATTTATAAGGCAGTAGAAATCTTTGTACCAGAAAAAAAAATCAATCAATGCTTTGACAGTGTTTGTAGGACAACTTGAAATTAGTAAAAGATTCCTCTTTTTTGCTCTCCAGATACAGAACAGGGTTGTTTGCCATCTTGAATGCAGTGCACATCTTTTTAAAACTGTTTGCTGCCTGTTGGAATAGCTCTAGGGCAAGTTCTAACTTATATCTGTTGGTTAGCAAGTATGTGATTCCTTGAGATGCAGCCTCAGTCTCAGTTTGGATCACTTGTAGAATTTCATGGAAATAACTAGAACTGTATCCTTCATTTCGTTGTTCTCTCATGTGTATTATTTCTTTAACCACATTCATAATTTGAGTTGTTCTCTTTATAATGTCTTTTTCAAATTCTTCCACAGGAGACCCATATGCTTGGGACTTTTGAGAAGTGAAAACATGTTTAGAATAATTGATAGAAAATGCTTTCTTTGTTTTACGGTACCTAATTTTGTTGACAATATTAGGATGCTGTTTAAAATGCTCTAGCAGAATGTTCTCTAGATCAATTTCAATATCAGGATCCTCAACAGATGGGGATAAGGGAGGCAGTAGAATGGAGATGTTCTCTGACCAGATCTTGTTGAACACATCCCTCAGTTCCTTATCATCTAACTCCATGCTCTTGGAGGACACAGACATTCCCCTGATTTTTTCTAAGAACATATGTTCAAATTTTACTTTTTGCTCATTCCAAAGATCTTGTATTTTCTTTCCACTAGTCATAACCTCACATTTTTTCATTAGTTCTACTATAAGCTCCTCTTTAAGAGTCTTCAAATTGTTTTCAAATTTAGCTTTCCACTGAGCTAATATATCTCTGTCTGTATCTTCTCGAAAATACTTTTCAAGTTTTTGCTTAATGGCTTCATGTTTTTCCACCACTTGTTTCTCTACTGGGCTTCTATTGATCTCTTCAACTCCTCCATTCTGAATTTGGTTGGTTAGCTGATTCTGCAATTCTAGCACATGACTTCTCAGCTCCCAGGTCCAGCTGTTGTACAAGGTCTCTAGTTTATTCATGACCATAACCTCCTTGGTGTTCCTGAACCTGAAGATGAAGTTCTCATTCATTAAAGTCTTCCATAAATCCCGTATCCGGACTTTAAGTTCTGATAACTTTAAAATATTTCCCCTGGATTCTTCTTTGGCAAGGTTAAGAATCCGGCTTTTCAGCTCCTGGACATTTTGGCTATAAGAAGGGTTGGGAGGGGCCATTGGGGGATAACCTTCCCAGAGACAAGCAAAGTAATGGATGTGGGTCTTGACATCAAACTTAATGATATCATTGAACTGGCATACATCTGGGCACTGTTCATATCTGGAAGCAGCAAGGGCCATTCCATCTAATTTCTCTTGCAGCCATCTTCGCCTTGCCATATTTTGATTTGTATTTATAACTTCTTCTATATTTTGATGAACAAATAGGCATCTTGGGGAGATAGTCAGTTGTTTCATCCTGAGAAAGGCATGGACAGCTATTTGCAGAATATCTTGCATTTCTGAAAGATTCTTTCCAAAAATATTGATCAGAGTTAAGTTTCCAAGTCCAATGACAAAGGTTGCCAACTCATTTTTCTTAACCTGTGCTTCATTGATGAGCTGTGGAACCTTAAGTCCTTCTGAGTCCACAACAAGCACAAAATCAAAACCCAGCTGTTCTCTGAGTATCTCTTCCACCTTCAGAAGCTGCATGTAGGCCCCCTGGGTACACCTCCCAGCACTGAGACTAAACTGTAGGCCAAACATTGCATTCAGCAATGTGGACTTCCCTGAGCCCTGCAAGCCAAGGACAGAAAGAACAAACACCCGTTTTTCTCCAAGTTTCTCAGAGACCTTGTCAAAAACAGCTGCCACCCATTTCAAGGGCACATATGAAGCATCTCCATCCATCAATTCAATGGGAGCCCCAGATACCATCAGATCAGCAGCCATTTGGGGAAGGGAGAGAAATAGTGTATTTGTTTGGGAGGAAGCTTCTTCCAGAGCTTCATAGATCTGGCCCACCTCTCTCAGGAATTGCTCAATTCCTAGGGTGGACTCACTGATCTCTTTGGAAACATCTTCTAGTTCAGCCTCCCAGAGTCTGAGGGAGTCAGTCTTTGACTGCTTCTGCTTCTCTGTTTGTACTTGAGCCAACAAGAAACTGTGCCTCTGGTGGAGTGTTTCTAAGTCTTTCTTGCTTAGTTGTTCCATGAACATACTTAGCCTTTGCAGAAAATAGAGCTCCATGTGAGTCTCTGGGTGTGATTGAAGACCATCAAGAAGAGAATTCATTAGGTCATTAAGGTCAATAACTTTGTGATATTGTTCACAGCGTATTTTTTGCTTTTCCATCTCAATCTCATTTTTGTATTGTTCAATGCTCCGGTTCCCTTTTTTTCTCACTTGATAGAATTCCTTATCCTTCTTGCACCAATCATACCATAGCTGTCCCTGAAGGGGAAGCAATTCTTCTTTTCTCTGAGATAGTTTCACTTTCCCCAGGAGATCTATGATGATGTCAGCCTTTTTTCCTGCTTCTTGACAATCTCTTTGATCCTCATCAATTATAAATTCATACTTCCTAGCAATGTTGGCACAGTTATTCAAACTGCAAGGAGATGTAGAATTCTTCAGCAACTTTTTTAATGTAGCTGTAATTTTGTCAGCTAATTCTACCTTATTTAGATTCTTGATACCAATTCTTACTTTGTGAGGATCACACTTCTCATCCACAATGTTTTCTACATTTTCAAACAAACAGATGAGTGGTTTGAGTGATTTAAAAAATTCAGGTAGAATGGAACTCTTCATTTTTTCTATGTCAGAAGTTGATAGGAGGAGTATAGTAACTGAGGAGACCTCAAGCAAGAACTTCACTTGCTTCTCATGCATTTCACCATTTCCATGGAGACTGGTGAAGGCAATACAGTTTTCAAATCTGTCCTCAGCTCTTCCACTTGGACAGAACCAGCATATTTCCACAACCCCTTCCATCAAAAGACAGCTGTTATTGTCTTTCTTAGAATGATGGTGAAAAAAATTGTCATGTTTGCCCTTACTCAGGAGTGAATTCAGAATCTGTGACTTGGAAGTGGAGACAGAATTTCCAACTCGTATGAAAGATACAATGGGGGTAGGTTGCCAGCAAATCAGTTGATTATCATAATTCCTAATTTTTTTCTCCCAACCTATTTTTTCCACCTCTTTCCAGCTTCTCCTGACTTGCCTAAGAGACCAAAGAGGGAATTCAATTTGGTGATTACAAGGACTGGGAACCAAAAATGGGAGAGCAAATTGACAAATGGAAAGTTTGGTCACCATATACTGTCTTGTAAAATCATCTGCACAGTGAAAAATTGCCATTTGTATGTCCATTGGGTGAATGCAATTTGGTATTATGGTTGTATGTGCTTCTTTGATAGTGAAAAAGTCTTCAAATGTTGGCAATTTCCTTTCTGATTCTGTAGTTTTCAGTGTCTGGGATACATTAGAAGTTGTTTCTATCTTACCTCTGTAAACTAGATACCTTGAATGGTAATCTAATACCAAGAGTTTCTCCAAAAAACAATGTGGTAGTTCCCCCTCAGCTCTTGGTTGACTGCCAAGGAAGGAGGTCTTATTTATAAAAAGATAATTGACTTTGGACATCTTCTTGGGATAATAGCATTCTAGATTAAGCCTCTTGATCAAGTCATGAAAGCGTTGATTTTTAATTGTTACTTCTTTATCATTGCATTGTTGAATATCTCTGGGAAGAGGAGTAAATCCGCTGGATGGTTTCTTTGGGTTAAAGAATTTTTTAAGTTTCTAGAAAGGAACAGAAACAATGATAATGGCTATTGACACTCTACAATAAAGAGACTTAGTTAAACTTATAATTTATTCATGCATGAATATATTCTTTAGCTTTCCAAAAATAAATTGAGTCCTTCTATGTGCTAGGTAATGGGCTGACCAAGGGATGAAGTATAATTCAGAATCCAACCTTGAAGGGCTTAAAACTTAATAGTGAGAGTTTTAAACAAGCATGTAGTCAATCATACTTCACTGTTATGCAAGTTAAAACACAAATGCACTGGAAACACATTTGAAAAAGTGACTAGATTTTCTTGGTAGATAAAAGTGAGAAGACTGCTTGACTTTTGTAGCAGATCATCATGAAAGTTGACAGGAAGTAAAGAGAGTCTAAGAAGAAATAGGAAGGAACCTACCATAAGAAAGATGCTTGTGCGAGTTTTATTATGGAATGAAATGGATTTTTCTCAGGCAGAAGAGTGGTAGGTGGAGGCATCTTAGATAAAGAGAACAGAAAAGTCAAGGCAAAGATGCGTGAAAGTTGGTCATATTAAGGTAACAGAAAGAAATTTTGAATATGTGAGCAGAAAAAAATGTAACTAGTGAGGAAAACTGAAAGGAAAATAAATTGAACTTTATTCAGTAACTTTTGACTTTGATAATCTCACATTATTATTATTATTATTCTAATTTTGGAGAGAAATGATTCATAAAAATAAAGAAATGTGTTCGCAGTGATACAGAAAGGAAGAGGGAGATGGACCTCTTTGGGACCTTGCTCTTCTCTAGGAAAACTTGGAGGCATATTGGTGCCAACTTGGAAAGACTACTAGAGTTAGTAAGTCTCTGAGATATAGACCATCGTTATGACCTAGGCACTCCACTCCATTCTAGGGCAAGCATATGTGCCCCAGAGTTGATTACAAACCTTAGAAACAGTTAGATTCTGCTTTTCCTCATCTGGTCCTGCTTCATTCTCTTGTTTCCTCTTGTTTGGCTTTTTGCCACACTTTCCAGTGGAAGATCCAGCTTTGAAGGGAAGATAATGTTAATTAATCTCTCAATTAAGAAAGCATGAAGAGGCTTTTTCCTCATCTACAACCACTAGTTTGGAACCAATAGTTTGACATAAATAATTGTGATGTCAGATATAAAAATGGCACAAAAACAACAATAATCATTTCAGAGTAATTGGGGCATTGCTGACAGAGTGTTCTCCCTCCCTATTATAAGATTTTTTTTCATTAGGATTCTTATATTGAACACTTGGAGCATGTATTTTAATAAGATGTATCTAATCTTATTCATTTCAATATATTTTTTGAAGTTTTAATTCCATGTCTTGAATGCGTTTTTGGGCAGTCCTTATAACTACTCCATTAATATTTAAATAAAAAAGATATTCAATAAGTCCTATTCAAACTTCAAATTTCAGTATTTGATTTAAAGCTGAGGATGCCATTCTGACTGAAGTGAGGTGGAGTCTTACCGTAGTTTTGATTTGCATTTTCCTAATTGCTAGAGATGTTGAAATTTTTCATGTATTTATTGGCCATTTGTAGTTCTTCTTTGAGAAATGTCTGTTTAGTTCTTCTGCCAATTTATTGATTGGGTTATTTGTATTTTTGAAAATCACACACACTTAATGTAGACATCTTAACCCAAGACTGTAAAACTCCTTAAAAACACAAGTGGAAAACTTCTTGACATTGGTCTTGGCAGTTACTTCTTAGATGAAGCAACAATATAGGCAGTGAAAACAAAAAAAGAGCAAAAGAGCCAGGCGCAGTGGCCCACACCTGTAATACCAGTGGTATGGGAGGCTGGGGCAGGAGGATTGCCAGTTATAGCAAATGAAAGTTTAACAGGAAGATGAATGTTTATGTTTGATGGAGATACATCTAACTAAAAAGCTCCTGCACATTAAAGGAAGAAAATAACAGAGTGAAAAGACAACATATGGGATAGGGAAAATTATTTACAAACTAACTATCTGATAAGGTGTTAATGTCTAAAATATATGAGAATCTCCTACAACTCAATAGTAACCAACAACCCCCCCCCCCAAGAACACCCTCCCAAGACAAACTGATTTAAAAAAAGAGCAAAAGAGTCAGGTGCAGTGACCCACACCTGTAATAGCCTCGGCTCCAGAGGTTGGGGCAGGAGGATCGCCAGTTCAAAGCCAGCCTCGGCAAAAGCGAGGTGCTTGGCTGGGGTTGTGGCTCAGAGGTAGAGCGCTCACCTAGCATGTGTGAGGTCCTGGGTTCAATCCTCAGCACCACATAAAAATGAAATAAAGATGTTGTGTTTACTTACAACTAAAATAAATAAATAAATATTGAAAAAAAGTGAGGTGTTAAGCAACTCAGTGAGACCCTGTCTCTAAATAAATTACAAAATAGGGATGAAGATGTGGCTCAGTGGTCGAGTGCCCCTAAATTCAATCCCTGGTAATTCCACCTCCAAAAAAATTGAGCAAAAAAATTAAATAGAAATTTCTCTAAAGAAGACATAAAAATGGCCATTAAACACATTAGAGAATGCTCTACATCGACAATTATTAGGGAAATTCAAATCAAAACCACATTGAGGTGCTACTTAAACTCATTAGGATGCATGAAATCAAATAAATGGAAAATAACAGGTGCTGGAGAGGAGGTAATGAATTAGGAAATTTGTACATTGTTGGAGATAATGCAAAACAGTTCGGCTACTATGGAAAACACTTTGGTGTTTCCTCAAACATTAACTATAAAATTATCATATAACTCAGCAATTCTACTCCCAAGTATACACCCCAAAACATTGAAAATAGGTACTCAAACAAGTTATTTGTATGTATATATTGCCATAATAGCACTATTTTCCTTAGCCAAAAGGTAGAAACAGATCAAATGGAAAACAAAGTGTGGCAAATACTTAAAATGGAATACTATCTACACATAAAAGGCATAAAGTGCTGATACATGCCACAATGTAAATGAAGCTCAAAAACATACTAAAGTGAAAGTATCTAGGCACAAAATTCACACTGTATGATATCATTCATATGAAATATCCAGAATATATAAATACATATAAATATACAGAACACAGATTCATGGTTTCCAGGGTTTGGGAGGAGTAGGGAGGGTAAAGGGAGGAAACTGTTTAATGGGTAAGGGGCTTAACTTTAGAGTAAAGAACATTTTTTGGAACTGGACAGGTGATATTTACACAACATTGTGAATGTACTAAATGCCATTGGATTGTTCCCTTTAAAATTAACAAATAAAACAAAGGTATTGTGTCCATCTACTATATATATATTATATATAATATATTATATGTATGTATTATATATATGTAATTTTATTTTATGTGCATTTGAGTTCAGTAAATTATTTTTTAATGAAGCAGCATGAAACATAGCTCCTTTTATAAATGATGCTGTCATGTCTATGTGGAATTAATTACAATGAAGATTTCAGGGAAAGTACTGAATCATGTCCGGCAAAAGAAGGGGTGGATTAGTTTTAGACTTACATTCTTCTATGAATTTGCTGATCTTCTCTGCCAGGCTGCGCTGGTTTATGGCTTTCAGGACCTCGTGGGTCACAGTCTTCGAGTATTCTTCCCCATAATATTGGATCAATAGGTCAGCAAGTGTGAGTGCGTTTGCTTGCTGCAGAGTGCCCCTACGAATGTGGTCATATCCTGCAGCAAGAGGTATGCTTGTCAGTCGGAATTTGAACTTTGACAATTCCTCCTCGATGAGGTCCTCAAGGATGGTAAGAAGGAATTCCTTTGATGTGCTTTCCATTCTGCACAGTTGAATCCTGAGGAAATGATGTCCTTGAAGTTACTGACCTGAAATGGATTATCACATGAATGATGGGAATTACATGAGGCAAGTGCTTGAAGAGAAGTCAGAAAAAGAGAAGTAGAGGGGAGATCAGTAATGTTTTGCTGAAAAACAAAACAAACCCTGATCCTCAGAAGATGTGCCTATGGTATATATTCCTTACATAGAGGATATTTGTCAAAGATTCAGAACAACTTACCTGCCTTCCCTTTTCCCCACAATCTTGCTGTATCCCTAGAATTCCCAAGATTGTCTATTAGATGGTATCTGTTTGTGGAGAATAGAATGAGATGGGATCCTATGGAGTGGGATGTATGTTATTTCCTAGTAGATAGACACCTATTTCCTAGTAAAGAAGTAAGTGAATTGTAAGCAGTTACAATGAATGAAAGTTTAACAGAAAGACAAAGATACTTATGCTTGTATTACTTGTGTGTCTTGGGTGGGCAGGCATCTTTTTTTAAAGGAGATTTTATTTTCATATGAAAATTGGGACAAACAATAGGAATAGCAAAAATTAGTTCTCTGATTTCTTGGCATTCAATAGAATCTTTACCCTTCTCCTGTGATTCCTACTCTCATTTGCTTCTACTTTGTCCCAAGCTGAAAAATAACTTTTCTAGGTGTGTAAGTATTTGAAATTAAAGCCATTATCACCATCTTTTATCAGTAATATTGCTGTCTTCTCCAACCCACCTCATCTTCCCCATTAAAACCCTGAGTATTCTTGAAGCTACAATAAAACATCTCTTTTCTAATGTTTCTTTTGATTTTCCCACAAAGATGAGATGTTATCTAATTTTCAACTCTCATAATTCTTATGACACTTGTTATAATTTTCTGTGTCTTTCAATTATTTCCCTCTGCTAGGTAGCAAGGATTCTTAACTAAATAAGCAATATACCGAGTATCAATTACATCCTGACTACTATGATAGATGTGCAACATAATTATCTTATTTATTTGTAACAGAAAATAAATAGGTATTATCCTATTTCATAGATTTAAAAACTGTAAAGCTACATACAGTAAGATAAGTTTGTGAGTAGAACAATACATACAAGTCTTTCCAGTTCAAGAAACACCATTTTCCCAATACACCAATGGATATTACTCATTATTATGTATACTTCAGTTTATATAAAAATGCTTTTATTTAATTTATTTTTTTAATTTAATTTATTTTTTAATTAAATACAAAAATCAAAAGATCTTTAACTTTGCTTCTTTTTCCCACCTTCTCACCCCAAAATCACCAATTATGTATTTAACTTTTTGCTTTCATTGCCAAATTAACATCAGGCAATATTTTAACACAGTGCAACAAGAAATGGTCCATGTGATGGATTCTCAATTATAAAAATAGAGACAAGATTTCTTCCCACAGAGTATTTTCATATCAGGTCGGGGTAGGATGTAGAAGGAAATGTAAAAAAAACAGTAGAAAAACAATAGAAATATTAGTATGATTATTTCTGCTATTCAGATGATGGAATAGGATGATGTGGTGAAATACTACCATGGAATGGAGGATAGGGACTCTTGGGAAAAGACTACTCTGATGATGTGATAGTTAACATTAAACCTGAAAGGAGATAAGAAGGCTGATATGTGAAGAACTGGGAGAAGAATAAGGAAGAGACAAAGCAAATGCCTAAAACAGAATAACATTTTGTGTTTTGAGCACTAGAATAAAGGCCAGTGTGGTTGGAACAAAACTGCAAAACAGAAGAACGTCAGAAAGCTGTGATTCATATAGCATCTTTTTAGGTCATGTAAGGATTTGGGGTTTTGTTCTATGTAATGCGAAGCAACCAAAGAACACTGAAATTTGAAACATTAAGAAAGCATTGTAGTGGTCCAAAAATAATGGCAAATTGGACTGAGAGTATAGTAAAGAAATAGTGAACAATGGTCATATTTAGGTTTTACATTGTAGGCATTCCCAGCCAGAATTATTGATGGTTTTGTTACGGGATATAAAGGAAAGTGCAAATTAAAGGATAATGTGGTAGACAGGAGTCTAAGATGTTCCCTGGGATTCTCACCCCCTGGTGTACATACTGTGTATCATTTTTTTTCTCTTTAATGTGAGCAGAATCCATAAATATGACCAGACATCATTTCTGTGATTATGTTACCTTTGATGGCAAAGGGAAAGTTTTACTGGGAGGCTTTACTTAATAAGCTATGCTCTTAAAAGAGATAAGAAGCAGCAGCAGGTGGACTTCTGTTTATGTAGAAGGAAGCATGTTGTAAACTGCCTGCATGGGTCACATGTTAAGGAATTGCAGGCAGCCTCTGGGGAGTGAGACTGATCTTAGGCTAACAGCCAGCAAGAAAATAAGGATCACAGTCCTATAGGTACAAAAAACCGAATTATTATAATAATTTAAATGATTTTGGAAGATGACCTTGAACTTGAGTTGAGAACTGCAGCATTTTGATACTTATATTGCAGCCTCTAGTAATCTTGAACAGAAGATCCAGGCCACCCATATTTAGACTCCTGACCCAACTAAAATAGTTAATTAGTATTTTTAAAAATAGTTTACATAATTTATTTAATAATCTTGCATCATTCATGAAATTTAATTAGAAAGGTGATTGATGATGATGATAGCAATATATTCAATTCTTACAATGAATTAGGCAATATTTAGTATATTAAGCTACTAAATTGATAATTTTTTATGTAGTGATTGAAAAAAAATACAGAGAATTCTAGCACAAGCAATAGATTGATGATGGTGTTATGCTTATGGTCAAGATTTATTACATGAACAGATTGGGGTCTTACTTAGGTTACAATATATCATAGAAAGGTAAGTGAAGATGGTGATTAGACTCATGTGGGGTGCATATTTTAAGGGATAGGTCCAATTTGTAGATACTAATTAGAGAGCCATCAGTATTTGAAGGCATGGGATTTGTAAGGTCTCTTGGGAAGAAGGTATGGGAGAGAAGAAAAAGTGCCCTGGCACTAAGTAACATTCCAACATTTAAAGAAGCAGTAAAGGGGACTAAACAGAAGGATCCAAGGAGGAAAAGTTAGAGAATGAGACACAAATGGGATCCTTGAAGACTGTGTCTTGGTCCCTTGAGTTTCCAAAGAATCTATTTTTGTTTTCTTTATATATTTTCAGTATTTTTTAATACATTGGTAGAAGATCACCACAAAGGTTAATATTTTGATACTAGTAGGAAGTAATGACTGTCAAAGTTGGGACTGATTAGATATAAAAAATCAAAACTATTCAAAGGATTAAAATAGTAGGACTTTTAAATTATTTGTGGAAATAGAAGTATAGGAGGCTTTAAAGGTGATTCCTATATGAAAAATTTTGATATATATGTATATTAAGAATTGTAATGCAAAAAAACAAAGTACATGTATAAAGGCATAAATTGGAATGAACATACTTTATATACAGATATGAAAAATTGTGTTCTATATGTGTAATAAGAATTGTAATGCATTCCACTGCTGTTGTGTATTTAAAAAAATAAAATCAATAAAAGATAAAAAAAGAAATTAAAGCAACATTTTAATAAAAAAAGGTGATTCCTAAGTTTGTGCATAACTGAGTAACTTATTGAAAAGGAAGACTACAGGATTTGGGAATAGAAGAAGACGATTGATTCAGTTATCGTACATTGAGTTTAATATAATGGTTAACATGTATGCTTTGTAATTTCTTTTAAGTGCTTTGCATGTATTATTTATTACTTACAAAATATTAGTAATATCATATGTGTAATTTATACATGATAAATCAGGTCTTTCTTGACCATGGCTCTGTAACAACTTGGTTCTAAAACCAATACTTTTTTTGTGTGTGTGGTGTTGAGGATCGAACCCAGGGCCTTTTGCATGTAAAGCTAGCATTCTACCAAGTGAGCTGTATCCCCAGCCCTAGAAACAATGCTTTTAACTCCCATATCAATATCCTAGTGGAGAAACCAACTCATAGTTGTGCTCTGGAGGCCTCTTTGAGCTAAAGATTTAGATTAGGGAATCATCATAATGATAAGAGCCAATACCGTAAAAAATAAACGCAGTCACTCAGAGGAAATGTGATAAGAGATTAGAAAACTAAGGGCTCTTTATATGCAGAGCTGATATTCATTAGGCTGCAGGATGATTTTATCAATTGTTAAATATTGAAATACAGTGCTTTCATACTGTGATAAATAGATTCTTTTACTTCCAGATTCCCCCCTTCTCCAGCTTCTCAGGTTCCAATGAGTCCTAGATCGTTTCTGCCAAGGAGTAATATTCTCTATTTCATTTTGTTTATTTGTTCTGCTACTTAATTTTTAAACAATAATTTACTGAATATATTATATGGTGCTATAGTAGATGATGGAGAATCAAATATAAATTGAGTACTTTCCTGCCCTTAAGAAATTTATGAAAAATGACAGATCTAAGTACAGCATAAATGTGATTAAGCTTGAATGCAATTACTTCAGCGTGTGGTACAGGAATTTAGAGGATGAAGGAGTTATTGTTACGCATTCACTGAATTCATTAATTCTAAAAGTATTAAAAGCCACTTTTCAGAGGCTGGGGCCATAGCTCAGTGTCAGAGTGCTTGTGTGAAGCAATGGGTTTAATCTTCAACACCACATAAAAATAAACAAATAAAATAAAGGCATGCTGTCCATCTTCAACTACAAAATAGTAAAAAGAAAAAAGAAAAAAAAAAGAAAAAAATTTTCAGCATCCTAGTAAGAGCCAAAATTCACAAATGAGGTTAAAATGAAAGCAAAGCAGCTTTATTTGGGTGCAGAATAGATTTGCAAATCAGAATACAGAAGTTCAGGTTGGAAACTGAGTGGATGGTCCCACGAAAAGAGGCAGGATTGAGATTTTTTTATAACAAAAATGAAGAGGAATATCAGAATTTATTTCTCCATCGGCATTCCTTGGAGATAAGCAAAGATTGAGCAATGGTGAGAAACTAATGTGAATCAGGTTGGTTGCAAAATTTTCAAGTCCTTTGAAATATCTACACCAAGAACAGAATGCTGGCATCCTTTCAGATCTTCAGCACACTGATAAAGTACCAAAAATTGTTTATGTTCAGTTCTTGACACAATGTCTGTGTAGCAACTTGTCCCTGTCAGCAAGCCTCTAAAGCTGACAAAAGGATTTTTGTTTTGTCTTTGGCCATTCTGCAGCCATTCTGACTTTTAATCTATCATTTTTCCCTTTTCATCCAGTGTCTAAAGATGCTTAACCAGGCAGATTGCTCTACCAACAAAGCAATCTTCACTGGATGAAGACCATATTAAAGAAGGTAGTTCAGGAGTCAGTGTTCCCCATTGTTCAGGGGAAATTTGATGGTGCTGGGAAAGTTCATTTCCAGGAAGCTGTGTCCCAGGGAGGAGGGAAGTGTCCAGTGATCCTAAGAGGCATGCAGGAAAAGGTCTTTGAAAGACAGGGCCAAATTGGAGCAATGCTTTTTGGTTTGAACAGTTCTAGGGATGCCAACAGATACACAAATGGCATAAGTACAAACACAGCAATTAAGTTTCATTTTTTTTTTTGGTCTGGAGAACTGCAAGTAGTCAATATGAATCATTGGGCAAGCACACTGGCAGAGGTTTTGTTCCCCTCTTACAGAAGTTGGAAAGACAAGTACAACATTTGTAGACAACAAAATTTAGAAGCATATGAAGTAAAATCATCAGGTATAGTTGGTGGTTGAAACTAGGACCTATCTGATCATCTTGAAACCTCCAACTTTGGTTCTTGATTAGTAAAAACAAACCTTGGCAAATGCTTTTGCTCTGATCCATTTGGTGGTGGCCCAAGAATTTCACTCTAGTGGCATAATAAGAATCTTCTCCATACCACTCTGCCATCCTTCTCAATAATGGCCTCAGTTCCAAAATCAGCAAAATAGAACAGTAAGGGCATCACAGACATTTTATTGCTCAGTCTCAGATGGCTGGATGCCACTTGTCCCTGTAAGAAGTTAGAGGATGCAGTCTGCTTGTGGGGGTTGCATAAGTAGTTAACAGGCTAGTCTCAATTGTTATGGGAATTAACCAGGTAGATTGCTCCATCAACTAAGAAGGTCCATGGAATTGAGAAAGGGCTATCAATCTGTTAATCCTTTCAACGTCAGGGCAGGGTTTCTAACTTGCAATCCCAGTTTTTATGTTTGTTCTGCACCAGAAGAAAACTATCTTTGTGGTTTTTAATTTTTTTTGTACTGGAGATTGAACTCAGAGGTGTTTTACCAATAAGCCATATGCTCAGCCCCCTTTTCTTTGTCTTTTATGTTGAGACAGGGTCTCACTAAATTGCTAGGGTCTTGCTAAATTGCTGAGGCTGGCCTTCAATTTGTGAACCTTCTGCTTCAGCCTTTCAAGTTGCTGGGATTTCAGGCATGCCCCATTATGCCTGGCTTGTTTGTGATTTTTGTTTCACATTACATCTGTCAGGGGCTATATACTGGGGATTCAAAAGTTAATATTAAAAGTGTTCAGTGTCTTATGGGGGACATGGGCACAGAATCTGACTCATGTATTTTAGGATGAAGATGGATGTAGGTAAAGGGCACAGTGGAATGTGGTGAGAATGAACTAGGACTGAAGGTATAAGGATAGGTAGAAAGGAGGCATGCAGGACTAAACAAGACTAGTCAAGATTTAAAGTCCATTTTTATATGGATTATATGTCCAGATATAAAGGTCACTTTCACCTACCTTGATCACGAACAACACTATTTAGGCAATTATTAAACCTTGTCCATAAGGACACCAATGTAGTACTGTTTAAATTCACAAAGCATAGCCTTTAAAAACCAAAAAAGAAAAGAAAATTATCACCATTTCATTGGTGGTCAATGAGTCCAGTTACCAATCCAAAGGGGCACTAAAAACCCCTCTTTGATCATATCCCTGTACTATAGATTTACATGCATAAACATGCCTGATATGTAGCTAGCCCATTCCTTTCCAACACTTGCATTCTACTGTGTCTCTTAGAGTATGTACTTCTTACTGTCTCTCAATAAAAATCAATCTGCATCTTACTTTGCTCTGTCCTTAAATTCCTTTCTGCAATATCAAGGGTCCTCACAGCCTGAATTGAGATCCATCTCCCTTTTAGGGGATTTCCTTAGGACTTTCATCCTGATGACAGGAGCAGTAATTTTTTTTTTATTCCAGTAACAGTGACCACCTCAAGTGGGATAAGGCTCCAGCGAATTGGCGGGCAGATGAGATTTTACATTCTTTAGGAGATTCTGACTGATGGGAAATTACCTTACAGATTGCATAGTCCAGCCTCCATTTTAGAGATTAGAAATCTAGGAGCAGGCTGTGGCCAGCCTGTTTTGCACATACTAGTAGCTGAACCAGGACTTAGATCTAGTCTTTGAGCCTATCCAGAGACCCCTCCTTTAATTCACATTGACTAATCCACCATGAGTTTAGGCTGACCCAAGCTACAGTTGTACTTTGGTCTTTGTGTCCTCCCCACACCATTCATATCACCAGGAATAGGTCAGCCTTGTGATGAGGATTCTCTCAAAGCTTCCTAAATTTGAACAAATAACTCTAAACCATATGTTTAAAGCAGGATCTTACTTAAAAGATAAAGAAGACAGAAAGATAGGCACAGTAACACAAGAAAGGCAGAGAAAGAGCAATAAAGCAATGGAGAATGATGAGGAGATACAAAAGGGGAGACAGAAGGTGGGGCTGGGTAGGAGAGACAAAGAAGAGAAATAGAAAAGGAAAGCAAAGACCAGGAACAAGAAGACTTTCTTGCATACTATAGGAGAAAAAGAAGTTCTCTCTAGGCACCCGTGTTCCCTTCTCATATGGATAAGAGGGGACTCTAACCTCACTGTGGCCTGTTGAGAGCCACAGCCGTGGCTCTCAACAGTGGCCCCCTGTGGGAAGGGGATACTCACCAGAATGAATCCTGGGTCTTCTTCCAGTTCAGTCACACCAGGGGAGGGAAGGTTGTTCTTGCAGGTAGAAATTTCCCTCTTTATGGAGGCAGTTTGTAAACTGAGAAAACCAGTTTGCTTTTTAAAATAATGTGACTGAAAAATGAGAGATGTGGAGATATCAGCTCCACAGGTGTTACCAGCCCACGCCTAGTTACTTACTATCTACAGGAAGGTGGGGAATGGGTGTAGTTAGAGGTGTTATCCTTATTTTAAAACTTTGTCAATTATACTTCTTTACATATTAAATCAAGTCCAATGTTGGGATTTAAGATTTTTCCCATCTAGCTAGTGGGTAAGAGCATGAATTGGATTCATACTGATCCATACTTAAATTCCAATGAGATCACTTGCTAGTTGAATTAGATTACTGAAACTATCAGTCTCTGTCTTCTTGTTTTTGAAATGAGAATAATAATACTGAACTCCTACTGTTGACTAAAAATTAAATGAAATAACTAGGTAAACCACTTAACATACTGATGTTCTCTTAATCAGTATTCAACAAAGGTTAGCTTTTATTTTTCTTGTAGTGGGAAGCTTTACAGAAGGGATTCCCTATTGTGTTAAAAACATGCTTTTAAAAATGTCTTCCTTAACTGAATAGATAGCCTACATCTTGGGAGCAAATCTTTACCCCTCACACATCAGACAGAGCACTAATCACTAGGATATATAAAGAACTCAAAAAGCTAAACACCAAAAAAAAAAAAAAAACCAAATAATGGTTTAATCAATAAATGGGTCAAAGACCTGAAGAGACACTTCTCAGAAGATGATGTACAATCAATTAACAAATACATGAAAAAATGTTCATCATCACTAGCAATTAGAGAAATGCAAATTAAAACCACCCTAAGATTTCATCTCACTCCAGTCAGAATGGCAGCTATTATGCATACAAACAACAATAAGTGTTATCGAGGATGTGGGGAAAAAGGTACACTCATCCACTGCTGGTAGGACTGCAAATTGGTATAGCCAATATGGAAATCAGTATGAAGATTTCTTGGAAAATTGGGAATGGAATCCCCATTTGACCCAGTTATCCCTCTCTTTGGTCTATACCCAAAGGACTTAAAAACAGCATGCTACAGGGACAGCCACATCAATGTTTATAACAGCATAATTCATAATAGCTAAACTGTGGAACCAACCTAGATGCCCCTCAATAGATGAATGGATAAAAAAATGTGGCATATATACACAATGGAATTTTATGCAGCAATAAAAGAGAATAAAATCATGGCATTTGCAGGCAAATGGATAACGTTGGAGAAGATAATGCTAAGTGAAGTTAGCCAATCCCCAAAAAACAAATGCTGAATGTTTTCTTTGATGTAAGGAGGCTGATTCATAGTGGGATAGGGAGCAGAGCATGGGAGGAATAGAAGAACTCTAGATGGGGCAGATGGGTGGGAGGGCAAGGGAGAGGTGAGGGGGTTAATAATGATGGTGGAATGAGATGGACATCATTATCCAAAGTACATGTATGAAGACACGAATTGATATGAATATACTATGTATACAACCACAGATATGAAAAATTGTGCTCTATATATGTAATAAGAATTATAATGCATTCTACTGTCATATATAAATAAAAAAATTACATAAAAATGTCTTCCTTAGGGAGAGAGATGTTGGAAGATTCCTTGGTATTGTTGATTTGGGCCTTTTGTATAAGGTAGTTATCAGGAAGAAGCACCAAATCAGGGTAAAAATATGTAAAAAACCAAAGGTTGAATGTTTTCTCTGATATGTGGAAGCTAACCCACAATAAGTGGAGGGGGAAGAATACAAAAAAGAATAGAAGTTCAGTGGAGTAGACAAAGGGGACTGGGGGAGGATCGGAAAAGGAAAGACAGTGGAATTCAGGAATGAATCTGACATAATTTTCCTATGTAAAAAAATACATGAATATACCATAGTGAATCTCACCATTGTGTACATCCACAAGAAATTAATTAGAAAAATAAGTATGGGTAAGTGGCAGAAAGATGAATAAAGAGAAGAGAACAGCGTGTGGGGAGAAAGAAGGGGAAGGAGAGGTACTTGGGACTGAATTAGAATAAGATACATTCCATGCTTGTATAATTATGTCAAAATGGATTTTACTGTCATGTATAACTACAAAGAACTAATAAAGTAAAAGAAAAAAAGAGAGAGAGAGAAAATATTCCCCATTCTTTACCTGAGGGCTTAAAAAAAATCCTAGTATTATCCCTTAGACAGTGTTGATGTTTCTGGGTCCCTGAGGTCCCTGGGGTAGTAGACACCAGAAACACACCTGGCCCAACTACCCTGAGCAGTGGCTGTGTAGATTAACTAACATAGGCCATCACTAAAAGTGAGAAACCTGTCTTTTTTTTTTTTTTTTAACCTGTCTTTGGACTAGATGTCATGACACACCTGCTAAGTAATATACTGTCCCACCCACCTGCTCTGAAAGGGTTCTGTCCTAGCAGCTGCTGCTTTCACCTGCCCAGCAAGGAGGGTCTCACTGTCCTGGCAAGTGTTCCATCTCCCTGGAGACTGAGACTCCACTGCTGCCCTGGCCTGGAGGAGTCCTCTGCTTCCTGCTGGGTTCTGCATTCTTTTTGTACTCCTTGATTCAGGATTCAGTTCCCAGCAGCACTGGGCGGCTATGACCAAATCTCCCCCAATCATCAGGGTATTTAAGGATTGTTAATTAGGCAGGTCCTGGCCTGTTTTCCTTGCAGCCCTTCCTCTGAGCATGTGATTTGATAATAGTTTGAGATATTAACTTAGGTTACCTAGTATTTCACCCAGTCCATTTCTTACCTCCATTCAAATATCTTGTCGAATCTGTGAATAACAGCCTTGGGGAGAGCGTAAAACAGGACATTTTAACATAAGTTCAGCACATTGGCTACCACAGAGTAAAGTGTGTTGAAGAAATAGGAATTATATTTCTAAGACCAAAGAAAGATTCACCCAGAGGGAAAGCAGAGGGAGAGGGAGGTAAAAAGAAATGTGACAGTTCCACCAAAGGGAATTATGTACCCCCTTTTTTTCTTTATGTACCCTGTTTTTTTTTTTTTTTTTTTTTTTTTTTTGTAATGCTGGAAGAGAAAAGGCTATGCGATGCCTCTGGTCATGGTGTCACAGGGAGGTGGAGAGATGCAGCTCCAAACTTCTGTTCTTGTGTTCTTATGAAAGAAAATTACAAAAATTCAAGCAAGAAAACTTTATTGTAAGTGAAAATAAAGTAAGGCTCAAGCAAAAAGTATTCTCACAAAGAGAGAGTGAGTCTTCTCTGAGTAGAGAACTGCAAAGGAAACAATGCCACTTCCAGATTGATTGCTGTTTGACCTTCTGCAGTCCTCTCCAATCAGGGGTTCAATTCCTTTACGTTGGGTAGGGGATGTTTTGACCTCAGCTTTGTCTGAAATTTTCATGGTGGCCATCTTATTCAGGGGGGCTTCATCTACAAGTTAATCCTCTTAATGTGGATACTGGGGTCAGCAGCCAGACAAAATTTACCTTAATGAACCTGGGCTACTAAAAAAATTTCTATTCTAAAATATATGGAGAAACAAAGCCATAAATCCTGACTTTATAATGACCTTGGTAGATCCTGTCAAGGGTTAGTCCTATTGATCTTGCTTTCTTGATGTATTTCTTTCTTTCTTCTTTTTAAAAATATTCTGGTGGTTTTTATTTCCCTTGTACTTTTCCATATTGCTTACATTGGGGGATGACAAGGGTTGATTACTTTCCACAAAACAAATACTCTTTTCTAAATCAACTTCATGAAGTCATTTCGTTTTTTAATATTTATTTTTTTAGTTATAGGTGGACACAATATCTTTATTTCATTTTTTATGTGGTGCTGAGCATTGAACCCAGTGCCTCATGAATTCGAGATGAAAGCTCTCCCTCAGAGTTATAATCCCAGCCCCAAGGCATTTCTTATCTACAATAAATGCACCAATTTTAAGTGTACATCTCTATGAATTTTGACAAATTACACCCATGGAACTACCATCAGATGTAGACCCTTTTATCACCCTGAAAAGTCCTCTCCCAGTTAACTCCCCACCCCAGCCCAACTAACAACTGATCTACTTTCTGTAACAGTGTATTAGATTTGCCTTTCTTGTGTTTCATGTAAATGAACTAATATGCTATGTACTCTTTGGCACCTGGCTTCTTGTCTCACCATGTTTTTGAGATTTATAATTCCATTGCACGTATTAGCAGTTTTTCTTTTTATTGCTTAAAAAAATCTATTTTATGGAGATTCTGAAATTGCTTTATTTACTCACCTGTTGATAAACATTTAGGTTATTCCCTGTTTGCGATATTATAAATAAAGCTGCTATGACTGGTATAGAAGTAGAAATTCTGGATCCTAGAGTAAGTTTATGTTTATACAAAATTTCCAACCCGTTTTTCAAAGTAGTTGTACAATTTTACATCATCACCATAATCTATAAAAGTTTCAGTTGCTCCACATTTCTCCAGTGCTGAAAGGTTGTCAGTCTATTTCATTTTAATGGTACTGGAGGGTATGTAGTGGTCTCAAGTTCTGGTATTTTGATTAAATTTTTTATTTGTTTTAATTAGTTATATATGACAGTAGAATGCATTTATGCACTTTGATATGTCATGCATAGATGGGATATTTCTTAACTGACTCCCATTTTTTCTACCTGCTTATTCTCAGGGTTAGTATATCAATTGTTTTTTACGGGTTATTTGTACACTAAAGACAATTTCAAAGAAACTCTGTGACCCTACTATATAATTGGTTCCCATTTCACTGCTTGTTCCTAACAATAGGGACCAAAAACAGTCCTGCAAAAGACTTCTTCCACCATCCAAATGTGTTATAAAGCATCTCAGAGATGAATGTCCCTGGCAATTTGGAACTTTCTCTTTGAATACCTGTGGAACTGATGCTGGAGTCATGCTTTTCCTATTTTCTGATGTATGATCATTGTGTAAATCAAAATTAAATTTGTTTTTCTAGTTCTTCAGACTTAAGGCTTGAATTCAGAACTTACATTGTGTGTAGAAAAGTAACTTAACTTTGATTTAGAACCAGAGAGTGGAAGCACCCATTCCTATTATTAAACTGTTATATTACCCATAGAAACTTCACCTTTATTTCCCTGAGAGATTTCTAAGATGAAAATTTCCATGCTAGCTGGATGCAGTGGCTCACACTTGTAACCCAGTAGCTCGGATGGCTGAGACAGGAGGATCACAAGTTCAAAGCAGCCTAAACAATTTAGCAAGGCCTTAAACAACTTAGAAAGACCCTGTCTCAAACAAAACAAAACAAACAAACAAACAAAATAAAACAACAACAAAATGGGCTGGGACATGATTAAACACCCTTGGGTTCAATCCCCCAGTACAAAAACAAAACAAAACAAAACAAAACAAACAAACAAACAACAACAACAACAACAAAACAAACCCTGCTAAAACCCTTCAATTATTTTCTATTATCTCTATAGTAAAGTTTTTCATACAAGACCCTTCATGATCTGTCTACTGCTCCCATGTCTTACCATTCCCATCTTCATTCCACCAATCATGTGCACATTCCTGCAGTTCTTTAGTTTGTGTTTTATAACTCCATATTTTTTTATTTGCATCATTTTTTTTTTTACTTTCTTTTCTCTTTTCTGAATTGTTTTTTCCTTTTCTTTACATTGCTAATTCTTAGTCATTTAGAACTCAGCCAAGCAACACCTCTCTGGGATATATTCTCCCACTCCATTCCCAGTGTATTGGGTATTTCTGTTATCTGCCAAAGTGCACAGAGCTTGCCAACAGAGCACAGTATAGTGATTGGTCATGATGTGTCTGTTGCCTCTCCTAGATTCTGATTTCTTCAAGGATAATAATTGTATCTAATTATGGTAGTATTTATAGTACATCAGTATCTTATACTTAACAGACCCTTAATATATATGTAATAATTAAATCACCATAGGATTTTATTTGAAATATTTTGTCTATCTTAGATTATGCCTCAAGCAATAAGTAGCATACTTAAAATTAAGGGGCAAGGCCACCTTATAAGATCTGCAAAAACCATGGGAAAAAAACCCAACTGGACCTGTGATTGCTAATGAATAAATAACCCTTAGTTCACACCAAAGATATAAAATGGTCAGAAGTTGGAAGTCAGAAAAGGATACTTTAGAGAAAGTTGTCAATAAACTTTGTATATTCTTCCTACCTCATCTGTACATGTGGAGGGATAGGGAATTGAATTTGTTTCTCATCTGATGGCTATAGAAAAAGGCTTAGCTCAGAACAACCACTCAGAGCTTTGTAATTGTCTATGGCCTATTTGGGTTAGACATGACATAGGTTGCCAAGAGATAAAAGCAGATACCAAGAGATGGGATGCAAAGCATAATGTTAATATTGAAAACGCTTATTGGGAAGATGTAGTAATGGTGGGTTAGAAAGATGGTTCATCATAAATTTTGATGATGACCAACTGGACAGGTGCTTTGCCAGAAAGTGCAGTGGCAAAAGGCTGAACAGGTGCACCTATATTTCACATGGTACCTCTAATCCTTCACCAGGAAATAGAGCCTCCATCCCCCCAGGTCCAGTGATGAACACCTCCCTGTCCATGGTGCTTTCTTCTGCACCAGTTACCACAGGGAGGTGGGGTTTATAGCTTTGATTCCTAAGTTACAAAACCAGTGACATCATTTGCTTAGCTTTCTTTGTCCCATTGTATGAATAACAACCCAAGGAACTTGGTGTGCATGCAAAAGAAGAGTTTTTTTTTTTTAAAGATAAAACGAACTTTTCCTAACTCCCAGCAAACATGAGAAAAAGTCAGTGCCCTTCAAAATAAAGTTTCTCTAAATATTCTGGCCCATACTTGCTCCCCTTTCTCCCTTAACTTGGTTAGGTTCTTGGGAATGGTAAGGGGCATTTCAGGGACATGGTGTTTCACTATCCTCCTTTTCTCCAAGGTTCATGCAATAATACTTATGTGGAGGTTGGCAGAGAAAAACTGATAAAATAGATTGAAAAAGTCAACCATTCCTGATGAGTTCCCATCATAGCTAGCAAACCTATGGCAGACCTGATTTAAGGAATAGTGTGAGAAGTATTAACTTAGAAAATACTTGGATAATTTAAAAAATTTAATTGGGATAGACAACTATGGAAATAACATTATTTTTGACTTAAGGATGATAGTGTTGTATACATTTTAATATGCAGTAGATACTTAACAATTCATGTCCATATACAGTGGATTTGAATGGGCTGGGAAAGCCATTTTTTTCCTTATTATTATCCACAATAAGTCTTATTTATTATATTATAGAATAAACAAGGAAAAGTCAACAAAGTTCCACAATCTAGTCAAATCATAATGATCTGCTTATACTACTTTATTCTGAATTCATAAATAAGAATCCATTTTAGCTTGTGCTCCCTGTTCTTTTGTGAATGAGGCTTACCAGTACCCATGAAACACCTCCTTTGAAGCTTTCCCATGGAAACTCTGCCAAGGTTTCTCATTTTCCCAAGCCTAATGTGGCTCCTTTTCAGAAGATCAGAGAGCCTGAGTGTTGCAGTTCATAGAGATCAGCTTCCAATAGCTTAGAAAACAGAAGAGACAGACTGAGAGTAGATATGGAGGGACAGAGTAAAGCCCGAATAACTGAGATACTTCTGTCCACATTAGGGAGTGAAGGGAGCAGCACTTCATTGCTATGCAGAGTAAGAACAAACCAGCCTGAAATAGAGCAGAATATTACAGAGATATCTGTGATCAGCCAGCACAGTTTCGGCTTCTAAGGTGAGATAACCCATCCAAGAAATATAGAGAAAGATAAGGTTTGAAGGAACATGTAAAATGACTCAACAGGAAGACACAAGTACATCATGAAAAGGATAGATCTTACCTGTTTTTTTCTTCTGAGATCTTGAGTTTAAAGTAGCGTGAGTGAAGCTCTTGTGATCAACAATTTGTGCTGACATAGCAAGGCATACAGAGAAAAAAAATCCTATTTCATCCCTGAACATACTGCCTATACTTCTTCATTTCATAACAAAAAAGAGATACCAGGCACTTAAGAAGAAACAATTTCAAGATTATTCACAGAACAGTGTGCTGTACAGATGACATGGGGATCAGAGGTCAAATTCCAAATACCTAATA
Organism: Ictidomys tridecemlineatus; assembly: GCF_052094955.1. NCBI lineage: Eukaryota > Metazoa > Chordata > Mammalia > Rodentia > Sciuridae > Ictidomys > Ictidomys tridecemlineatus. Next base: position 56,556,530 of record NC_135480.1, on the reverse strand, counting down.
TCCATTTATATGTTTACTTCTTTGTCTGCTTTTATAAATGGTATGCTTTCTTGCAGGTAAATTTAAAGAAATTTTAAGGAGAACTTTTTCTATAAGACCTCATTAATTATATGTAGAGGATAAAGAAAAAAACAAAAATAAAAGCCAAAAACCAAAATCCAGGCACAGGGGAAAGTGTTGCTTCAATTATTTACTGCAGCATAGCAAACCAACCCAAAATAAAAGTCCATATCTATTTTTTTTAATATTTATTTTTTGGGTGTAGATGGACACAACACACTGTCTCTATTTTTATGTGGTGTTGAGAATCGAACCCAGGTCCCGCCCATGCTAGGGGGGCGCTCTACCGCTGAGCCACAATCCCAGCCCCAAATTCCACATCTATTTGACTCATACATCTGTAATTTGTGTAAGGATAATGCCACGATGTTTAAGGCCATAGATAAGATGACTTGGATGGCATGGAAACTCAAATATGGGCATATCCCTTTCCTTCCATGAAGTTTGTCAATATGGGCTCATGTGGGTGGGAGTTTAGCCTGATAATCGCTGGTGGTTGAACTTTTTCCATGGAATCTCAGGTTCAAGATGGAATATTTTGTAAAACACCAGAGTGATAGTTATAGGCCTTTTATGACCTAGTCATGGAAGTCATACACTGTCACTTCTCCCAGTTCTATTTTTGATGCAAGGCCAATCCTACTACAGTGTGGATATGACTACACAAATTCTGGGGAACATGGATCATGAAAGGGGCATTCTATAAAGTAGATACTTCAAGTAGTTTCACAAATGGGCTAATAAGACATGAAATAATGGCATGTCTATCTCCTCTGAGTGGAATACGAACTTGTTTTAAATTATGATAATAATTATAATGTAATACTAGTTATCATTTGCTAATAGATTTTCTGTATTGAAGTCTATTCTAAGGGCATTATATAGGTAATTCATTTTATTTTCACAGTGTTCCTCAGAGGTAGATGCTATAAATATCCTCAGTTTGGAATGTGAAAGCAAAGGCATAAAGCTTAAGTAATTTTACTAAATTCAAAGGTCAGGATATGGCAGAATTGGAATTAGTACTCAGGGAATCTGGCTCCTGACTCCAAGTTCTTAATCACTAATTTTTCTAGAAGTCAGAGAAAAATGGGAAATGCTTACTATTTAGTGTCCTTGAAATCTTTAAAACTTCTCAGGAGAGTCACAATAATTGCAGTACCAAGACCAGTAAGTTAATTGTATAGCAAGTAACAACAATGTTGCGGTTGACATCTGGAGAGTTTTGAGTTGTGACTACACAAATGTGAATGTAAGCAAGTATGTTTAAAGTCCTGGGAAGAGTAAATATTATTTCAAATGTGAATGTAAGCAAGTATGTTTAAAGTCCTGGGAAGAGTAAATGGAATATGTTTCCTTTCAAAAAGCCTCCAAGAATATTGTTTCTTTGACATGAATATTTGATAATTTGAATTATAAAAATTTCCAAATTTTTGTCCCTGGAATACAGCACCTTGACTGCTAGTTTAAATAGACATCTCTGAAGAGACTAACGACCTGTGGGGCATTGACTATTATATTCAGATTGAATACCTCCCTTGTCTGTGTTCCAACCTTTGCTAATTTTGGAAAGGAAAAAAGGAATATCTTGTTTGTTTCTGTTACTTCTCTCCCTGCATCAAGCTTCTTTATGTTAGACATGAAAGTAAGGATTTTATACATAAGCAAACACAATAGAAGACATAGTTCCAGTTGAAAGTGTTGTATATCTGCAGGCTTCCCTGAACTTCCCAGACTCAGTTCCACTTCTTCCATCTCTTCCCCGGCCAGCTGTGGTGTGTGTGTTTGAACTATCTCAATTTGGTCCATGTTCATGCAAGTTACAGCTGTTCTTTAGCATCGGGGATTTCCAAGGAAAGTTTCTTCACACTTGCCAAAACTTGCTTGGGCATCAAGACTGTGAGATGTGCTCACTCTGATAATTTGCTTCAAAACCTCTGGCACCTTAAGAATTCAGGTAGGGCTTGTTCTTTCTCGTTCACATACAGCCACCTGGTTTTTTTTTTTGTTTTTTTTTTTTTTGTTTGTTTCATTCCTCACCCGGCCCCCCAAGGGAATAGGAGTCAAAGACCTTGATTTTCCTTGGCCTGAGCTTGGTCTGGGTGGGCTGGACCCAGTTCTTAACTGCTTCCTTTGCACAATTTTGCTTCATTGCAAAATTCTTCATCTTCAGAACTATTGCATCATCATTGTTTCTGAAAGGCTCAGTTCTGGAATCGGGGCTTTGGAGGTTTGAGCAAACCTAACATATACAATTGGGTGTAAGTCCACAGATGAGCCTGTGAGAATTTTTATTTCTTGCTTATAGTACAAGCTCATTTCACAGAGAAGGTCTTTTTCCCCACCTGAGGATTATTGTATTATTAGAGAGACCCTTATTATTGCCTCCTGATTTTCTTCTACTCCTTTTTTGTCCTACTTCTCCTTTTCTGGCATTTAGAGTTTCCTTTTGCTTTCTTTGTTCTCCTTTTTTTTGTCATGTTTTTCAAAGATCAATTAACCATACATGTAAGAGTTTATTTCTAGACTTTCAGTTCTATTCCATTGCTTTTATGTATCTGTATACAGGTAACTCACAATCTTGATTAAACTGAAATTGGAAATTGTGAGTCTTACTTTATTCTTCTCTTTCAAGAGCCTTTTGGCTCTTTAGAATCCATTGAATTCTCATATGAATTTCACAGTTGGTTTTGCAATTTTTGCAAAAAAAATAGGCAGCTGTGATTTTGTTAGAGAGACTGTGTTGAATCTGCAAATCAATTTGGGAAATATGGCATTTTTATAATGTTAAATCTTCCAATTCATAGATATGTAACAACTTTCCATTTATTTAGGCCTTTTAAAATTTTTCTCAAAAACTTTGTAGTTTTCAGTATAAATCTTGTACTTATTGTGTTAAATTTATTTCTAAGCATTTTATTACCTTTTGCAATTGTAAGTAGAATTGCTTTAATTTCCTTTTTGAGTTGTTCCTTGTTCCTAGTAGAAAAACAATTTACTTTCATATACAATTTATTTCAGAATACCAATATTGTATCCTGTAACTTCCTGAACTGATATTATTATTATTATTATTATTATTATTATTATTATTATTATTATTTTGAATCCAAGGTCACTTAATCACTAAGCCATAGCCCAGCCCTTTTTATTTTTATTTTGAGACAGGGTCTTGCTAAGTGGGCCCTTGCTAAATTGCTGAGGCTGACTTTGAACTTGTGATTCTCCCACATGAACCTGATGAGTGCTGCAATTATAGATGTGTTCCACCATGCCTGACTGATTTATTAATTTTAAGATTTTTTTGTGAATTCCTTAGGATTTTCTCTATATAAGATCATATCATCTATGACTAGGGATATTTTTACTTCTTACTTTTCAATATAGATTTAATTTTTTTTCTTGTCTAATTACCCTAGTGAAATCTCAAATATGTGGCAAGAATGAACAACCTTCTTTTTCTGATTTTAAGGAGTAAGCATCCATACTTTTAACATTAAGTATGATGTGAGGTGTGTGTGTTTTCAGACATGACTTTAATAGGTTGGGAAATTTATCTTTATTCCTAGCTTATGGCATGTTTTTTAATGAAAAGGTGTTGGATTTTGTCAAATGATTTTTATTTGTGATGTTATATGGTTTAATTTTTGATATAGCATAGTTTGATTCTTTTGATATGATATGAAGTATTATATTAACTTCAGGATAGTAAGCCAAACTTCCATTCATAGGTAAACCTCATGGCATTTGGCATAGTGTACTATTCTTTTTATATGCTGTTGGATTTGGTTTTGCCAGTATTTTATTGAAGAATTTTGCCTGTGTATTGACATGTTTTTGTTTCCTTGTGATCTTTTTCTTGTTTTAGTATCAGTTTAATACTTGCCTTATAGAAAGAATTAGAAAATGCTAATTTTAAACATTTTAATTCATATATTTGTTTATCAGCTGTATCAAATAAGTTTTAACTATTTGTTTTAAGCATCTGAATCTGACACACATGACATTACATAACACACACAAAGATGATATTCAAAGGATTTCAACTTCAATATTCTGCATAACAGACATAATGAAAGAACAATGGTAAAACTACAACTAATTACAGTCATACTGAAACTAATTGAAACCTTAAAGAAGAAAGCCTACCAAACTATTAAGTCTTTCCATGTAACATGATTGCTATAACCTTTATAAATCACTAACAGAAGCAAATTATTGGTGAGCTGATAGTTTGAACAAATTGGATTTTGTTGTCAAAAAGCGAATTTTAATAAGTTGATAATTTTGGAAAATTTGATGAATTGTCCTTTGGGTAGCTTGATGACTGAGCATCTTTAATAAATACATTTCAACTAATTGCCTTGTTCCTAGGTTAGATAAAGCCAAGAGGATAGGAACAGAAAGACTATGCCTATCTATTGTCTCTTTTTGGTGTGTGTGGGTAAGACACAGATTTTGAGGCTAAGGATTCATTGTAAAAAGTTAAGGTGATACAAAGAGTTTTAAAAACATGGAGAAAGATTTCAGGAGTTAATGGAGGTGACAGGATTGAGCAACCCAGGCTTCTTGTGTTCAAGGTCTAGCTCTGTTGGTTCCAAATTTAGTGGTCATGTGGTACTTCTCTTGTTGTTGTTTGTTTGTTGTTGTTATTCCTAGGAGTTCTCAGCTATGAGAGCAAGGCAGTAGAGAAATCTCATGACTAGTAGGTGGGTGGGAGAGAAAGACAAAGGATTAAATAGAGCTGGCTGAGAATGGTGAAATGATGACATCCAGACTGGGTTGAAAAGGCAAAAAGAACATATTATATATAATGGAATATAATATATATAATATTCCATTTTATATATGATAGTCCATTTTATGTATAATATATTTACATATTTTATTTACATAAAGCATATTTATATATAATATATGTAAATATATATAATTTATATAATGTATATAGTTTACATATATATTATATAAAAATAGAGTATTACTCAGCCATAAAGAAGAAGGACTTCATGACTTTTGCTGGTAAATGAATGGATCTGGAGATTGTTCTGCTAAGTTAAGTAAGTCATTCCCCAAAAGCCAAAGATCAGATGTTTTCTCTGATATGTGGATGCTAGCACACAGGGTGTGGGAGGGGAAGAATAGAAGTTCAGTGAATTAGACAAAGGGGAATAAATGGAAGAGAGGGGGTATAGAAATAGGAAAGACAGTGGAATGAATCTGACATAACTTTCCTATGAATATATATGAATACACCACAGTGAATCTCAACATTGTGTACATCCACAAGACTGGGATCTTAATTAGAATAAGATATACTCCATGTATATATAATATGTCAAAATATACTCTATTGTCATGTACATCTAAAAAGAACCACAAAAAAAAAACACTTGGTATATATAAGGAAAAAAGAGTGAGACCAAAGAACTGAAGTTGTAAGAGTTTAAAATTTGGATATCTACATGGAAAGGGATGAGGGGACCAGAGAAAAGAAGCTTGGTTTCCACAGTGAGGTTCTGGAGGGTAAAATTTGAGGAGTAAATCAGGTCTGGTCATGAAAGGGTCAGAGGCCTGGTAAAGAGGGGCTGACTAGTTACTAGAGGTAAGGATCATATGGAACGGTGGGACCAGAGTGTTAGTTGGGGCATCTACATGTGTGGGGTAAGTATATGATGGAATGATAGCATACCCAAGGGATGGTAAACAAGATTCTGGGCCTAAAACTACTGAATGTGTGAGTGACCAAGAGCCATCTTCTCCCACTCCCAACACCCCCAGCCCACCATGAGTCATCCAGCTTCTTATTAAAAAGGGAAGACATGGTATTCAGTTTTACCTCCAGAGAGGCCTTTAACCTTCTTGTGTTTGCTTCTATCTCTGCTAAGCCCATGTTCACTTCTCTATTGTGTTTCGAGTCCATGATTGTCTGTTGTAGCCCATCCTGTTAGGTCTTTCATTAACTGAGTTTAATAAGCCATTTTGCGACTCTTGGTGGGCTATAAACTATGCATGATTTCTACTCAAAGGTAGAAATACTCAAACTGACTTCCTGGAAGATGGGCCAGCCAGGGCTGTAGACTCCTCATTCCTTAGCCTCTCAGGACAAGACCATCAGGATTCCTAAAAGAAAAGCAATTAGGTATGGGATGTTCAGAGGAGCCACCCAAAAGTTTTTGAAAATGAGAAGGGTTTCAGGGTAGTAGGGACTGCAGGAATAAAAAGTAGTAAAGGGAGCTGCACACAGGGAAACAACCAAAATAAGGACTTCTATGCTTCTGGAACATAAAATTATAGGCAAGGGAAGTAGCTGGAGCATAGAGTATGGTTGGTCATGAAAGGGAGACAGTGCAATCTGGATTCTTTCCATTGGATATGAGCCACTAGAGATACCAAGAAATTAAGATGATCAGCTTATGTGCAGTGTGGAGGGAGGAGGGAGGAGGAAGAGGCTGTTGTGGTAATGGAGGATAGAGATTTGCAGGATTTCACATTAGGGAGCAAGGGATGCAGGTCTGAGTAATATGGAAATAAAATCAATGTGACTTAGTTTGACAAAAAAATGAATATAAGGAGACAGTCTCTGGCTTTTCTAACTGTGTCTCCTCTGTATATTTGGCTTACACAGTGTTATCTATTAATGTTAGAATAAAATTGTCATTTTGGTATTTTGGGCAGTGGTAAGAGCATTACTTTGTCAACCTTAATGTAATGCACTGCAGCCCAAAATGAAGAACCTTTGAAAATGGAGAAGGAGTTTTCAGTTTATCTGGGTCTCTCTTATGTTTGGAATTCATTAAAGCAGTGTCTAGATGAAGTTGAGGGTGCATTCACAAACTGAGGTGAAGTTTTTAATAGGACAGTTTAGCAAAATTCTCAATACACTGTATCTTCCTTGTGTAGTCCTTGAGTCTTTAGCAAGTGTTCTAGGATTCTATGTACTAGTATTTGGGTCCAAATATTAGAGGAGATACAATTGTCCCTTGAGGCCACTTTGACAGTGGCAGTGGTACATTATACTGTGAGATCCTTCATGGAAGAGGTTTCTTCTCATCTCTATGTTGCTAGTCAATATCTCAGGCAACTATTTGACTCATGACAAACTTTTGATACATATGACATCTCTAGTGTCTAAAATGATTCTGGAGATTGACAGATGCTTAATAAGCACTTAGGGAACTGTTGAAAGCCTCAAAGGGAAAATATTTCTAGAGGCTAAGAGGAAAAGCTATGGGAGGCCAGCCACAGTTCACCTGTTCCCAAGACTAAAAGATGTGGTTTTAACTTTAAGGCAAGTGCTTTCTCTAGGTGTAAGGAATGACTACCAGATATCTAACTGGGATAAAAGTTCATGATAAGACAGAAAGGGGGGTGATATTTTTTGGGAGAAACATCAAGAGTTATAGTTTTATTTGAAAAAAGTTTTAAGTGTCTATATCACTTGTAAAGTAACAAAGCTTTCTGGCAACTACCATGAAGGACACATTGGAATAGGGGGAAAGAGAGAGCTCTGTTAATAGCAGATGTATCTTAGACAAAGGACGTTGTGGCAAAATAACACTGGAATGATTCTGTCATGAAAGTTCTCATCTTTCTGCTAGACCAGTGACCCCATCCAACCTCACCCCTATCCCCTTAGACAATGAACGGGTTCAGTGGGCCAAGTATATTTGGGAGGTACACCCTATAATAATATCTTTTCCCCCCACTCTCCTGGGGGATATGGTAACCATCAGGCCCTGCTGTCAAGGGTGACAGTTTTAAGTCTTTCCATGACACGGCTCTAGTCAAGCCTTTGTGTCTACTAAGGCAGTGGCAGCCTGGCTGGGTTGTAACCACAGTAATTAGTAGATATAAAAGATTTACCTGCTTTTCACATACCATGGTTATTCTGAAATCAGCCCTCTTTTCCCCTAAATTTTCCTAGAGGCCCAATTTTGACTACATTGAAAATGTCTAGGAAATTCCCAGCAGGTTAATTTTCTAAGGCTCCTCTTAATTCAGCCCTCTCTTTCATTCCCTTTCTGTATAAGAGGAAGAGTCTCCCATTCTAATCTTCAGATCTCACACTTTTCAGGCCAAAGGCCAGGAAGTGAAGGGAACAGAGTATAGGCTTTGTACTCTTCAGACATGACAAACTGAGGATGAGGGTGTAGATAAAAATGGTATGATTAGGACCTCTCTTTAGTCCATCTGAGATAAGATGGGAGATAAGAATTCTTTACAAAAGAAAAGTAGAAAAATTAGTTTTTTGGCATCCAAAATGGATTTTCCATGGATCAACTTTAGTATTCAGTCACAGAAATGTAGCAGAACATGCTTAGTTATAGGTGTCATTACAAAGTTGCTCTTTCTTCTTTCTTCTTATTTTAGACTCTGGGAATTGGACCCAGAGCCTCAGACATGCTAGGCAAGCAATCTACCACTAAGACACATCCTCAGCCCTGCCCTTCCCTGAAGTTTTTTTTTTTCCAGTGGTTGTATATAATTTTATTTTGTAGATTAATCACCAGATACTTACCTTCCCCAGGTATAAAAATGTAGGTTATTTTTCAAGTGCTACTATTATTAAAGGAAACTAAATTTAATATCTTTATGCACCTTAATGCTCCCAATTATTAATTATTTCTCAGTATAACTAGTTGTAAAATTTCTATGACAGATACAGAAACATTTTATTATTTATTTATTTATTTATTTATTTTTGCAGTGAGAATAATGTTTATTGAGAATGGCTCATTACAAACAAAATATATTTATGTATAAAATCTCTGCAATGCAAAAGATCTCTTTCGTCCCCCTGCAGCTAGAGTGAACAAAGCTGCCTACTGTTCCATTGGCTTCAGAAGCTGCATTGGGCTGAAGCATGAGAACAGGCTGGGCAATTGTGGGTGCCACGTGCTGTGGGCAAAGTCCCTGATGTCCAGGCTCTTTCCTCAGCCCCAATGTCATGACTTGTGCAAGAATGCAACACAGTGTAGCTGATGTCCTGCCTCTGTGACCTTCTTCAGAGAGACTGGTCTTAGGGACAAACAACTTGTTAATCTTACAGACAGGTGACCTCTAACATGTGACTTACCCTGAGAAGCCATTGTCTGAGCCCAGAGACTGAGCATGTCCTGGATGGATGAGGTGCTGTGATCACTTTCTGTGAAGGCTAATCCCCATAACAGCTCACCACCATGTGTGCTATTCCTCATTCATATGCAGTCATCATGAAAACTTAACTTCTTCCCATCTGTTTTCTTCATTCAGCTATTCTCACCACAATTTTACCTAAACCTCTCCTGAGGACACCCATACCCTACAGCTGCTGTGTATGGTACTCCTGAGCTTGGAGCCAGAGTTCCCTACAGAAACATTTTAAAGTGAACACATGTTGCTAAATTCTGTATAAAAGAATATCACACTTAACACTTTCTTTTTTTGTTCTAATTAGTTATACATGACAGTGGAATGCACTTTGACACATTACACACAAATAGAGTATAACTTCGCATTCTTGGAATGTACATAATTCAGAATCATGTCAATCATGTAGTCATATATGTACAAAGGGTAGTAATGTCTGATTCATTCTACTATTCTTCATACTCCCATACTCCCTCTCCTCCCTTCACTCTACCCTGCCTAAAGCAAAGTATTTCTATTTTTCCTTAGCCCCTCACCTTATTGTAAATTAGCATCTGCATATGGATATTGGATTGAAACCCAGGGAGTTGCCCTGTCTTATCATAGAAGAGTGACTTTACTCAGCCATAAGGTAATGTGGACTGCTATACCAATTTATAGGATGGAGAATGTGGCAGTGAACTCATTGTTCTACAGCCATCAGAATCCTTGGTACAGCGAGAAACTCAGATACATTGTCCCTGCCAAAGGTATAGATCCCATGTTAACTATGCAATTGCAGAATGTTCACTGGGTACACATAGAACTATACTTTGACACCAGCAGATGGCGCAGCTACATCATAAAAAAGCCAGCAGACAGCTAGAGCACCCTTCTGGATGACAAGAGATTATATAAACCACACTCTTTGCCTCAAACACTAGGGAAAGAAGCAGGCAAAGGAGAGGCTCTTTAAGTGATCAAGCATTCTTTTATCCAATAGGGACTTAATACTTCTTAAAGGTATACTTTGTTATTATTATTATTATTATTTTATTTTGCAGAATAGAATTACATCAGTAGTGATTTATATATTTTTAGCCAGGAACTATTTTTAAAACCTATTGCACTATGATACTGCATGCATGAATTTTGTTTTGATCGTATCCAGTTTCCTTCTACTCTTCCTCTCCTACCCCAGGCCCAGCATTACCTTTCCCTAATAGTCCCTCGTCTACTTTCAGGTAATTTAAATATATATTTTTTTTCTCATTTGAAAGAAAACATGCAATACTAGTCATTTTGTCTGGTGTATTTCACTTAACATAATGTCCTCCAGTTCCATTCCTTTTCCTGAAAATGACATGATTTCATTATTCTTCATGGCTGAATTGTATGTATGTTCCATATTTCCTTTATCCATTCATCTGTTGATGGACATCTAGGCTGATTCCACGTCTTGGGTGTTGTGAAGAGTGCTGCAGGAAGCACAGGTAGTCAAATGTCTCTTTTTTGATGTTGACTTCATTTTCTTTGTGTATATCCTAGGATTGTTATATCTGCATCATACAGTAGTCTTATTTTTAGTTTTTTGAGGTGTCTCCATATTGTTTTCCACAGTGGCTGTATTAATTTTCATCAACAGTGTATAAGCATCCCTTTTCCTCCACATCCTTGACAGCATTTGTTATTTTTCTGGATTTTTAAAAATAATTAGTCATTCTGACTGGGATAATGTAAAAATCTTGATGATTTTTTTTCTAAAAGTATATTTAGAATAAGTTCAAGCTAGATTGAAATTTTAGTTAATTTTTTTCTTAAGCCAACCAATGGATTGGGGATTTGGGAAGGATATCAGACTATAGAGTAACATAAAGAGAGTAATATGTTTCCATACATAATCTGAATTATGGCATGAGCTTTAGAATTCACTCTGATTGCCCTTCTGCAAAGCCATTGAAATTCTGGATTATGAAGGTATTGCCAATAATTATCAAATTTTCTTCTTCTGCTAGAGAGATGAGAATGTGTTTCTCCAGGCTGCCCCTGTTTCCACTGAATGTAGAGCAGGTAACTCAGATCTCCCCCACAATGTCCTCTGGTGGTGGCAGAGACAGCAGGAGTGAGCTTTGCCATAGAAAATAAACAAAAGACATGATAGAGTTTGCATCTTGGGAGGAGATTTTGAAACTCGTGAAAATTTCATTTTTCTTGAATTCTAGATAGTTTATAGAATCATTTGCTATCTTGAAAGCCTTGTGTATTTTCTTAAAATGCTTTGTTGCTCTTTGGAATAAACACAAAGATAGTTCATATAGTGTTTGCTTATAAATACATACCTTTTTTAGTGTGTGCAGATTTTACTTAATCTTCTATTATTCTGAAGATTTCATGGAAGTCATTTTGATCATAGTCACATTGTTGACTCAAAATGCTATTAGTAGATTCATTAAATCTTGAAAAAAAATGCAGTTAATAATGAAATCTCTATCACAGGCCTCTAACTTCTTTTTGAAAAGAAAATTTTTCTTAATCACTTGGACATGCTCATCATAATTGATTTTAAACTTAACACCATAATTTCCCTTGAGTCTGTCAACCAGGTTTGTCTCATTTTTGAAATACTCCCAGAGGATGTTTTCTGAATCCACATCAATATTAGGCTCTGTGACTTGAGGGACAGTAGAGGATAATTCATAGACCCATTTTTTTCCAAAGTTGATTGAATTTCTCTAGCATATGACTCCTGAGCTCCCAGGTCCACTGGTTGTACATGGTTTCCAGTTTGCTCATGGCCATGACCTCTCAGGTGTTCCTGAAACTTAAAACTTTGGAGGGGTCATGTTGCCTTGTATTTCATGTTTCTTGAATTTTTATGTTGAGATATCATCTGTTGGGTTGTAGGTTTTTCACATTTATATGAGGGACTTCTTAGGACATCATTCTCTCCTCCAGATGTACCCAGAGGAATTGGATTGTTGTGCACAGTTGAATTTAATTCCAAATAGACTTAACAGTGTAGTTTCCTAGCTAAGAGGGGTGGGTTTTAACACAGTGCATACTGTGTCAGAGCATTTTAAGGGTCCCACTTCCTCTGTGGGTCTGTCAGAGCCTCTGACAAGCAGTTGATATGAAAGAACTGGTCCTCAGCATGAACTGACACTATCATTAAGGAGAAAAACCATATAAAGACATTAATCTGCCCTACCTTTCTGTGGGTTGCATTATGGAAGACATCCATTAGGGGAAGGTGGTCAGATTACTCAGAACTATAAACAGAATCACCAGCATTCTTCTTATTCCTCAAAAGGTGATCTACCAACTGTTAATTCCTAGGATAACAGGCACTTAACATGACCCTAAAGCTCCTACATTGGCCCATGAACTGCTCAGAAACTCAGTTGGTGGCTATATGACTTTCTGCCTGTGGTGTTAGGCCAGAAATGGCCAAATGACCCAAATGAGCAGCGTATACCCTCATTTTATTTTAACATTGTATATGTGGTGTGTGTGTGTGTGTGTGTGAGTGTGTGTGTGTGTGTGTGTGTGTGTGTGTGTGTGTGTACGTACGTACATGAGACTTCTCACAAGAGGGCAGCAGCTGTGTACATGCCAGGCCCTAAAAGGCATGACTATCCATGGACTCAGGCTACATGCTACTCCAAGTTCCCACTCGCGGTTCTAACAAAACTTAAAGTCCATCCAAAACATGTATATTTTTCATTTCTCTTGCCTTTGTTCCCATTTTGCAACAAACCTGCTCTGAATGGCCATCTCTGCCTCATTGTTTTCTGGGTCCAGGTAGCATTCTGATTTTATGGCCCTTCACTTAAGGCCCCAGGGCAATCGAACCACTGTGTAAACCTCCAGTTTTACTCTTAATTTTCCCCATATCCAGTTTAGAGAAGACTCTAGACTTTGGACTTATGAATTGATGTTGGAATAAGTTAAGAATTTTGGAGGTATTGGGATGAAATAAACGTATTTTGTATGTAAAAGAACATGAATTTGAAGAGGTCAGGGTGGAATGCTGTGGTTTGACTGTTTGTATGCTCTAGTTCTGGAGGCTCAAATGTCCAAGATTAAGGTGCTGACACCTGATAAAGACCTTCTTTTTGTTTCATCACATGGCTGAAATCAGAAGAGAAGGAGGCAGAAGAGGAATAAGGTCCCTCTTTTCTAATGACATTAATCCCTCACATGAGGGTACAACAATGGCATTTGAACATTACAAGTATGTAATGCAAGCCTGAGGGGATTTCAGGCATGAAACTCCAATCAATGAGTGCTGTTCTTTGGGCTAAGCCCATCAAAGAAAAAGGACCAGGACTGCCTGAAGACTTGGGGATCTACCTTCTACTCCATAATGGCCAGAGTCAAAGGAGATTTTCTTCAAGTCTCATAGAATAAGTAGATAGATTGATATGAGCACGGAAGTGGGGAAAGGAAATTTAGACTCTGCCCCTGGGTGGTACCCAAGTGGCCATGATACCAGATAGGGAAAGCCTTAGTATGAGCAGATAGCTCCCTGTCAGTCTGGAGAAAAATAATAGAGACTCTGTTGGAAAAAATCTAACATGTTAACATTAAAGCAGGTGCACTGAGCCATGGTGGGAAATGGTAGTGTTATGGTCTGAGATTAATCAATATAGATTATACGTTATAAATTATAGATTATCAGTCATGAAATATTAATAAGTAGGATACTAGGATTTGTGATATATAGGTTATAAATTATAGATTATCAGTCATGAAATATTAATAAGTAGGATACTAGGATTTGTGATAAGTTTTATAGAATAAATAATGTTAAGCTTCTCTAGTTATAAATTAGAAGAAGTAATATGAATCATGTAACTTAAGTTATAAGTTATTAGAAATAAGATATAAAACAGTGTAGGGTGATAAGTATAAGCCCACAGATTAATATAGTTACAGATAAGTATATCTTAATGGAACAATAGTTAAGTACAAGATATAGCAATAGGCAAGTGTAAGTAAATATAGCCATAGTGACTCCACTTTTATGACTCATGTGTGAAACATTAATATAAGCTGTTTCTAAGATGTTAAAAAATTGTTTTTCTGTACTTCATATACCCACAAATGTGCTTGAACCCAGGATGTGGTTGTCTGTTTTTGCTCTGCTAATTGCTTTCTCAGCCTTTGTATCCTGCTTACTTGCCTGCACCTACATTTTCAAGATGTGGTTTTTTTCTCTTATAAACCCCATAGAACTTGGACCCTATGCTGTTCCTGGCAGAGACAATTTGGGTCCTGCAGGGATCAGTCGCCAACTGGCTAAATAAAAGCTTTCTGATTTGGATAAAATTCATAGCCCCCAAAATGGCTATGTAGAGGGAATTCTTGACAACATTTAGAGGCAAATGAGTAATAATCTACTATTGTCTGTGGGAAGAGATTATGAGGGAAATAAAAAACTTGAAAACCTAAGAGGAAAGATTGGTAAGAGAAATTTTGTAGGGAATTAGCAAGTTGGAACATCCCCGTATATGGAAATTTGAAAAGCTACATGCCTTTCCAGAGCAGGATATATCCCCAGAAAGAGCGTGGTTAAGACCCAAGGTTATAGCTCTCATTGATCCTTGGGCTCAGTATAATCAGGAAGTAAAGAGTAAGGCAGAATGATAAGCGGCCTGGTTAAGCATTGAAGGAATTACATTAAGCTAAGTAAAGACTGGATGAGAGTTTTGTTTTTTTCCTGCAAGAACTATAAAAGTGTTTGTTAATACATGTTTGAACATATACTATGCTAAAGGGAAAGACACATTTAAGACCATATATTCAGATTCTGTTTTTCCAAAAAAAGGTTTCAAAAATTCCCTTAGACAATTACAACTCACACCAGCCAGAAAAATCAAACAATCAAAAAAAAAAATCATGAGCATGAGGAATAAACTGATTTGCAATGTTAACTACATTAGAGTTTCAAAATGTCTCGATTCCTACCAAAAATTAAAAAGCATGTAATAAATAAGAAAATCTGACCTAGTCACAAAAAATTAACAGATTCTTTGGGTGATAGAGAGTCATCAGAATCACTTGGCAAAGAATTGAAGTCAACTAGCTTAAATATACTCAGAGGTACAAAGGAAATCATGGACAAGATCTTGGTTAGTTCTGTCTAATGGGTTCTTATAAAAAGAGCATGACTGGGCTGGGGATGTGGCTCAAGCGGTAGCGTGCTTGCCTGGCATGCGTGCGGCCTGGGTTCGATCCTCAGCACCACATACAAATAAAGATGTTGTGTCCGCTGAGAACTAAAAAATAAATACTAAAATTCTAAAAAAAAAAAAAAAAAAAAGGAGCATTACTGGCCCCTCCCTTTCTCTCCAGTTCCTGTTTCAATATACAACTCGTGCTCTTATATGTGGTCCTACAATGATGTGATGTCATTCATTATTTGCCAAACTAGACCAAGGGGACCATGTGATTATGACTTTTGAGCCACCCAAATTGTGCTCTAAGTAAACCTATTGTCTTTATAAGTATCTTGCCTCAGTTATTTTATTTGAGTGACGACAAGTGAACAAATACAGTAATTATGAAAAACAATAGCCTTCAAATTCAAAATTTGACAAAAGACATAAATCTACACACTGAAGAAGGTCAAGAAACTCTGAGAAGGACAAGCCTGAGAGATCCACTCTGACATGTATTTAACCACTTTTAAAAGAAAATTATAACAAAGCAAAAGAGTCTTGGAGGCAGCCAGACAGAAGTGATTTGTATAAAGGATTCTGAATAAAAATAACATGATTTCTTAGCAGAAATCAAAAAGTCTTGAAGCCAGTGGGTTGGCATTTAATATGTGGAAAGAAAGATGGTCAATCAATAGTCTTACAAGTGGAAAAACTATTTTTAATGAACCATAGAGAAATTCAGACTTTTACAAATAAAGAAACGTCAAGGGCATTCATTATTAGTAATCCTAGCCCTACAGGAAATGTTAAATTGAGTTCTTTAGGTGGCAATGAAAAAAACTAGACAAGTAAATCAAACTTACTGGAAGGAATATAAAACACAGGTAAACTACTTAGGAAAACACAAACCTCATGCTATTGTATTTCTTGCCTGTAACTGTCTTTCACATCTGAATATAATTAAAAGATAAATGTATAAAATGTTAAATATAAATTTTGGCTAACTTGCATAAAATGCAAAGGGACATATTTGTGACAACATCAACATAAATAGGGTGGATAGAACAGTACAGACTTAAGTTTTTGTACACCTGTGGAAGCTAATATGGTATGAATTAAAAATATGTATTTAAGAGGTTAATTGTAGGCAGTAGGGAAATGGATGTGAAAATATATATTTTTAAACATAGAATAAATTAGAAAGGAATTGAAATCATATGCTAAAACAATGCAAAAAATTAGTAGTGACTAGGTGTGATGGTGCACATCTGTAATCCCAGTGACCTGGGAGACTGAGGCAGGAGGACTGTAAATTCAAGGCCAGTCTCAGAAACTTAACAAGACCCTCAGCAACATACTGAAATCCTGTCTCAAAATAAAAGGACTGGCATAGAGCTCAGTAGTAAAGCATTTCTATCAATTTTATATTCTAGGAATTGATCCCAGGGTCTCAGACGTGCTAAGCATGCAATCTACCACTATGACACATTCCCAGCCCTGCTCTGCCCTGAGCTTTTATGTGTTATTGATATTAAATTGAAACCCAGTGAGCTGCTCTATCTTATAGCAGAGTGACTTCATTTAACCATAAGGTAGTATGAAGTGCTGTATCAATTTGTAGGATGAAAAATGTGGCAATGAACTTAGGGTTGCCTAGCCATCAGAATCCTTGGTACAGTGAGAAAAGCTCAAAAATGTTATTCCTGCAAATGGTAGAGTTCCCATGTTAACTACTCAATTCAGAGCTTTGTCATAAATGTTCACTGGGTACACATAGAGCTGTACTCTAGAGACCAGCAGATGGCGCAGCGACAGCATAAAATGCTAGCAGGCAGCTAGTGCACCTTCTCAGTGACAGGAGGTTGTATAAACTACACACTTTGCCTGAAACACTAGGGAAAGAAGCAGACAAAAGAGTGGTTTTCCAACTGACCAAGCATTGTTTTATCCAACAGTAACTTAAATATTCCTAAAGGCATCTGTTTATTATTATTTTGAAAAACTACTTCACTGCAATATTTCATAAAATGCATGAATTGTGCTTTGATCTTATCCATCTTCCTTTTAATCTACCCCACGCCCCACCCCCAGGCCCAGCCTTACCTTTCCATAATAGTCTCTTTTCTACTCTCAGATAATTTTTTTTAAAAAAATCTCATTTGAGGGAAAAAAATGCAATATTAGTAGTTTTGTCTGCCTTATTTTACTTAAAACCATGTCATCCTGTTCCATCTGTTTTACTGAAAATGACACAATTTCACTATTCTTCATGACTGAATAATAGTACATTTTATATATAGTCCATATTTGCATTATCCATTCTTCTGTTGATGGACACCTAGGCTAATTTCATGACTTGGCTGTTGCGCAAAGTATCACAGTAATCATGAGTATGAAAGTATCTCTTTTTTATGCTGACTTCATTCCTTTTATGTGTAGACATAGGAATGGAATAGCTAGGTCATATTGTAGCTTTATTTTTAGTTTTTTAAGGAGTCACCATAGTGTTTTCTACAATGCTTACATTACCATCAACAGTGTATAAGCATTGCTTTTTTTTCCACATCCTTGCCAGCGTTTGTTGTTTATCTGGATTGTATTTTATATATGGAAAAAACACAATGCTTATACACTGTTGATGAGAATGTAATATATATATATATATATATATATATATATATATATATATATATATATATAATTAGTCATTCTGACTGGGATATAGTAAAATCTTAATGATTTTTTTTCTAAAAGTTTATTTATATGGTTAGATTGAAAGAAGCTAGCTTGAAATTTTAGTTAATTTTTTTCCTTATGCCAAATAATGGATGGGGATTTGGAAGGAATATCAGATTAAAAAGCAAAATAAAGAGAAACTTAGCAAGACTCGGTTTCTGAACATCATCTGAATTGTGGCATAAGCCTTAGAATTCATCCCTGATTGCTCCGTTGCAAAGTCAGTGATATTTCTCCTTGAATAGGTTTCAGAAGAGGAAAGAGAATCAGCCGCATATAAACTGAAATTTCTCTTTTCTCTTCCTCTTTTCTGATCTGTCTTTGAGTTTGGAAAGTTGGAGGGAATTCAAACATAGCCCTCTTGCTCCTGTCATTCTTGTTTCTCATTCCTTGAGAGAATGCTATCCAGTCAGGAAGGTTCTGAAAAATACCTTGATTAAGGGGGAAGCTCACTGAAGGTTTATTAAGTGTAAGGCCCTAATGATCATCCCAGGTATAGGAAATACAAGGAAGAAAAAGCTGGCCGTGGCCTGCATGTAAGGAGCAAGGCATAGGAGAAATAGGCATTTAAACACACGATTGTTATAAGCACCATCCTTGAAGAAGAAGTTGAGACCTCTACACTGCTCTCTTCTAGACTCATGTCTGTGGAGATAGCCCTGACCCCCAAGCAGTTATCTCTTCATCTTTTGCCAACACTTATACCTTGTATTTCAAGGTGACTAATCACATTTTATTCTGTCTGTGTTCATATTCTTTCCATCAGTTTGTGTACATCTTTGAAGAAGAGCTATGTCTCAATCATACTATAAAACTGTGTCCTGTCAAAATTCTAGATATGTAGGCCACACTGACTGTGAATTGCTATTTTATGGTAGTGAAAATCGGGAAACTTCCCTTGCCCACCTTTAAGAACCTAGTTAATTCCTATTAATATATGATATAGGCATTAAAATTAATTTTTAAATAGATCAATAATTGTTGGTCTAGAAATATGTCCATAATATATTTTTAGAGGAAATGGGATTATAAGAGAGTGTGTTTGCTATGCCTTGCTAAACTGTGTGCTTTTATCCTTGAGTTCATGTGCCTGGGAGGATGGCCATTGAAATGTTTCGAGAAGGTGGGATATTTAATATTTTTTCACATTTAAAATGTTTTTGTTTTAACAAAATGCATGTTCTTTATTCAAAAAATGACAAGATAATTAAATGTCATCAAAGTTTATTTATTTTATTTTCATTAGGGTCTCACTGAATGATGGTTCTCAATTGGGGCAATACAAATGTTTCAGGAATATTTGGCAATGGCTACAGACATTTTTGGTTATCATGTCTGCTGGGAGTGCTCCCTGCATCTAATGATAGAGTCTAGAGATGCCTCTAAGCATTCTATAATGCACAGGACAGTCCCCCAAAACAATGTTGTCTGGCCCTAAATGTTGACAGTACTGAGATCAAGGTATCTTGGAATCTAATAAGGCTTGTTACCACCTGCTGGTAAGAGGAGGCCTGCAACTTCATGAAACTTTAACCAGAAGCTAGATGACAAAGCCCTCAGTAATAAGATGGGAGGCCATAGGAGGTGGTTGTAGGGTTGAAGGTAGGAAAAGAGCAAGGAAAATTCATGTTTTCAGGATGCTCTTACTAAGACCAGTAATTGCTCCCAAGGATAACATTTTGTGCCAGCAGAACCTATAACAATTACTATTTTCCAGTCTTATTGGGTCTCTAGAGACCCAGAAAACTATGTGCTGGTACAAGAAAGTCTTTGGGTAAACTTTATAGATTTAATTTGGCAGATGGAAGTTCAGAATCTCTAATTGCCCCTATAGGTGTCTCCTTAGTACATAGGATGTACTATGTACATGACATAGCTTTTATTCTGCCAGGAAAATTTCTAGACCGAAGCATGTTGGACCAAGGCAATTAAATCTTCTTGTTTTGGCTCAATCTACCTCCCTCTCATTTCTAAGGAATTCATTTGATAGAGCTAGGTTCCTTTTCTTGACTACCCCACCCCCATTTCAAAGACCATGGGGGAAATGTTTGTTTTAGCTCTAGCCCATCAGTTTTACCTCTTTTTTGAAAACCACCAGTTTTCTGGTTACTATTGACTAATGAGTTGCCCACGGGGCTGCTACATCTCATGCTCCTCTTTAATGCTTTCAACAGGGCTGAGGTCCTGTTTTGGTTTGGACACCAGGTATCCCCTGAAACTTTCTGTGTTAGTACAGGAATAGTTAGAGGTGAAATTAAGATTATAGGAGCAGTAACCTATTCAGTCCATCTGAGTTTGAATGGACTAATTGTGTGTAATTTTAGGCTGGTGGGGCTTGTCTGGAGGAGGTGGGTCACTGGGGTATGCTCTGGCAGGGTTCATCATCTATGCAGCCCCTCTCCCTTTCTCTCTCTGCTCTCTGGCTGCCTTAAGCAGAGCCGTGCTCCTCCACCACAACATTTTGCCTTGGTGTTCTGCCTCACCTTGGTCCCAGGGTATTGAAGTTGGCCCACCATAGACTAAATCATTGAACCTGTGATCTAAAACAAACTTTTTCTCCTCTAAATTGTGCTTGTCAACTATTTTTGTCACAGTAATGTAAAGGTGACTAGCTCACTTTCCTCCCTGCTAGTCATTTCTGGAAGACCTGCATTTTCTCACCCCTTGAAAAGATGATGCTCCATTTCTACAGATGGTGGAAAGAGAATATTATGTAGCCTTTATTTTCTTCTTGCGCTGCATCTTTATTATGCACAACCATTGTTCAAATCCATCTGGACATGACAATCTTTACCAAGACCTACAGGAATGTCAATGACCAATTTTTCCAGAAGCAGATTCTGAAAAAGTATGCAAGATATTTCTTAGGGATCAACACCTATGAAAGAAGGGGGCCAGAAATAGGATATGTCAGAGGTAGAAAGTGAACTGTGATGCAGACCTCAGAAACCTTCTTGAAACAGGTAGAACACTGGAGTGAGGGGGGCCTATCAGAGAGAGTGTCCTGTGTCCGGCCAACATGGCAGGGACTCTGTGTCTCACTCAATCACTGAATAAAAGTTGTCCAGGAGAGCATGAACTCAGGCAAAGAGGCTTTCTGCAAGTGAGGTAGATGTGAAAGGTGTAACAACCCATGAATGGCTGCTTCCTTCACTCCCCTCAGCTGGGCAGCAGTCCTTCTTTGAAGGAGGATCTGGGTGGCGCACTGCTGTTCTACCCTAGAGGAGCTGACAAGACTCAGAGTGTAAGGCACCAGAAAAACATGATTGTTTTTCTAGTTCAATGGGAAAGAAAGAAAGATAATTAAACTATGGGGGTGGGGTGTTGTTCCCAGGAGAAAATGGCCTGGTTCCCATCTTCCCCAATTTATACTATTACCTCTGATTGCACACAAAATGTAAAAATAACTATGATATCTGGCAACATTAGATAGTTGTTGTTAAAGCAACCTTATATTGCTCTTTTTTTCTGCCTTAATTCCTTGTGTTTCTCACCCTCTTTTTGAAATTTACTGTTTTCATTCTACTTTATTTAAAAATAATATTTAGAGAAAATAAAATACAGATAGGGAAAATAGCAACATACTTTTGTAACTACTAGTTGGGTTAAAATACAGAATTTGGACTTTACTCTTCATAAATGTAAAACTGATGATTTTAAACTGTACTACAAAGTTATAGTAACAAAATGACATGGAATTGACACCAAAATAGAAATGTAGATCAATGTTACAGGATAGAAGACACAAGAGACAAACCCACATTAATACAGTGATCTCATACTTGACAAGGAACCCACCAAAAATACATTGGAAAAAAGATAGCCTCTTCAACAAATGGTGCTGGGAGATCTGGAAACTCATATGCAGCAAAATAAAACTAAACCCCCATCTCTCACCATACACAAAACTCAACTCAAAGTGGATCAAGGACCTAAGAATTAGACTAGAGACCCTGCACCTAATAGAGGAAAAAGTCGGCCCAAATCTTTATCACATTGGGTTAGGCCCCAATTTCCTTAAAAGGGCTCCTAAAGTGCAAGAAATAAAATCAAGAATGAATAAATGGGATGGATTCAAACTAAAAAGCTTTTTCTCAGCAAAAGAAACAATCAATGAGGTGAAGAGAAAGCCTGCATTTTGGGACCAAATTTTTGCCACCCACATGTCAGATAAAGCATTAATCTCTAGGATATATAAATAAATCAAAAAACTTAACACCAGAAAAACCAAACAACTCAATCAATAAATGGGCTAAGGAGCTGAACAGACACTTCTCAGAAGAAGAAATACAATTGATCAACAAATGTATGAAAAAATGTTCAACATCTCTAGTAATTAGAGAAAAGCAAATTAAAACTACTCTATAATTTCATCTCAGTCAGAATGGCAGTTATCAAGATACAAACAATAATAAGTGTTGGCGATGGTGTGGGGGGAAAGGCACACTCATACATTGTTGGTGGGACTGCAAATTGTTGCAACCAATTTGGAAAGCAGAATGGAGATTCTTAAGAAACCTTGTAAAGGAACCACCATTTGGCCCAGATATCCTACTCCTTGGTCTATACCTTAAGGACTTAAAATCAGCATAATGTAGTAACGCAGCCACATGAATGTTTATAGCAGCTCAATTCACAATAGCTAAACTGTGGAAGCAACCTAGATGCCTTCAATAGATGAATGGACAAAGAAACTGTGGTATATATACACAATGGAATATTACTCAGCATTCAAAGAGAATAGAATTATGGCATTTGCAGGTAAATGGATGGAGTTGGAGAATATCATGCTAAGTAAAGTGAGCCAATCCCAAAACACCAAAGCTTGAATGTTCTCTCTGATAAGTGGGTGCTGATCCATAATGGGGGAGGATGGGAAAAATGGAAGAACTTTGGGCAAAGGGAGGGAGGGGAAGGGAGGGGGTATGGAGGCAGGAAAGATGGTGGAATGAGACAGACAACATTACTCTAGGTACATGTATGACTGCACATATGGAGTGAGGCTACATTGTATACAACCTGAGAAATGAAAAGTTGTGGTGAAATTGTATTCAATGAATCAAAATGCATTCTGCTGTCATATACACCTAATTAGAATCAATGAATAAATTATTATTTTTTTTAAAAGAGGCAGTTCTTGCTGCTTTGTCTGCAGTGTTGTGGAAAAATACATCATATTGATGTTTACTAAGAAGACAGTTCATGTTCTGAGGCTTGGAAGTACACAGGCCACTGTCAACTCTAATGAAGGACACAATGGGGGTGGAGACATAACACATCTGCTGACTCTTGTGACTGTGCTTCCCTTGTGGTGATTTTTTCTTGCTTGTTGCCAACTTCTCCTAATTTGTCTGAGAGACCAGAGAGTGAATTCAATTTGAGAAGTGCAGGAATTTTGCATCAGGAGGCACAGGACAAATTGACAGGTGGATAGTTTGCCCCAAATATATTGTCTGGCAAAATCATCTGCACAGTGAAAAGTGGCATTTGAATATCCATGGCATGAATGTGGGGTCTGGGATTAATGGGAAAAGTATTAGTGAGAATATCTCCATCTTCAAAAAAGGATCTTCACAAGGATCAAAAGCCTCATTTTCCTGATTAGATGCACTTGGAGAGACCTGATGTTCTATGTTTTTATCATCTTTGAAGACCAGGAATCTAAGTCAATAATCCAGCATTAGTAGCTTCTGAAGGAAATAGATGAGAAGTTTCTCTTCTAATTTTGGCTTGATGTTGTACACAGAATTCTTGTAGACCAGATGGAAGTTAGCTCTACTCATCCTTTTTGAGTATTAATGTTCTAGGTTTAGATGCTGTAGTGAGTTTAGAATGGCTTCATTTTCTATCACCTCCTATTTGTTATTTTCATTATCATTTGTTTCCTGGGACTATTTCTTTCCATGGAAGAGAATTTCCAATTCCTTTCTTAACTTGCCCATTTGCAAAGAAGAGATGGTGGCTTCATAATCACCATCAATGAGTAACCCCAAGTCTCTCTCTAGGTTTTCCCAATCATGATCTGCTCCAAGTTTAATGAGGACATGTGCAACTTCTTTAGATGATAATTTCCCCATGTGTTGTCTCGTAAGTGTCATGCATTGCGTCGTCTTCTTTTCTGGAGAAGAACTCTGACTCCAGCTGTGGCTGTTGGACTTGTGAGCACCAGGAATGTGTGGGCCTTGGAGCTGGAAATATTTTTGATGTCTTGGTATTTATTGTAAGCAGTTTGCATTAAATCTAGCAGGAAGTTCAGCTTATTACACCCCAGAAGATGATGAAAAATATGCTTACCACAGGATATCCTGCACCAGCTGCACTGGAAAGTAGCAAGACCTGTGTGTCTGGCTGCCCTGCTGCTTGGAGGTGATTCAAGAAACTGCTGAGAGCTAAGTTGACCTCATATGTGGCCTTTCTTTGAGCTTCTTCCACTGTTTCTTGCACTTCACATTTTTAAGGAGTTTTTAAAAAGATGGACACATGTTTTTACTTTATTTATTTTATTTATTTTTATGTGGTGCTGAGGATGGAACCCAATGCCTCACACTTGTGAGGCAAGTGCTATACTGCTGAACTATAACCCCAGCCACACCTTGCATTTCACATTTAACATTCACCTCGAAGAGTTCATTCTGGGTTTCCTTTAAAATGTTAATGAACTCAGAAAATGGGAGATTTTGAGTTGTTCTTTCTGTGACTCTGACTGGTAGATCCATTGCATGATGGAGTGAACTGGAGGAAAGTGTGTCACTTTATAGACCTGAGGATCCAGAAGGCTGCACAACTGTGATTTAATAAATGTAATTTTATGTCTGAAATAATTTTTGCTAAAATTGACAGTGTTTACTAGGAAATTCTGCAGATCCCAGTCTGTCAGGCATATGTTAATCCAAGTGCCATAATGATTTATTTTTGATTCAGTGTTTGCATGAATTTGATCAGGTTTTGAAGTTGCTCCTGAGGATCAGATATTTGCCAGAATTTTACATCATCCTAGAAAACTCTTGCCTCCTTCCCAGCACTAAATAATTCAGTTTCCTCCTGGATCTGTGTAGTAAGGTTAGTCAAAGCAGTATAGTTGTCTTTCAGGCAGTTAGCTACCTTAAGGGGATCTTTAAAATCACTTCTGTGGCTGGAGAGGATGAAGTCCCAAATGGGCACCAACTGAAGTCCCACATCAAGTTTGATTACTGACAACAAGGCCAGCTTTCCACTGGATGAGGCCATCTGCTTCTTGTGGACACCTGTCTGGACCACAGATAATTGGACCTTGGTTTTGAGATTTTGTAAATTTTGGCTTTTAGAAGCTCTTTTTGTATATGAGTCTGAAACCTTCATACCTGTAGCTACTCCCACTCCAAAGCCACTGTAGCTGTCCCATATGTAATATTCAGGACAACTGCTACCTGCTGCTTCACATCAGCAGCTGGTCACTTTGCAAACCCTTTGAAACAACCTTCCACCTGTAGATTCTTCCCAGGTGCAGAGAGCCTTGGTTAACATGAGAACCAAACCTGTGGTAGTAGTTCTCAGTCCTCTGCTTCAGCAAGGTGAATGTGTCTGTGTCTGCATTCTCATCCAAGAGGCCTTTGTTGTATTCACATTCTTGGAGAGCAGGCTTGGAGAACTGATGCTCACCAATGGGAGAGTGGCAAGAGGCCAGGGGGACACAACTGAATTTAGTCGAGCATAAAGAAGTGTGCTCAGAACTTGCTTGTTGGGTTTCCTTGGATTCTGAATGCTTGCTTTTATTCATTCCAGTCTCTAGTTGAATCCCCCAGCCTCTAGCCTTGGCAGAAGCACTTACATTTTTATACAATCTGGGTGAACATGGATTCTTCTTGAAAAGATATAAATTGTTTTGTTTCCATTCTTGTGCTTTGTTGAGGGCTAAAGAGGGAAAAATTACTAGGGACACTGAGTAGCTCCTCTCTCTTTTGTATCAGGTCCTTTTGGTTGCATGATTGGCAAATTCCTTGCAGGGCCAGCCCTCCTGATGCTCATCTTGTAGATCTCTATCTGGGAGGTTTGCCTGTGGGTCAGTGTCTGCTTTATGGAAATGAGTTGTCTCTGCATGATTTCCATGACCGCCCTTAAGGGCCTTTCAGGAACTGGCCAGTACTCTTCAGAGATCTCCATGGCTTGCCTCAGCTCTGCTTCTTTTCTCTTCACTGTCTCTTCCTGACTCTGCCTCCCTTCCTGGAGCAAGTTCCTCAGCTCCTGCAGTGCTTGCTCTGCCTGCTTCTGCTTTCTCTTTATCCTCTTCATTGGTGACTTCTAGAACTCTGCAAGACTACTTAAATGGGACAGGTCAAGCAGTCTCTCCAGGGCCGTTTTCTCCCATAGATGTTGTACCTGGGATCAGCTTCTGGAAGTCTTTTCCTGTTAAATATTGTAAGGCTTGGGCACAGGTCACACCCAGGTCTTCCTGTAGTTTGTGCAATCAGTACTTAACATCCAGTCCCACTTCTCTTGGCATTTCTTGGAGATCTTGACTCCTTTTGTCTCGGAGCAGAGCTTCATCTGAGGTGTACTCTGTTGTGGCCATGGCTTTGTGAAAACAGACACTCAGTTACTCTTGACTCTGTCCTGACCTTAGGAAGTATCTGCCACATAATCAAAATTGTGAGTGTATTAGTGATGCAAGTCCAAGTCCTTCTTGTCCTCTGTTTAACTGTTGATATTTACATATATTTGTATATATATTTAAAAACCATTTTTTTTGTGTGGGGGTGGTAGACATTATTGTGTTCTCAATATAGATTGGCTTTTTATTTTCCATGGTGAGTTGCAACTTAACAGCCTGATTTGGGCCCTTTCTATCACACACAATCAACTACTTGGAAAGCTCAAGACTGAGGGTTGGAGCATGAGAACATGCTTAGGTTTGATAGCTTGATGGTTTATTTTTGAAACAAGAGCAATACCCTCAAACTATATTGACTGGTTTCATTCCTATCTCTGTTTGATCTCTTAGGTTATTTAATATTTTTTGTCCTGTATTTTAATGGCTTTTCTACCCTAGTTTATGATTGTCACTGACTTCCTGTTTTTCATCTTCCCCTTTTAATATCATCTTTCTATTACATGGACAACTTTATATACCAAGTCCTCTGTATATGTCAATACAAGGAATCTCCTATAACCAATGTTGCAATGGGGCAGCATAATGTGCATGGGGTGGTGTTATGCTGACTACCTCACTCACTCTTTTTGGACAACAAATGAGATGAGATTTCACATGTTCCCGTAGTATTTTCCCATTCAATGTCAGTACCACACTTAGCTAATTGGTATTCTACCCACGTGTCTTCTTATTAATGTAAATTTAGTACACCATGTCTTTTCAATTTATTCTCTTAAATTTGTCTTTAATCTCATCCTAACTCTTCTGTCACAGGGAATCAGAGAGCTGACTTTGCTAAAAGCAATGAGTCTTCTCCTAGGTGTAAAGTTGCCCCATTGGTAACAAGAAGCAGAATAAAGCTGGATATCTGTGCCTTCATTTTGTATCTGACTCCTTGTTACCTTAAGCTTTGGTCAGGTCTCTGCTCAGCTCTGCATGGAGTTATGTTAATGATTTAAGGAGTGTTTATCTAAAAACTAGTTATACAAGTTTATTTAGGCCTATATAAAATATGTCTCAGCACCTTTCAATACTGTGGTCAGACATATTTGCAGGGAGATTTGTAGCAGCCTGTTTCAGACACCTGGAATGGTGCCTGGAGGACTACAATCATCACCCGCTTCCAGGAACACATGCTTGGGAGATAAACATACTGAGCATCAAATGCAGATTGCTCCCTCAATTGATAAGGGCATTTCTGGAGCTATTTCCTCAAAAAATCATTAATGAGAGAATAATCAACCAGACCTGCTTAATTATGCATGCTTCTTTCCCCCTGCCTCAATTCTTTCCCTTTTTAAACCTGAAGCTCATGTTAGCAAGTTGAAAGAAGGGTTGAGACTGCTGGATCTCACCTTGCCTTCCCAATATGGCTATTGATTAAAGTTTTCTTTCCTGTTTTTTACCATTACATTTTCTGCTTGGTATTTGGGGCAAGTGGCTGGACCTGGTTTGTTGACGCCCCTGGAGTTAGTCCTATTGCCGAGGATGCTGGCGACACTACCAGGTGTCCCTTAGTTTTGTCTTCATGTCTCTATTAGATGGATATAATAGTCATTCCATCTGCTGTGCTTTGAACATTTGTCCCCTCCAAAACTAAGGCTGAAATTCAATTTTGATTTCACAGAATTAAAAAATTATGCCTTTGAGAGGGTATTATGTCATGAAGACTGAACCCTCATGGGCAGGATTAATGCCATTGTCAAAGCAAGAGCTTGACATGCTTTTGCCTTTTTGCCCTTCTCCCTTCTGTGTGTGATGATATAACAAGAAGCTTCTTTCCAGAGTCTTATCCCTGGATCTTTTACTTTCGAGCCTTCACAGCTGTTGAAATAGGAATCTGGGAGTATAGAATACCCAGTAAGATCTACTGAGTAGCAAAAAGAAAGTAACCAAGAACCCTTGGAATATAGAAAACGTCCATGAACCTTTGAAATGGAAAACAAGCAACAGTAAGCCATCCAGTCCATGTCCTTAGCTCTAGTCCTTGGTCAGCCTCATTGCCTGCTAAAAGTAACATGATGGGTAGGCACCATGAAAGCTGGTGTCAAATTGTGTTAACAATTTGTGTTAATTGTCCACCCTATATCTACCTCGTGTTCTGCCTTTAGCTACTGTCCCCTCTAAATATCAACATACCTACCCAAGGGGTTGGTGTCTCTCCCTCTGGAAATGGCTCATGTTCTCTCTTGAGTGTGTATTCCTTTCTTTATACAAAAGTTTTTCCACAGCCAATATTCTCCCGTGAATAATTATCTGCTTTCCTAAATGAACTTCTGTGTCTCAGACTGGTGTGTACTGAAATTCTTTTCCATGTGTGTCAAGGACACCACTTGTTCTGACTGGAGTCCTACACTCTAGGAATTCCTCTGGTGATAGGGAAGTTCACAAATATCTGTTCAGAATTAACTGCTCAATCTGAAGTGTTCAATCACAGCAACACAGAATAGACCAATACAGAAATTGGTATAGAGGAATAAAATGTTACTATGACAAATAATTAAAAATGTGGCTTAGGAACTGAATAATGAACAGAAGGTGGAAGAACTTGGAGGCAGAGGCTAGAGAGAGCCTGCATTTCCATGAATGGAGTATTAAGGCCTTTCTGGTGAGGGCAGATGAAGAGAAGAATTGTAGGGGAAGACTGAAACTTTTCAGAGATGACTTACTTGGTCCTGATGAGAATGTTGGTAGAAATATGGATGATAAAGGCAATTCTGTGAAGTCTCAGGTGGAAAGGTGGAACAAGGTATTGAGCACCAGAGGAAAGGCCAAAGAACTTTGCTGAATTGTATCCATACCCGAGGGCTTTATGGAAGGCAGAGTTTAGGATTCATTTAGTAGAATAAATCCAACTAGCAAAGCTAACAGTTTTTTTTTCAGTTAGTGGCAACTTCAGAGTGAAAAATGTTACATTTACATTTGGGAGGTGATAGCATCTTGAGGGCTAGTTTGGCATTCTTTTGCCTGTTTGCTCATCTGTCTCCCACTGATACTGCTGGTTATGGGTGACAAGTTCGGCTCCCTCACATGTTGAGGTATAACATTAGAAAAGCACTCCGAAGCAAGCATATAAAGCCAGGGTTTATTTAAAAAGGGGTAACATAGACTTCTCCAGGAGGGAGAAGGGGGCCATAGCTGGTATCCTGGCCTCCCGGGAAGTGAGAGCAGCCTGTCTTTTTCATATGTCCTAGGCTTCCTTTGCTCTGCTCTCTTGCCCACATGGCCTTCCTGGGTAAGTGACTAGGTCCAGGAGATGCTTGGTGGGATGGCCAAAAGGTGTGAAGCAGATGAGGGGGCCAAGGTGGTATGATCTGGGGAGGAACAGGGCATTATTAACAACTCCATATAGGGAGGGACAATCCCTGGGACAGGTTACCTTAGCAGTAAGTTGGAGCAGGAGCAGGTTATCTTGATAAGGGTGGAGGAAAGCCTCTGAAGACATTGGCATTTCAATCCCTCTCCAACTTCCTGGACTCACTCAAATTGGCCTCCTTGATCCGATCTGATTTGATTTACCCATCTATACTGACTGCCTGTCTAATTCTGGCTTCACCACTATTTGAAGACATGAGAGGAACAATCGAGAAGGTCCTCACCAAATGCCAGCGACTTGTTCTTGTCTTCCCAGTTTCCAGAGTGGTGAAAAAATTAATTTCTGTCCTTCAAAATTTATCCACTTTTAGGTGTTATGGTATGGTTTATGTTATTGTGTTATGGTAGTACAAATGGTTTAGAATAACTGGGGAAAAATTCATTTCAACCTCCTAGGGTTGGTGGCAGAATTCCTCTCCTTTTGGTTATAGAATGACAGTTTCTGTTTTCTTGTTGGCAGTTTTCTAGAGACCACTCATAACTCCTAGAGTCTGCCCATAGTTCCTCATCACAAGATTCCCCCCCCCCGCCCCACAGGAGCTTCTTTCAGTATGGTAACTTGCTTCTTCAAATCCAGCGTAGAAGAATTTCCTTCTCCTATCTGTTAAAATGGAAGCTCAGACAATGTAATCTAAGTACAGGTGCTATATCCCTTCAGCTGTGCCATATTCTTTGTCTAGAAGTCCTAGTACCCACCTACATTTAAGCATGAGATTCCTCTAAGTTATGGACCCAAAGAGGTGGAAAATCATTGACAGACACCTTGAGGTTTGCCTCTCACAGTGTTCTCTGGTCCCTAAGAGTTCATGTGCCTCCCAAACAAGAAATAATTTCATCTGTCTCAAATTCTAAGAGTATCATCTCAGTATTCACAAACTTGAACTCCAGAATATCCTGTATATCCGGACCAAGTATGGATTAACCTTCTTGTAATTTGTTAACTGTCAGTCCTGGGGCACTGTTACCCCCCACGTATGGACGTGTGAAACTAAAGATATATGCCATCAGAGTCCTAAAAACCTGACATACCATAACGGGAAAGGTATAGGATAACAGCTGTTGGCATTCTGATCAAAAACATGGGTGTAGGAGGAATAGAATGAAAAAGAATGATTTATCCACGACAGTTCTGAGATCTAGCTGGGAAAATTTCAATCGGAGTTTCTCAATTAGGCTTCCCAGTCTGAGGGTAAAACTTAGTGGTTTATGATCATTCCTACTTTTCCATGAAAGGTAGCAAAGGTCCACAGATAAGCAGTTCTATTTGTGTAACTGGGGTGCCGAAGTCTGGCTTGGCACAAATCAGGAGCCACTTGTCAAAAAGAAACTAACTTTATTTTTAGAACTACAAACGCCAAACAAAACAGCTCCAGGGAAAAACCCTCAGAGCCCAACTGCCACCACCGGCTTCCACAAGCCTCTCTCCCCCACACCAGCCTCTCAACCTCCCACAATCCTCCTGCTCCTGAGGCTGATTGGCTGGGTTGCGTGGGCAGAGCCAAAGAAGTCACCCAATGAGCAGCTCCGTGGAGGAGCCAATCAGCTAGATGTTGCTGGGGCCGCTGTGAGCCAATCATCAGCTGGCAGTCTGAAGGGCAGGGAAACAGCCCAATGAACATCACCGCAGAGGAGCCAATCAGCTAGATGTTGCTGGGGCAGTCTGAAGCTTGCTGGCAGCTGGAAGTTTGCTGGGGCCCCTTTGGCTGTGGCTCTCAACACTGGGGCACATTTTATGCTTTGATATTAACAATTGCTGTTCTACCACTGTGGCTTCCTTTAAAATCAACATGGTTTTTACTTCCCCTTTCTCTTCTCCCTCTCTACTCCCTAACTTTGGAGGAAGCAGAATTACCCTTCTTCCTATATAGGGTAAGTTATCTGTCCTTAAGCACATACACACACCAAGAATGAAGTAGTTGAGATGTTGGGGGATAGTGCCAAAAGACCTAAGAAACAATTACCTGCAAGTGAATTATGACCCTGACAGGGAACACCTGTAAAGTAGTCTTTGAATCATCTTTTAAAAAGTTGTTCCCACTGATGATCAGAATCACAGCCTCTGGGACACAAGTCCCCTTTTTCCATTGCCAGAGGAGCAATAATACTTCTTTTTCCTCTTCACCCAAACTGAGTCTTCATTATTGAAGTAGCACTGGGGACAAGGACAGATCTTTTGGTAACATTATTTTGCTTCCTGCCAGTAGAATTTTTTATGTGTGTGTGTAGGGACATAACAGCTTCCTGTCATTTTGCACTTTGTCTCTTTTAATTCAAACTAGCAGTGTTTATGCTGAACTCATTTTCTGAAGACATTGTGGGTCTTCTGTGTATTTCTTTCTTTCTTTTTTTTTTAGTTATAAATGGACACAATACCTTTATTTATTTATTTATTTTTTGTGGTGCTGAGGATTGAACCCAGTGCCTCACACATGCTAGGGAAACGCCACACCACTGAGCCACAACCCCAGCCCTCTTCTGTGTATTTCATTGGGTGTTAACTCTTGGACACAAGTCATATCTATACTTAATTTTCAGAGAAGTCCTCTCATACACTGTTCTCCTGCAGGGGTTTTTAATGAACAGTGTCCTACAGGTCCCTCCAAGATTTCTGGTTTGATTGATATCACGGTGCCAAACTCTTATTCCCTTGACAATATTCTTTGTGTACCTGATTACTCTGACCTTTGATATTTCCAAGGCTTTAGCAAAAGATTGCATAATCATACCCAGTAGAGATTTGCCAGGTTTCTGTTCTCTCGACTAAAAGGCTCAGGATTCACTCCAGGTAAACTGGGCTAACTGGGCTACACAAAATAACCACACAAGAGACACAAGTACCTTTTTCTTTGGGGTCACTGTGACGGCTCCTCTGACCTTAAGGGTCTGCAGGAAGAGAGAGAGAGAGAGAGAGAGAGAGAGAGAGAGAGAGAGAGAGAGAGAGAACTCCCTGACCCCTTTTATTGTGGAGAAGCTATTCAAATGAGGCAAGGGGTCAGGTTTCATGGGGCTGAGTCTACCTTCATGATGTCCACTGTCAGCAGGTTGACTGACACCGGGGTAGGCCACACCCAAGGGCACAGTAAGAGAAAGGGACACCCACAAGTCACTTCAATGGAAGATTCTACCCTAAACAGGGCAAGGGGTTATATTACAAAGGAACAAGTGAGTGTAGCTCCACACATGGGGCTGTAGCAAGACAAGCCTGGGCAGGAAGACATGTCACTGGAACCCTAGAAGAGCAGGGCAGTCTAGCAGCATGGGTGCCTGAGGCCGCATAGCCCAGCAGGGGAGTTAACTTAGTCACCTTCGAGGTTGGTCTCCCACAGAGATTCATGATTGAATCTCTTAAATCTAATGTGTTTATCCTTTTAGACAGGCTGAGAAATTCAACATTATGTAATTTATGGAAACATAATTATGGAAAACATCTTCGAATCAATGTATATACTTTCCTTTAGTATATAAATTCTTTTCTGGATTTATCTTTCTCCGCTCATATTTTATTATAATCAATAATAATAAATAATCAAAATCAGCAGCCATCTTTTACATTTTACCTGGAAGTGCCTTAACGGCTTAACCAGCATGACAAGGATCCTCTTCCTCCTATATCTTTTTTTGCAGGGGGTGTACCAGGGATTGAACTCAGGGGTACTTGACCACTGAGCTACAACACCAGCCATATTTTGTATTTTATTTAGCGATCGGATCTCTCTGAGTAACCTCACTTTTGCTGAGACTGGCTTTGAACTAACCATCCTCCTGCTGGAGCCTCTCAAGCTGCTGGGATTACAGATGTGCCACAGTGCCTGGCTATTCCTACTGTTTTAGTAACATGTTTCTTACTTTCTTCTATGCCCTCTCTGTGCATCCTTAAGTGATTTCAATTAATAGTGTATTCAAGGTAGTTTAAACTTTATCATACTTCTCAAAGATCTTCTAGTCTCCACCCTCTTGATTCGAAGCTGTTTCCAAATTTTTAGGTATGTGTTATATAAGCTTCAAACATCTCAGTGCCAAAAATAGGTATTATTTTTCATATTACTATGTAACAAATTAGCAATTTGAGCCATTATTGGGGAACTGGAAGATCAAAACCAGATAACTTGTAAGGAATAGATGTTCAAATTGGGTTTCAGAGAATTTTTCAGTAGCACAAGTTATAATACAGACAGGAAAAAGAGAACAGCCCTAGGGAGTTAATCCCATTAAAATAGTACAGTTTGGCTGTCATTTGAGAATATATATAACTCCTAAGTTACCCATTATCACACACAATTTCATCTTTAGTTGGTAGAAGGAACTTGGAGTTTAAGGAGAGTCAGGAGTTTAGCTGGACTTTCAGCACATGCAATTCATTAGGTGCCTCCTTCTCTTTTCAGATGTGAAGGCAAATTTGCTGATGTTTCTGGCTAAGATGGGCCTAGGAATCAAATCACCTAGGAAGCTGACAAATGAATCAAGTAAAACAACATGAAAAGACACCCGAGGCTTGAATGGGATGAGCAAGGTCTAAGAAGAAGGGGTTCTAATAGGACTGGAATAAAAACACAGGGAAAAGAGAAGCTCTCTGTCATCTCCAGGGTACCATGAAGATTAAAAGTGGAATTGCAAGGCTGAGCCTAGTAGTCAAGTGTTTATATTCATGGGCAGGTAAACTATTGGCGGTGTTTAGGATTACAAAGTCCTCACTCTATGCCTGATTTAACTAGTGCATTTGTGTATCAAACAGACTTGGTTTTAAGTCAATGTAGAGCTAAAAGTCTGAGCTAATAGTTCAAAGCTGTGATTCTCAATCTTTATTTTGGGTCAAATCACAAGGAGATTAGTTTGTAAAATGTGGGTCCTTCTGGGCATGGTGGCACAGACCTATAAGCCCAACTACTCAGGAGGCCAAGGCAGGAGGATCACAAGTTTCAGGTCAGCCTGAGCATCTTAGTGACACCCTGTCTCAAAATTTTTAAGAATTTTAAGACTGCTGGTATAACACTTGCCTAGCACATGAGAGAGAGGCAACTTAAACTCTAGTACTAGGAAACAAACAAACAAACAAACAAACAACAAAAAACCACACACACACACACACACACACACACACAAACAAAAACAAAGAAACAAAAAACACCTCAAAAAAATCCAAAAAGCAGATTCCTATTTTTACAGAGATTCTGACAAGGAAAGTCTAGATTGTTTTCATTTGATAAATGCTATCAAGTGGTCAATTACATTTTGGGAAAATGCTGTTCTAAACAGCTATTTTCAGTGGAGAAAATATGGTAGCGTAAAAATACATATATTTGCTGGACATGAAAACCACTGATCTGAGATTATTTGCATCCTAGTTTCACTGAAGTATTATTTCTGGAGCGCATTTGCATACCAGAAGCTTCAATTACTATGCTAAAATGTTCAATGGAAGGGTGTTCTGAAATTTAAACTCAAGGATAAAGAAATGAAAAATGTGAACTATAAAGAAACATCCAGCATAGATCCAGCAATGCTGCCAAATCTGAGTGACTCTGCTATGATTCTGAGGAGAGATTAGTAAGAAAACGGGAAAAAAAAAATCATGTTAACCATATAAGAACATTTTCCAGAGCAATATGGTCTGATTCTTCATGTTGAAAGTACACATCAAACATTCATCACAAAAATAACAACAATAATTTTATTATTTTGTTTGTATGTCCAGATAGAAATTACCTACTCCTAGAATAAAGAGAAAAGTCTCAAGTGGAGCCAGGTATGGTGGCCCACACTTGTAATCCCAGTGGCTCTGGAGGCTAACACAGAAGAATCACAAGTTTAAAGTCAGGCTCAGAAACTTAGTAAGGTCCTCAGCAATTTAGCAAGACTCTGTATCTAAATAAAATATAAAAAAGTGCTGGGAATGTGGCTTAGTTGTTTTGTGCCCCAGGTTTAATATGGCATCCAAAAAATAAAACAAATAAACAAACAATAACAAAAGTTTAGTGGATACATCAAAGAGCACATTGTAATTTCCAGAGTAGTTAAAATCAGACTGATATGGGGATGTCAGCACCAGCACTAATACACTATGATAATACAGAACCATTTTTAATATTTTTAATGAACATGAGTTGAAACCTAAGATTATATAGATAAAAAATTTGTAAAAGAACAAGTAAAACTGTTAGTATAAATAATTATTGTTGTATAATGTGGAAATTAAAAACTGTTAGCAAAATTCCAGCTAGTTTAATGCAGGAAATGGTGTTGCATGGATGAGGATAAAGTGTGTGTGTGTGTGTGCACACGCGTGTGTGCGCGCGCGTGCGCTCGCACATGTGTACATGTGGTGAGAGTGGATATGTGTGAATTTGATAGAGAATGAATTTAATGTATTGAAAGTCAATGGAGAGTACTCATGACACATTCAAAACAAAGTGAGACATCCTGACTTAATGGAATAATAAAATGAAATAAATCTCAGTAAGTACCACAAAGGTAGGTAAGGAAAAAAAAATACAAAAGGATCGAGAAATCATGGATATACATAAAATGAAATGGTGGGAAATAGCCGAGGTTTCCACATCTAGGTATATGCCAATATGTGCACATATGCATCAAGACACATCCATGAAAAAGTCCATGGCAGCACTATTCATAAAAATCACACAAAACAACCCAAGTGTATATCCATGTCCAGATGAATATGTAAATTGTGACACATTTATACAATAAAATGTTAATACAACAATGAAAACCAATATCATGGCTACACATAACAATATGGCTTAATCTCACAACATTGAGTTGTGAGAAAGAAGTCAATACAAAAAAATGTATGCTTGTCAGTACTATATGCTTTCCATAAAGAAAGAAAAATAACTGACAAAAATAACTTGTAATAGCTTCATCTTCCCAGTCTTTTGGACTCTTTGACTTGACTTTTTCCTCTAATCTGTACCATTAAACTTCATATACTTATAATTGAATATCTAACTTATGGAGTTATTGAACTCTAAGTGCTGGCCCCTTTGCTACTCAATGGAGTTGGAGAGAGAGATTAGAAAAGGTCTAGAAGGGTAAACATTTCCCTTAACCTACAATCCAGGAGCCTGGAAGGAAGCCAGGGGCACAGGAAGAGCTACACTAAGTAAAGTTTGCTTGAGTTTCTTCTTGCCTTTGGTTACTTCATTTTGTAATTCTAGGTATTGTGGAAGCCGTCTGGTCAGACCTTTCCCACCTTAGAATTTAATACTACATCAATCTATTTTAATGTTTTTCTCTCTGGTTTCTCAAAAAGTTAAGGATAGGCAATCTCAAAATATGCTGAGTAGGTATATTGATTATTTCAAATCACCTGAAAACAGTGACTTCAAAAAGAGCCACTTGGATTGTCTTTTCCTACATGCAGCAAGCCATAACAATTATCTTCAGAGAAGTGTCCTCACGATGCTAAGGTCAGGACTGGTTGTTAGGGTGGTAATGAACCTGATAAAGAAACTCTTTGGGGGTAACTCTTATCTTCCATTAGCTTTTCTGCTCTCCCCTGCCATAAAGCTTCATGACATCTCTAGAATTTATTATGCTAGTTTAGAGATCCATTTGTCCTGGCATCCCTTCCAAATGTATTTTCTTTTCTCTGAAGGGTATGAAAAGCATTGGTCATTTCATTGGCCTTCACTCCCTGTGAAGAAACCCATGCCCTCATAAATTTAATTAAACTTCCTGCTTTTCTCTTTTCAATCTACCTTTTATTAATTTGTTTCTTAGATCTAATCAAAGAATCCACATAACAAGTAAAGGTTTTATATAGGGGATTTCTCCCTGTCCTACATCACCAAGGGAGTGTTCCTAACCTCTTTGCATTATCAACTGTCTGCCCTCTAAATCCTGTTCCTATTCTCCTACTTACCTCCATTCAGTCTTGTTTTATATATATTGAGCTTCTTAATTTCATGGTTGCTTCACTTTGCACAAGAAATCTTACTCAAAAAAATATTGAAACCAGTATATCTGGCTCAACAAATGACTGCTGATGAAATGAAATGATGATGGCATTCCATGATAGTTCTTATTATTTAGTCTCACTTTTGCACTTTTCTTTTCCTAAAATGAATTATCTATAAATCTAATATCTTGATATTTTAAATTGGGATTTCTCGCCAACATTTTCATTGTGTTCATTCTCAGGAATTTGTCAGTTATCTTTCCCTTTTTGTATCCATCATGATAATGGGTCTTTAAGCAATTCTGATTACACAGCTAATATGGACTAGAGATTTAGCAAAGAGATTATAAAAATCCTAGAATTTTTAGATCATTATTTTGCCTGTTACATACTGGACATTAGTTTGACCTGTTTGACTACTGTGTAGCAATAACTCTTGCATCTACTTTTGGCTTTTGTTTTTTCTGGTCCCTCTTTCACACTACATTAAAAAAAGCATATTTAAATCACTTATTACTTGGTTATAAAATTTGGAAAACTTTGTGTTCTATTAAGGTACAATAAAAACTACTTGGCCATGACATTCAAGACCCTTTTAATGTGGCAATAATCAATCTTTCAAATATAGCACCTCTTTACTTAAATCTGGATTTGTTTTTATTTGATAAAACAAATCACCAAATTGTTTCTTGTCTGTTATCCCAGATTTGTAGCTCTTTTTTGGCACAATGAAGATGCAAAATTCATATTTGTATCCTTACCATGTCATAATTTCTGTTTCACTGACAGTTTCTGATGACTATTGCCAGAAATTTCTATTTACATTTCAGTCTTTGAGTCTGCCCTTGTATCTCTTTGTTTATTGTATTTCTTACCTTCTGTTCACCTGCTTGTATCCTTCATATTAAGTGTCTGTGTTCAGGTTGCTTCAGAGAGAAGTGCACCAAGAATAGGTTCCTTCCCCAGGTCTGGTATGCAGTGGACTCACTGCTGTAGCTCAGGCTTTGGCTACTTACAGGTGAGAGGAAGCTGAATTAATACTGAGAACAGGGCATCTCCCAGTTCTCCTTTTATGTGGTGGGAGGTTCTCTCTTATTCATGTTTATTTCATATCCCATTTTTTTTTTTTTGGCATGCTGACCAACTTAATGTAATGGGAGAAGCTCTCTCTGGAATTCCCCTTATCTGCATTAAGACCAGACTGCAAAAGAAAGGATGCCTTCTACTCCATCCTCAAATTCCATTATTTATCTCAAAAACAAAACAAAATAAAAATAAATCTGAGAATGTAACTCTACCTGTGTAGACTTATCTTACAAAATTCTGTCCCCTGGGCTCATTCAAAGTTTAAAGTGATCATCCCCGAGACCCTTCTTTCACCTCATAATAATTTATAAGCCATCAAAATTTTCTCTGCTTCTTTGTTCTCCTCTATAAAAAAGGGAATATGTGATTTATATGTTTATGAATAATGTTAAACATGCTTCTGTGATTGTTCTTTTCCTATTTTGCATGAAAATAAATCTGTATGCCATTTCTCCTATTTATTCTTTCTCTCCTTGATTCCTGTGAGTGATCCTTGGGAGGTTAGAGGGGAATATTTCTCTACACAGCTCTTGGGAGGATTGTCTTGTCCTCTTGTGCTGAGGCTTGTACTGATGCCCTTTTTTCCATTGCTAAGTCCATAGGTGATAGACTATCTGATCCCCCTGAGATTTCTTCAGAGTAAGAACACACTGCCTGTGCATGGTTTGATCTCAGTAAGTCTTGTCTTAATTGAAGTGGGTGAAGCCCTTCATTCCACAGTTTGGCTGTGTCATGCAATGCTGGCCCACCCCCAATACTAAAAATAGACTTTCAGTCTCATTTCCCAGCCTCATTCTCTATTCCCAGAAATGCTATTTGTAATATGAGTGATGACAGGCATGTTTGTTGGTTAATGAAGGTTGTTTGTCACCTGTCTTCTCTGAGTGTTCCTGTGTCTTTTTTTTTTCTTGTCAGTTTCCTAACTTAAATTTGATTTGAAAATTCTAGCCTTATTATGATACACAATGGGGGATTCTCCTTGATTCTCCCAGGGGATCTTAGAGAGATTCCAGTCACCCAGGGACCACCTAAGGGAAGGTCTAGTAAGAAGAGAGACACCTGAGAGTGCTTCAATATTGTACTCTAGTTGCCTCACTCTATTTCTACTCCTAGCTCAGCTTTGACTGCAAGCTTTGTGAATGGGACTTCCAGATCCCAAATGCGTTGTTTAAAGAAGGAAAGGCAGACAAAATTGCAGGTTCTCTTTTTTCGGGGATTTTTTCCTAATTTATCCTCAAAATTTGTCTAAGATGAATTTTTCCTTAAGGGACTCTATTAATCTCTTCTGAAATCTAGAGAGATCCTTGCCATCAAGGAAAGAAAGGAGAAGAGGAATAAAAATCAGACAACCCAGAGAAAGACACAGAGAGCTCAGTTCTAGCCTGCTAAGGGCTTTTTTCCTTACCTTTCAGGGATGTGCCAGCTGCAATGGGTAAGACTCTGCTTGCCAGAAGAGGGCAAAAGGAAGAGTGTCCCCCATTCTTTTGTGAACCTTGAATATTTCCTGCTTCAGCTCTTTGCATTGCCTATACCTCCCATACTGCTCAGTTTTTCCCAGGATTTTCACAGGGAGGAATTCCCATCTCCATTACCCTGGTGACTGACAAGAGACAGAAGACAAGGAGAACCACCATGTCTTGCAGATGGGATATATTAAAGGCACAGGTTTGGCTCCATCCTGACTTAGGGTGGCTTTGGTAGTTGTACTGAACTTGTGGAATGTTGTCTCCAACACTCAAAAATAAGGAATTGCTGGTGATGGAGAATCAGAGACCCAGAGTCTGTTAGAATCTCGATTTCTCTATTTCCCAGAAAACTCAGTATCCAGTCATTTGTTGCTTTAAGGATAGACCTTTGTTGCATAAGATCTGGAAGGCAATGTTTTAAATCAGAAGCCCTGAGACAACAATAGCTTTTCTGAGTTACCCAGAGACTCCAGGAGACATGACCAAGGTTACCAAAGCCCCAATAGTGGAGAAGTTTTGAGATCATTAATAGGGTCATTCACTGATTTTAACATACAAATAAATTTTGTAAAAGAGAAATATGTTGCCCTAGGAATCCAAAAGTTTTAGGAAATATTGTACTTAATTGTCTTTAATACAAGTATTAAATGAACCTTCTTGGAGCAAGAGGAGGAAGTCTCAATACAATGCCATTGCTATGCTCCTGGACAAGGTGAATGTTGTTAAGATCTTGTCTGTAAAGATTATTTGTGATGACAAAACTGTGGAATACACCTCCCCCCCCCACCCCCGCCCCTGGGAGTCTGGAAAGGTGCACTGTGTCCTAAAAGGCAGAGGCAAACTGCAGCTGGGAGGCTATGAAAAAAGCTTTGCAAAGAACATGTTATTTATTTATATAGGAGCAAAATAGTCACCAGTTCTCAATTGAAAAGAATTAGTAGTTTTAATAATATTAAAAACTGGTTGTGGACCCTAATGCATGAGACCTCAGTGTTAAGTTTGTTGTAACCATCACTCAGTATTTTTATTTATATTTTTCTTTTTTGATCATTAATGGTGTGTAATTATGACTGTTAAATGGAGAAGGGAAAATTGCTACTTATTTAGGACTTATTTAAAAAAATTGTTAAAGTTTTGCTTTAATTTATATTGGGCCAGATTATGTATCTTAACTGAAAGCTTATATGTTTCCATTTCATGAAACAAATTTGTAAGGGCCAAAAGCTTAAAACCTAGGGTATTTTATAGCTATGGGTACATGAAACACAGGCAAAGCTACACTTAAAGTGAGCTGCACTTATTTAACAAACATTTAATGACCTTTCTCAAGATTGTAAGTTCAAAGTATTTTAAATTTAGTGGGATTCCCCAGGTGTAAGTACAATGTTTGAGTTCCAGTATTAAATTCATGAATTTTTGTCATTTAGTAAGTTTTAACAAATGTTAAAGTAAAATCAAAACCTATTGTAGAGGCACAATGCCTTATCTTCATATAAATCTTTATTTTATAATTTAGTACATGAAATTTGAACTTCGACTTGAATCAAACTTTGGAAAACACACATATGTTATAAATATATTAAATATTTTTATTAAAATATTAGGTACATAAGTTATTTAATTAATTTATTTCCTTCTGCATTTGTTTATAAATCAATTGGTAATTTAAAGCTAACATTAATTTTGCTGGCCCTGGGGCTTGTTTAGTTCTTTAACTTCTACTGTTTTTTTTCTCTTAAAGTTAAACCCACCTAAAGCAGTAGTTTCTCCCTCTGTCTGGCTCTTCTTTCTTTCATGTGTTTATAGTTATTTGTTCATGTGTTTATGTAAGTTTTTTCTTTTTAAAGTTTTATATCTTAACTTAAAGTCCTTAGTCTCTGCCTCTGTGTGAAAAAGGAAAAGAGGAGGAAAGAGGCCCAGTGCTTCTAGGAAGTAAGCTGTCTCTCTGTTAAGACTAGATATTTTGTACCTTTTTTTCCTTTTAAGTAAAATATTTAGGATAACTTTTTTTTTAAACCATGGTTCATTTTTTTTCTTTTTTTATTGGTTGTTGAAAACATTACAAAGCTCTTGACATATCATATTTCATACATTAGATTCAAGTTGGTTATGAACTCCCAATTTTACCCCATATACAGATTGCAGAATCACATTGGTTACACATCCACGTTTTTACATAATGCCCTATTAGTAACTGTTGTATTCTGCTACCTTTCCTATCCTCTACTATCCCCCCTCCCCTCCCCTCCCATCTTCTCTCTCTACCCCATCTACTGTAATTCATTTGAATTTCTATGCAGCTGAAAACAATATACATCCTTTTTTTTTTCTTTCTCTGGATGTTTTCCTGACTTGCTCCTGGTGGTATGGAATAGCTTACTGTTGTTTTACTTTACAGATTGTTATAGGTAAAGATTTGAGGGTGACCTTTTGCACCCATATCACTGGCAGCTGCTTCCCTTTCCAGCATGTCTCAATCATCCTCTAAGTGGTTGGCGAATGAGAAACCAAAGCTGCAAGAAGTGCAGCAGCATAAGAGGTGCTTGCCTCCACAGTACCTCTTCTTGGGCGGCAACATGGGGACTCTGGCACAGTTACAGCATCACAGGTTGGAGTAAAGCAATTTGATCCTTTCATTCTGGCTCTGATTCTCACACTATGAAGCCCAGTGTCTTATCCACCTAAAGAGGAATTTCTTCTTCCCTAGAGCTTGATTGCCTGTGTCTCTATCATCTGAAAGATGGAGACAGAGATTCATGATATGGGTGACCACAGAACTTTCTCACTCTTATCCAATTCAGTCCTGACCATGACCAAGAACTCAGGTCACCAAAATAGGACACCTCGTTCAAGCGGCAGCACACCTTCAAATAGTGACCTGCTGTGACTGATGCTGCTGAAGGATCACATCGTCTTTACCTCAGGATTTGCCCTCCCGTGGCTTCAGGGTTGCCCAACAGCTCAAAAAGCTGGCTATAGCTACCAGAGTTTTGGTTGAATCCAAAGGTGGTACTAGAAAATGGCAATATGCAGCTGCATAACATTGCAGAATTAAACACTAGGAAGCAATAGGAAAGGATCAACGTTAGAGACAACGAAGCAGGACCCTGTATGTTCCTCACTCTATATCTACAGGTCATCCCTAGACAGAGACCATATTCATCCTGTAGAAACATACCTGACTCCATCTCATAACGTGGAGGTAGAAATAAAAAGTTTTTATGTTCATGTCAAAGGCCCACATTCACAAACCCAATAGCAAGGAAGGGCTTTTCACTATTCTCCAAATGGATTAGTATAGGTTCCGTGGAGAGAAATATTTCAAGCTCTTTATGTTTCTATTTATTTTGGGATTCTTTCATCTGATTATATTCTCAAGCCCAGAACCTCCAAAATACTCCTACTCATAGTCCATTTCCAGCTCTTTGCATTGCCTATACCTCCCATACTGCTCAGTTTTTCCCAAGGATTTTCACAGGGAGGAATTCCCATCTCCATTACCCTGGTGACTGACAAGAGACAGAAGACAAGGGGAACCACCATGTCTTGCAGATGGGATATATTAAAGGCACAGGTTTGGCTCCATCCTGACTTAGGGTGGCTTTGGTAGTTGTACTGAACTTGTGGAATGTTGTCTCCAACACTCAAAAATAAGGAATTGCTGGAGATGGAGAATCAGAGACCCAGAGTCTGTTAGAATCTCAATTTCTCTATTTCCCAGAAAATTCAGTATCCAGTCATTTGTTGCTTTAAGGATAGACCTTTGTTGCATGAGATCTGGAAGGCAATGTTTTAAATCGGAAGCCCTGAGGCAACAATAGCTTTTCTGGGTTACCCAGAGACTCCAGGAGACATGACCAAGGTCTTGTTTAATAATCCAATTGGCCAATCTGTGTCTTTACATTAGAGATTAAAATCATTCACATTCAGGTTAGTATGATAAATCCTGTCATTTTGTTTTTTTCTCCTTGCAGTCATTTCAAATGATGTTTTCATTATTTTTTCCCTTATTCATCTTAGAGTTTTTTTTAATTGATTGTTCAAAACATTACAGAGCTCTTGGTAAATCATCTTTCATACATTTGACTCCATTGGGTTTTGAACTCCCATTTCTACCCCCTCATCTTAGAGTTTTGAAAGCTTACTGAATTGATACTATTTGATCATTTCTGATCCTCATTTGGTACTTTATTATTCAATTGAGATTAGTTCTTTCTTGTACTCTT
This sequence comes from Ictidomys tridecemlineatus, assembly GCF_052094955.1. NCBI lineage: Eukaryota > Metazoa > Chordata > Mammalia > Rodentia > Sciuridae > Ictidomys > Ictidomys tridecemlineatus. The sequence goes on along the minus strand of NC_135480.1, from coordinate 56,511,762 downwards.
GTGATTGAATTTATCTTGCCTTATCTTCTATATGTAGGATTACTTTGAGTAGTTTCTGTAATACTGATTCAGTGGTCAATAAATCCTTTATTTTATGCCTATTTTGGAAGGTCTTTATTTCTGCTTTGATTCTGAAGGATGAGTTTGCTGAGTATAGTAATCTAGGCTAGTAGTTGTTTTCTTTCTGGTGTTGAAATATATCATTCCATGCCCTCCTGTCCTTTAGAGATTCTACTAAGAAATCTGCTATTATTCTTATGGGTCTGCCTTCATTATTGACATGGTATTTCTCACTTGCAGATTCACTATTCATTCTTCATTCTGTACTTTTGGAAATTTAAATATAATGCACCATAGAGAGGTTCTTCTTTTGTTATGTCTATTTTGAGTTCTAAATCACTCCTGTACATGAATGTCCATATCATTCTCAAAATTTTGGAAAATTTTTGCTATTATTTCATGGAACAGTTTTCATAATTTTAGCTTGTACCTCATCTCCCTTCATCTTTACCTATGATTCTCATGTTTTGTTTAATCATGTGTCATTATTTTGAATGTTCTGTTTATGCTTATTTTTTCTTATTTCTGAATGTAACATTTCATCAACCTTTTCTACAAACCCTGCTATTATTTTTTCAGCTTGATCTCATCTATCATGAGTCTTTCAAGTGTTTTTTATTTGATATATTAAACTTTGCATTTCCAATACTTCAATTTTTATTATTATAGAATCTTGCTCTATTAAATTGCTCTTTCATATGCTACCTTGTTTTCCTTAATTCAACTGTTCATTTTGAAGTTATTGGAATTTGTTAACTATTTAAAATTTTATACTTTTGAAGCCCTTTTCCAGCATTTCATGCAATTTTGTAACTTTGGAGTTAGTTACTAGTCAGTTATAAAAATTTGGAGGATTACTGATGCCTTTATCCCCCCATATTTCTTGAGTTTCTATGTTGAGATGTTCATACCTGTTGGGTGTGTGTATGTTTTCCACTTTTTATGAGGGTCTTCTTAGGGCATCATATTCTCTTCATAATGTTCTTTAAACCATTGGTTTGTTGTGCAGAGTTGAATTTAGTTCCAAATAGAATTAATAGTGTAGTTTCCCTGAGGCTTCTTTGGCTAAGATAGGTGAGTTTTGACACAGAACTGTGTCAGAGTCTGAGGGTTTCACTTCCTCTGTGGGTCTCCCAAGAGTGGGATCTCTCTGGTAGATTAGGTAGATGTGTTGAAGACAGCAGAGTATACGGGATGCAATGTTTGAGGTTACTCCTCTATATTTGTCAACAGTGTGCTGTCTGCAGGATGGTCTGCTGTAGCTGTGGGGGAGATTATGCAGGAGCTAGTCTCCATAACTACCCCCTCCAGCCATACCTACTTGGGGTTGAGTAATTACATAGGGGCTTCTTTCCTCTCCTATTCATTAAGTCGAAGTATCTATCACGGTTTGAATAGGACTGGGTCCTGGGTGGAGTAAGGTGCAATTTCCCTTAGCTGATCAGTGAGGTGCAGTTTTTCTTAGCTGATTTGTGAGTATAATTCAGTGGCAGATCATATTCCCAGTGTATTTGAAGTGTCAGGTTCTATTCCCACATGACATAGGATGAAGAAAACAGAAAGGAAAAAACAATGACAAACAAGGGTCAATTAGATATAGAAATAGAGTAAAAACCACAAATGTCACACCACCACCACTAGGAATGGCAGGGGCAAAAAAATATAGAATGAACTGAATGGTTAAAAAATGATTACAAAAAAATTAGCACCAGAGAAAAAAGAAAAGACACACAACATAAACACTAGAAAATACAGAAAGAAAAAAAGAAAGAAAGCAGGTAGAGATAGAAAAACAAAGCCACAACTTAAGAAGAAGGAAAGAAAAACATTTGAGTCTTACAAGGAAAATTGAGTAAAAGAAGAGAAAAATGAGTGTGTGTATATATATGTTTATATATAGAAGTTTTATACAAAACATATATATGTATATATACATATATATGTGTGTGTATACACACACACACACACACACTTATGTGTATATATTTGTGTGTGTATGTATATACCAAACAACAAAGTGTCTAGTTTGGCTCTGCTGAGGGGTTGAACCGTGCACACAAAGTGGATGTTAGCTCCCTGTAAGGATTGGCATTTCCTTCCTTGTCTTATGCAATCCTTGGTGATAGCAGAGGATGGGGGTTATTCACTTCTTTTTCCTAACTTTTGTTTTACTTTCCAGATAACAAACAAGATTGGATTGAAACTGCAGCCAGTTGGAATAGCTCTCATCTGCCCTATTCACCAGTAAGAGCTAGCATGCATTGTGATGTGCAAGGGCAGAAACCTTCTCTGAAATAATTAGTCCAATGTACTTCAAAGACTGGGCTGATGCCCAGCACTGTGGCCAGTCTGGGTCTCTGGTGTCCTTAGGTATGCCTAGTGGGTGGGTGTGGTAACAATCTGCAAAGGGGTCCCACACAATCCACACCTAGGACTCTGGCCTTCCAAGCCCAGGTTCCTTGTGTGATCATGTGTGTGTCTGTTCAGACTCCTGAGCCTCTTCAGCTGGCTGCCTGACCTGAGTCTTAAAGGGGAAGCAGCTTCTTCTGTGTTCACATCACCAACTGATTTCCCACTGGAAAGAGATTTTGGTGAGTTTGTTTCAGTGGTGCTCCCTTCCCTGGGGCCAAGCCAAGCCTCAAGAGATGTATTCACTGAGCAAGCACTTTTGTTTTGCAGAATCAGCAAGCTTAGATGAAGCCATCTGAAGATGTTTTCTCATTAGAGCACCAATAGTATACCAAAAGTGCAGAGAAAGGGTCCAGTGCCAGCCTGCTCTGCAGGTTCCACATCATCTGGGTTTGGAATGTCCTTCTGCAGTGTTTCAATTTCTGTTCTGGTTCCATCCACTGTGTCTCTCTCTTCCTCTCTGTTACTCCTGTCCTAGAGTTGCTGCTGCATCCCCCATGCTGATGTGTGCTTCCTGCAGGGTACATTTTCTGTTCTACTTTCTAGAGTGCCTGGGCTTCTCCAAGTCTCTGTCCACTGAGCATCTTCTCAGTCACCCACCTTGATGAGGATCTGCTCTCTTTCTGTTTTCATTCCAACTTATAGAGAAGCAGGTGAGTGTTGGCTACCTTGAATCAATTGTTCCTATGTTCACAATAAAAATCAACTAAGAAAAATATTTTCTGTTTTACCTTGTTGAATGTTGGTTAGGATAAAATTGGTTTTGATTTGAATGTTTGGTCAATTTAAGAGCATGAAATTTTTAAAATATAGATTTGAAAGAATTTTAATCTCTAACAAAAGAAATTAAAAGAAAGAACATGCAGAAATAGAGGGAAAAAAGCAATGCAGAGCAGAGCAAAATAGGAGAGGAAAAGGGGAAGCACTGGGGAATAATATTGGCCATTTATATTGCTATGTTGTGCATATATACAAATGTGAAACTATGAATCTCACTATTATGTACCTCTATAATGATCCAATAAAAATATAGAAAAAAATAGAATCGGAATCATCTGGAACATTATAAACCTCTATTATATACAACCTTTGGGTAGTATTTCTTGAAGCCTATGCAGTTGCTGGCTTTATAATAATTACCATTAAGTGTCTTTCATTTTTTTGACACTCAAATATCAAATTATTTCCCCATTTAAACATCTGCCTGATCCTGTGCTTCCTAATTGTAAACACCTGTGGCATTCTCTAACTGAATTTTCTGCCATAGTCTCAATTTTGACATGAAAAAAAAAGTAGCCATCACTTTTTTAAGTAAAGCCTGCTCATCTCCTGTAATCTCTATCTTTATTACCAGCAAAGTCATTGTTCTTTTCATGTGACCATAAGTGAGAGTGCACTATCTGCTGCTTCTTTTTCAACATCATTATTCTTTCTTCTGGTATATTTCCATGGCTTCTCTGAAATCCTCTTTCTCATTTTAAGTTCCTATGGTCATTTTCAATAAGAAGTTGAATGGTTCATGGGGCTAATGTTTAAAATCTCTTTCTATTCTAAATCATCATTCATGATATAAGCTTCAAAAACTAATCAAAAAAATCTTCTGAGTGCTGAGAGCCACAGCCGAGTCTGTATGGCTCCTGGGCATTTTGCCAACAGTATTGATTGACAGGCGAGGCATTATCCACCTCTGCCACTACTTTTCTGTTCTCCTGCTATTTTTGGACTTCTTGCGCTATTTTGAGTTCTCATGGGGATTCTCATGGGGATTCCCCTGGCGTTCCCATTGGTTGGCAAAGTGCAGGAGAAGGGATTTCCCGGGGAGCTATTTATGGCTGGGGGTTCCTGCAGGAGCCTCGTGGCTTTTCAGGACGATTCCCCAGGAGCGTGTGTGAGGTTTTTTCCTGCAGTTAAAAAATAAAGTTTGTTCCTGCTTCAGTGGCTCGTGATTTGTGCCCAGCCAGACTGCGGCACTGAGTTCCTACTATTTGACATCATTGAACTGAAAGTTGTACTTGACAAGAGATGTTTCTACTTTCATAAAGTTTAACAATCACTGGGAGAGGCATGCAAGCAATGAATCTTTGAATCATCTAATTGATCAATAAGCAAGTGAATAAATACTTATAATGACAACAGATGTTGGTAAGTGACATGAAAGTGGTCATGGATATCCTTTGTGAGAGGGTAGATGGTAAACTGAGTAGCAAGAAAAATTAAACAAAAATAAGGAGACAGCCAAATCAAGAGCTTCAGGAAGCTCTTCAACTTGAGAACATAGAAGAGGGTCAGTGTGGTTGTAGTTCAAAGAAAGGACAGAGCTGCAAATAAGGCAGGAGAAGTTACAAAGGGCTACATCATGTTGGGTCTTATTTCTAGAGAAAGGAGTTGGTATCTTGTTACAAATATTATAGCAGGCCATTGAAGTGCTCCAGGGAAGGAAACAGAATCTCCTTTATGTTTAAGATTATTCAGCCTGATGTGAGAGTGTGTAGACTAGTGTAGAGATCAAAATGTGTGGCAGATGAATCAAACCATTCAATATTTCAAATCATCTGTGCTCTCTAGTGTGCCTGCCTGAAACACTCAATATTCCTTCTGTGTCTAACATTCATAAGACCATCCATAAAAATTACCTAACTATGACTGTAATTTAAAATTTACCTTTGTTTATGTTCTAAGCATAGCAACTATAGCCTTCCACTTAAATATTCATGTTTATATTTTAAACTGTTTTAGATTTTCTCTCCTTCTTTGCCTTTTTCCCTGCTTTCTCTCCTTCTTTCATTATCCTTTGTTCTTCTTTCTCTTTCTCATTTCTTTTCAACATCTCAGTGCTATGGGCACTGTACAAGTGCAAGATCCTTCTCTATGAGTTATGATTAGATAGGGGCAAGAAGCAATGTATGATTGCATAGTATTGTGAATGTAGACAGCAATAACATTCAAAGCATTAAAAAAAATAGAAGAATTATTAAAATTTTCACCATAAATGATAATAGTTCAAGGAAATAAATATGTTTAACCTGATTTAAAAATTGTGCAATGAACACATAATTCAAATATTACATGTTATTCCATTGACATGTATAATTTTTATGTTTTTAAAATGTATCACTTAAAGAATCAATTGAAAAAAGACCCCTCTCTGATTTTAATCCCCGAGTCAACTAACAGTAGTACATACAGTGTAGGTAATAGCAACTTCTACTTTAATGGGCTAATGAAAATCATTAAAGTCTATTGCTTGTGCTTATCATAAAAATTAAACAATATTTTCCAGCTTAAAAATATTAAAAACACCAAAATAATGTTGTCAATTCAATATTGTAAAATTTATATTTCAATATAATTCTCATTACAAATTTCATTTAATTTTGTTCCGGGGTAAGTGATCCCTGCCTATGGTTGAAAAATATAGACAATAGAGAAATATTTTTTAAAGGTAACTTCAATTCTATAATAGTAATCTCATTTTCCTTTCATAATTTATTCTGGTTTTACATATATATGTAAAATATGTATATTATATGTATTTTACATACATACACATACATAGGTATATACTGTTGGGAATTGTACACAATTGGGAATATACTAAGAAGTCATTTTTTTGCTGTTTCATTGATGTTGTACCTTGAGAAATTTTCTGGAACTTTAATTGTAATAGCCATACAATTTTCCTCAGGTAAATATCTCATAACTTATTTAATTTCCTTCATTTGTTTGGTTTTTTAAGTTCATGCCCAGATTTACCAATTTAAAATAATTCCACAAGGAAATATATTGCTATGAAAATCCTATCTCTATGTCTTTGATTTTTCTCAGAAATGCAAAAGAGTGATAGCATTTGGACATATGTTCATACCACCTTGGCAATGGGGTCGCAGATGGCCCTCCCACTCTCCAGTGACATGGGTTGCAGTGCCTTGGACAGACTGAACACTCTGCATGATTGATTATTATGTTTTCTCTTTTCTTTTAAAAAAGGTGGAGAATAAAGTACACATTTTCTACAGTGTCCTGAAAAAATGGCATACAAAGTCCAAACCCTTCCTTCTATGATCCCAACTTATGCATTGTGCCTTTTGTTCTTCCTAATTTGGTCTTCAACCATATTATTGTGGATATCTAAAATGAAAAACATTCAGGTGCATGGTGGGTGCCCTAGTCCCAGGGACTTAGTACCACATAGTAGCCTTGAAATTAAACATCTCATTCTCAAATCGAGGCTTTCTTTCTACCCAAGTCACTTTTTTTTTCCTTTTTTCTTGTAATGTCTTGGTATGTCATATCAATTTTCAAAATAACTTATCAAATTCAACACACACACAAGATACCTGCTGTGATTTTGATCAGATTTTTATTACTACATATCAATTTTAGAAATTGTTATTTCCATGATAATATGTAAAAATGGTTTGTTTCTCCATTGATTTCTATCCTAACATTTTTTCAATGATATTTATAATTATTTACAAAATATTTTCCAAATTTCTTAATTGAAATATCCAATGATTAGAAATAAACTGTCAAAATTATATTATTCCAACAGAAAAATATTTGAAATTTATAGATAAATTAATGCATTAAAAAGCTAAGCAATAACTTTGACAAAAATAACAGTATACAAAGAAATTACATTGTTATTGAACAGGAAAAGTTAGAAATTTAATTTTGAATGGCATTAAAAATATAACTTCCCTAGTATCTTCACTTAGATTCTACTAAAAGTAGAGCCCAAAACATAAATTTATTCTTTCTTTGGTTTGTTTTGTGGCACGATATTTTTATGATGTGACATTCCTGACCTTGGCCACTCTTCAATTATTTTTGTTTTCCAAGTTTTTATTGGTGCATTGTGATTTTACATAATAGTGTGATTTCTTGCACATTCATACATGCACACAATTTAACAGTAGAATTTGGCCTATATCATTCCCCAGTATTTCTCTTCTCCCTCCTTGCTTTCCTTCCCCTGAACCCTTTCCTTTACTCTATTGATCTTTCTTTAATTTTCATGAGACTCACTTCACACTTTCTTTTCCTTTTTCCTTTCTAATTCCCACATCTGACCTTTATCCATCTGAGTTTGATTTATTTCATTTAACACAATGTTCTCAAGTTCCATTCATTTTCCTACAAATGACATAATTTCATATTTATTTTTGGCTGAATAAAATTCCATTGTGTACATATACCACATTTTCTTATAAACTCATCTAATGATGGACAGTGAGTCTGGTTCTGAAATGCCAGATTTGTGGGACCCCAATATTACTCTAGGAGCCAAATCTGATGCAATCACACAAGAGTCTTTATTGCAGGCTGGAGCCTGGACTCACTCACAACTGTTTCCAATGTAGAGAGAGGTCCTGAGGAGTGAGTCCCAACCCTTGGTATTTCAGGTTATCTTCCCTGTCTCACTCTGACTGGTTGTTGCTATGGTCTGAAATTAGGCCTCAGGCATCCTTTTGGTCTTTATGGACAAATTACTCAGCAAGGTAGCTATGTGCCTAGGAATGGGTTTTCCAAGGATAAGGGTCAACCCCCACCTTTGGACCAGCGCTGCTCTGAGGTACTGGCTGGTTTTTCCAAAAGGGAGTCACATCAGTTACTCAGTTCCATAGTTTAGTTATTGTGAAATGTGCTACTACAATCAGGAGTATACTTGTATTACTATAGTTTGCTGACTATTATTCTTTAGGATAAATACTGAGGAGTGGTAAGCTGGGTCATATGGTGGTTCCATGCCTAGCCTTTTGAGGAATCGCCATACTGATTTCCATAGTTGTACTGATTTACATATTCACTAATAGTGTAATAGTTTCCCTTTTCTCCACATACTCTTCATCATGTATTATTGTTTGTATTCTTTTTTTTTGTATTCTTGATGACTGCCATTCTAACTGGATTGATATGAAATCAGTGTAACAGTGGTCCACTTTATGCTTTGAACTTTATGCTTTAAACAAGCCCTTGCTTTCTCTGTCACTGCAACTTATTTTTAAAATGGACATGTTTCTCTTCCTCTCTCCCTGCTTCTCCCTATCTTAGGGGGAATAGGATTACCTTTCTTTCCCATTTTAGACAGATTTTTCTGTCCTTGAGTACACACCAATCATAGGAATTAATTAATCCATATTTAGGGGATGATACCAGAAAATATCATAATGACTATCTCCCAAATTAACAAGTGAATTACAACTCTAACAGAGAGCACAACACTTGAAATGTAGCCTTTGAATTCCCTCTTTAAAAGAAATTCATTTGGAAAAGTAAAAGACCCAGTATAGCCAAAGTAAGAAAAGTGAAGCAGGGAGCATCAGAATACCAGACCTTAAACTATAATATACAGCAATAGTAACAAAAATGGCATGATATTGGAACAAAATAGTCACATAGACCAATGGTACAAAATAGAAGACACAGAGAAAAACTCATGTAAATATGGTTATCTCATACTAGACAAAGGTGCCAAAAACATACATTGAAAAAAAGATAGCCTCTTTAACACCTGGTGCTAGAAAAACTGGAAATCCATATGTAGCAAAATGAAATTAAACCTCTATCTATATCTCTGCACAAAAATCAACTCAAAGTGGATCAAAGACTTAGGCACTAGAACAGAGACCCTGTGCCTAATAGAAGAAAAAGTAGGCCCAAATATCCAGTATATATAAAGAATTCAAAAAACTTGACACCCCCAAATCCCAAATAACCCAATCAATAAATGGGCTAAGGAACTAAACAGACACTTCACAGAAGAAGAAATAAACATGAAAAAAATGTTCATAATCTCTAGCAATTAGAGAAATGAAAGTCAAAACTACTCTAAGATTTCATCTCACTCCAATCAGAATGGCAATTATCAAGAATGCAAGCCTAATAAGTGTTGGCAAGGATGTAGGGGGAAAAGGTACAATTATACATTGCTGGTGGGCTGGTAACTTGGTTGGAAAGCAGTATGGAGATTCCTTAGAAAACTTGGAAATGGACCCATCATTTGACTTAGCTATTCCACTCTTTGCTTTGTACCTAAAAGACTTAAAATCAGCATACTACAGTGAAATCCCCACATATTTATCACAGCTCAATTCACAATAGTTAAACTATGGAACCAAACTCGATGCTCTTCAACAAATAAATGGATAAAGAAAATGTGGTAGGTATACACAATGGAATATTACTCAGCCTTAAAGAAAAATGAAATCATGGCATTTGCAGGTGAATGGATGGAACTAGAGAACATCCTGCTAAGTGAAATAAGCCAATCCCCCCCAAACCAAAGGCCAACTGTTTTCTCTGATAAGCAGATGCTGATTCATAGTGGGGGTGGGGTAGGGAAGAATGAAGGAACTTTGGATTGTGCAGTAGGGAGTGAGGGGAGGGGTGGGGCTGTGGGGATGAGAAGGACAGTAGAATTTGACAGACATTATTACCCTATATACACATATGATTACACTATTGGTGTGACTCTGCACCATGTATAGCCAGAGGAATGAGAAGTTTTGCTCCATTTCTATACAATGTGTCAACATGCACTCTACTCTCATGTACAACCAATTAGAACAAATTGAAAAATAAATAGAAGGGAGACCAGTAAATAGACAAAAGGGATCATGGAGAGGGAGGGGAGGAAAAGGGGGAAATACTGGGGAATAAAATTGTTCAAATTATACTGTTTTATTGTGTGCACATATGAGCATATTGTAACAAATCCCACTGTTATGTATAATTATAATGTGCCAATACAAAGGGAAAAACATTAGATTGTACAGCTTTAATTGGGTGAATTGTATGATATGTGAATTCTATCTTAATAAAGCTATTTTTAAAAGATTTAAAAAAAAGTTAGTAAATTTTCTTAATAAATTGAAACAGTGAAAAATATTCACTCAAGGAGTTAAAGTCCATTAGTAGTTTCCAGTCAAGACCTGCATATTTGTTCAACTGCCATACAGTTACTCTATAGGAATTTGTAGAAACATGCAATGGCTTTTAATTTCTTGTGTAATGATGAGTTTCTTTGAGATAGATATTTTTAAAAATTCAGAATAATATTTCAATGCATGACATAGGTATTTAAAGTACACTTTATTTTATTTTGTCATATGATCCTATTTTAGTAATTTTTTTCTCATCCAGATGGAATTGAGGCAGAGAAAAATAAAGTCATTTTATAGGCACTCAAACTCTCCAAATGTTAAGCATCTATTTTTATATACGTTTTTCACAAAGTTGAGTATTCAAAGTTCTAGTTATAAGGAAGATGTGTTTTAAGATTGGTTTTGTACTCTGATTTTTGTTCAGATGCTAAGATTCTTATGTGTTCATTGGGGATTATTGCTTTTTCAACTCATCAAGCACATACTGCTTTGTGATTTTTGCCCATTCATCAGGGATTTGACCTCTATTTTCAAATTTTAGCTGATATTTTTCTTCCAGCTTTGTTCTGAAGTGACAGACAAACCATTTCCAGTATGGCTGGGTGGATGAGTCTGGGGTGATATTCCATGTGGCATAATTTCTTCCAGCCTTCCGATAGTTCTTATAAGGAATATTACAATCATCTGTCAAAGCAAACAAACGATCACTTGCAACTAAACTAGAACAGCAATCAATGACAAAGTGGTCTGTTCTATACCAGTTAGATCCATTGACAGCCCGAAGACGATGAAATGGAACACTGTGGTCTCCATCATGTTTAGGAATTGTGTTTGTACATATTGCTTTACAGAAGGGACACTGTTTCCAGCAGCCACAGAGATGTTTAGAGAGGATTTTCCCAATTTCAGGAAACATTTCATCTATATTTCTACTTGAAAAATTTTGTTCTACTTTTTTCATTGCAGGATCCAAAGCTGTACTCATAGCTTCTTTGAGAAATTCCATATCTTTTATTTCCTGATGCTCAATGCTTATCAAGTCTCTTCGTGGGAGGATCAACTTGTTCCCCAGGTAGTCACAGAACAAATCCAGCCACTCAGATGCAGTGCTGCTTGTATCTTTAGCTACTGCTGTGGATTCATGAGTGGCAGAGAGAATGGCATTCTTGATGTCATCTAAACAGATTTTGAAAAAAGTTTTTATTTTTTCACCACCTTTGCCTGAACAGTACATTTTAATATGATTTTCAGTGTAAGTCCTAAAGAATGATTCTGGATCATGAATGTACTGCCAATAATTGTCAAAATTTTCTTCTTCTGCTAGAGAGATTAGAATGTGTTTCTCCAGGTTAGCCCTGTTTCCATTGAATGCAGGGCAGGTAACTCTCATGTCCCCAGTTATTTTAATGATCATTTTTTCCCATATGGTGTCAGAGACAGCAGGAGTGAGCTTGTGCCACAGAAAATCAACAAAAGACGTGACAGAGGTTGCACCTTGGCAGGATATCTTGAAACTCATGAAAAAATCATTTTTCTTGCTTTCTAGATAGTTTACAGGATCATTTACTGTCTTAAATGCCCTGTGCATTTCCTTAAAATGTTTCGACGCTCTACGAAATAAGCACCAACATAATTTGATTTTGTATTCACTGGTAAATATATATCTGTCTTTAGTGAGTACAGAATTCAATTCATTTTCTATTACTCTCAGGATTTTATGGAAGTCACTTTGATCATAATCACGTTGTTGACTCCTAATGCTGTTAATGGTTTCATCAAATCTTGAAAAAATATGTTCAGTAGTCATATTAATGGACACTTTATCACAGGCCTCTAAGTTCTTTGAGAATGCACCAGATTCTGTATACATCTTGACATGTTTTCCAAAATCTATATGAAAATCTTCTTCAGTATTTCTCTTTAGTTTTTCCACTATGTTTTTCTCCTTTTTGAAATAATCCAAAAGGATGTTTTCAGCATCCACATCAATGTTAGGCTCCGTGGCTTGAGGGACATTTGAGGACACTTCACAGACCCATTTTCCCCAAAGTTGGTTGAATTTCTCACGTAAATCTTCTTCACTCAATTCTTTACCTTTTACACTTAAAGCCAATTTTTGGCTCCTCTCAAATAATTCATTTTGATATACCTTCTTTTTCTGTTCCAACCGTTCTTGACTTTCTTTGAGACTAATAAGTTCATTGGCTTTTCTTTTAGTGTCCGAAATAAGTGAGTCTTTAAGGACTAGTAGCTTATTTTCAAAATGGGCTTTCCACTGGATAAGTATATAACTCTCTGTGTCTTCAGTAAAATATTTTTCAAATTCTTGCTTGATGGTTTCATATATCTTTACAACTGGATCCTCAATCATGCTTTCTGTAAGTGTCAGAATTTTTCTATTCTGAATCTGATTGTGAAGCTGGTTCTGCAAGTCCAACATGTGACTCCGGAGCTCCCAGGTCCAGTGGTTATACATGGTTTCCAGTTTGCTCATGGCCATGACCTCTTGGGTGTTTCTGAAACTGAAAATGAAGTTTTCACTTACCAGGGCTCTCCACAAATCTTGAACTCTGAATTTTACGTCTGATATTCTCATGATACTTCCTCTGGATTCCTGTTTGGCAGTCAAAAGGATTTTACTTTTCAGTTCCTGGACATTGTGGCTATAGCGAGGATTGGGAGGGGCCATGGGGGGATTGCCATCCCAGAGGTGAGCAAAGTAGTACACATGAGTATTGACATCAAACTTGATGACGTCACTGAAGCAGGTTACATCTGAGCACTCTTCTTGTTTAGCAGCCAGTGCTGCCATTTCATCTAGCCTGTGCTCTAACCGCCTTCGTCCTTCTGTAGTTTGGTTTTTAGCTGTCATCTCTCCTACATTCTGATGCACAAATATGCAAGTTGGGGAGATTTTCACTTGTTTCATCCTCAGAAAGGCTTGGACAGCTATCTGTAGGATATCTTGCATTTCTGATGGATTCTCCCCAAATATATTGATCAGAGTCAAGTTTGCAAGCCCAATGACAAAGGTGGCTAACTCATTGTCCCAATTCTGGGACTTCTTGCTGAGTTCTGGGGCCCGAAGTCCTTCTGTGTCTACAACAAGCAAAAAATCAAAGCCAAGTTCCTCTCTGGATGACTCAGCCACCTTCAGGAGCTGCATGTAGGCCCCCTTGGTACACCTGCCTGCACTTACAGTGAACTGCAGCCCAAAAAGAGCATTCATCAGAGTGGACTTCCCAGAGCTCTGCAGGCCAAGGACAGAGAGAACAAAGAGCCGTTTGTCTCCAAGTTTCTCAGAGAGCTTGTCAAGAATAGCTGCCACCCACTTTAGGGGCACATAGGAAGCATCTCCGTCCATCAGCTCTATGGGGACACCAGCTATCATCAGGTCTGCAGCAATTTGGGGAAGGGAGAGAAAAATTGTCTCTCTTTTGGCAGAACTTTCTTCCAGAGCTTCATAGATCTGGCCAACTTCTCTGAGAAACTGCTCAATTCCCAAGGTACAGTCAGTAATCTCAGTAGATATGGCTTCTATTTTATTTTGCCAGAGTTTTAAGTTGCTGGTTTGGGATTTTTGCTTTTCTGTTTTCACAATTGACCACAAATGAATTAATTTTTCATGCAATTTTTCCAAATGCTCTGCAGTCAGGCTATCCAAAAACACACTCATCCATTGCAAGAAGTAGAGTATAGTGTGAGTTTCTGAATATTCATGGAGAATTTGAAGGACAAATCCCATTATATCTTCAAGAGGAAAGGCTCTTGTCAACTGCTGATGTCGTATTATTTGTTTATCTGCCTCAACATCACTCTTGTGTTGTTCAATGCTTCTATTCCCCTTTTCTCTCAAATGATATAGTTCTTTGTCCTTCTTACACCAAAGATGCCATAGTTGCCCCTGAAGGGGTAGAAATTTTTCCTTCATCTGAGACAACTCTGTTTTTTTTAGGAGGTCCATGATAGTCTCAGCCTTTTGTTTGGCTTCCTTGCAATTTTTCTGGTCTTCATCAATAAGAAATCCTTGCTGGCGAGCAATTGGAGAGCAGTGCTCCATGCTGAGAGCAGTGTCACAGAGCTCTAGCAAACGTCTGATGGTAGTTATCAGCTCCTCTGTCAATTCTGCCTCATTTCTATTCCTCAGGCCAATTTTCACTCTTCTACCACCATTATTGGCTTTGGATTTTTCTTTGTCATCAAGTAAGCATATCAGAGGTCTTGATGATTGCCACAGGTCACGGACTATTTTTTTGTTTTCTTTATTTTCATCAGAAGCAGACATGAGGACCACAATGAGAGAGGAGACCTCCTGCAGGAAGGTGAGTTGCCTCTTATGTTCCTTTGCATCTCCATGAAGGTTCATGAAGGTCACACAGTTGTCAAACCTGTCCTCTTCCCCTCCAGGGCAGAACCAGCAGATTTCCACCACACCCCGCATCAAGAGGCAATTCTTGCTGCTTTCTCTGCAGTGTCGGTGGAAAAACACATCATGTTTATGTTCACTGAGAAGACAGTTCATGATCTGAGATTTGGAAGCAGAGAGGCCATTGCCTATTCTAATGAAGGACACAATGGGAGTGGAGACACGACACATGTGAAGATTCTTGTGAATGTTCTTCCCTTGTGGTGATTTCTTTCCTTCCTGCCAACTTCTCCTAATTTGTCTGAGAGACCAGAGAGAGAATTCAATTTGAGAAGTGCAGGGATTTGGCACCAGGAGGGGCAGGGCAAATTGACAGATGGATAATTTGGTCAAAATATATTGTCTGGCAAAATCATCTGCACAATGAAAAATGGCCATCTGAATATCCATGGGGTGAATGTGGGGCCTGGACTCTGTTCTCAAAGGATTAGTAAGACTATCACCATCTTCAAAAAAGTCTTCATAAGGATCAATAGCCTCATTTTCCTGTTTGGAGGCACTTGAAGAGACCTGATGTTCTATGTTTTCATCATCTTTGAAGACCTGGTACCTCAGTCCATAATCCAGCATCAGTAGTTTCTGAAGAAAATAGAAGGGAAGTTCCTGTTCACATTTGGGCTGGGTGTTGTACACAGAAGTCTTGTAGATCAAATGGAAGTCAGCTCTATTCATCCTTTTTGGGTAGTAATGTTCTAGGCCAAGACGCTGGAGTAAATCTAGAAAGGCTCTGTTTTCTATTATTTCACTTGTGTTACTTGCATTAATATCTGATTCACAGGGCTGTTTTTTTTCATGGAGAAAACTTTGTAGCTGTCTTTTGACCTCATCCATTTTCAAAGAAGAGATGGTGGCTTCATAATTCCCATCAATGAGCAACCTCAAGTCTCTTTCTAGGTTTTCCCAATCATGATCTGCCCCAAGTTTAGAGAGGACATGTACAACTTCTTTAGAAATAAATCGTCCCATATGTTTTCTCATAAACTCCATGCGTTTTATCTTCTCTTCTGGAGAAACAGCTACTACTCCAGCTTTGGCTGTCAGACCTGTGAGCACTAGGAATGCATGAGCTCTGTAGCTTGAAATATTTTTGAGCTCCTGGTATTTATTGAAGGCAGTTTGCATTTCATCCAGTAGGAAGTTTAGCTCATCACGGCCCAGGAGATACCAAAAAACATTGCTTACCACCTGATATCCTGCACCAGCTGCAATGGAAAGTATCAAGAGGTGTGTGTCTGTCTGCTCTGTTGCTTGGAGGTGATTCAGGAAGCTGCTGAGAGCTAAGCTGATCTTATAGGTGACGTTTCTTTGAGCTTCTTTCTCTGTTTCTTGGTCTTCACACTTGACATTCACTTCAAAGAGTTCATTCTGGGTTTCCTTTAAGATTTTAATAAACTGAGAAAATTGGGAGATGTTGAGCTGCTCTTGCTCTGACTCTGACTTACAGTAGATCCATTGCATGATGGAGCGAGCCTGAGGAAAGTTTTTCACTTTGTAGACGTAGGGATCCAGAAGAGTGCGCAACTGTGATTTAATAAAAGTAATTTTATGTCTGGAAGAATTTTTGCTAAAATTGACAGTGTTTACTAGAAAATTCTGTAGGTCCCAGTCTGTGAGACATTGGTTAATCCAAGTGTCATAATCATTTATTTTTTGACTCAGTGTTTGCATGAATGCTATCAGTTTTTGAAGCTGCACTTCAGGATCAGTTACCTCCCAGGATTTTACCTCCTCTAGGAAAACTCTTGCCTCCTTCCCAGCACTCAACAATCCACTTCCCTCCTGGATCTGTGCACTGAGGCCAGTCAGAGCAGTGTAGTTGTCTTTCAGGCAGTTAGCTATCTTAAGGGGATCTTTAAAGTCACTTCTGTGACTAGAGAGGATGATGTCCCAAACGGGCACCAGCTGAAGTTCCCGGTCAATGACACACCAGGTTTGATTGCTGGAACTAAGGCCAGCTTTCCACTGGACAAGGCTATCTGCTTCTGTTGGGCCACCTATCTGGGCTACAGATAGTTGGATTTTGGTTTGAAGATTTTGTAAAATTTGGCTTTGGGAGACTGTTTTGCAATGTGAGTCTGACACACTCATATCCCCAGCAACTTTTATTGGATATCCACTGTAGCTTCCCCTTATGTAAATATCCAGGACCTCTGCTGCCTGCTGCTTCACATCAGCCAGCTGGTCACTTTGGAATCCCTCTGAAATTGCCTTCCATCCATAGATTCCTCCCAGGTGCATAGGACCTTGGTTTACATGAGAGCCAAACCTGCGGAAGAAAATTTCAGTCCTCTGCTTCAGTAAGGAGACGTTATCTGTGTCTGCCCTCTGATCCAAGACTACTTCCATGTATTTCAATTCCTGAAGTGCAGGCTTGGATAGCTGAAGCTCATTCATGTGAAAGTAGCAAGAGGCCAGCGGGACATAGCAGAACTTGGTTGAGCAGAAATATGTACACTCAGAACTTGCTTGTTGTGTTTCCTTGGATTCTGAATGCTTGCTTTTATTCATTCCAATCTCTATTGGAATTCCCCAGCCTCCACCATAGGCAGAGGCACTTACACTGAAGCCCATCTTTTCTATTGTCTGGGTGAACATGGATTCTTCTTGAAAAGATGTAAATTGTTTTGTTTCCATTCTTGTGCTTTGCTGGGGGCCAAAGAGGGAGAAATCCTTAGGGATACTGAGTAGCTCCTCCCTCTTCTGTATCAGGTCTATTTGGTTGCATGTTTGGTAAACCCCTTGCAGAGCAAGCCCTCCAGATGCCCATCTTATTAGATCTCTATCTGGGAGGTTTTGCCTGTGAGACAGTGTCTGCTCCTTGGGACTGAGTTGTTGCTGCATGATTTCCATGACTTCTCTTAGGGGTTTTTCAGGCACTGGCCAGTACTCTTCAGGGATCTCCATGGCTTCCCTCAGCTCTGCTTCTTTTTTCCTCACTGCTTCTTCCTGTCTCTGCCTCCCTTCTAATAAGAAGTTTCCCAGCTCCTGCAGCAATTGTTCTACCTGCTTCTGCTTTTTCATTATCATTTCCACTGGTGACTCCTGAAACTCTGGAAGACTATTTGAGTGTGACAGGACAACCAGCTTCTCCAGGGCCCTTTTCTCCCATGGATGTTGTACCTGGGATTTCAGTTTCTGGAGGTCTTTTTCTGTTAAGTGTTGTATGACTTGAGGACAGGTCAAGCCCAGATCTTGCTGCAGCTTGGGCAACCAGTACTCAATATCCAGTCCTACTTGCCTCAGCATCTCTTGAAGATCTTGCCTCCTTTTGCCTCTGAGCAGTGGCTCATCAGAAGTGTGTTCTGTTGTGTCCATACCTGTGTGTAAAACACACATCCAGTTAGATTTAATGGTATTGTAACTTTAGGAAATGTTTGCCACGTGATCAAAAGAATGACTGTCTTAGTGTGACTTTCTCTTCCCTGCTTTACTTATACTAAAATATATTTTTCATCAAAACCTTTTTGTGTTTCTGCTTGGTATCATTGTGGGTGTTGTCACATAGATTGCTTTTTTATTTGCCTTGGTAAATTACAACTTAATTGCCTCATTTGTGCACTTACCACATAAGCTCAATTGCATGAATGGTATGAGGCTGAGGCATGAAGATTAAGAATATCTATGAGTTTCTAAGCTCAGTGCTCATTATTAAAACTAGAGCAATATCATCATTTGGAATTTTTTTGTCTATATTTTTTTTCTTTTGAATTGTTTCATTTCTATCTCTCTGTTACTTCTTCCTAGGTTATTTAATAGTCATTTGGTCTTTTAAAATGAACTTCTAACCTGATTTATGAAGTTTTACTCACTATAAAGAAGAGTGAAATTATGTCATTTACTGGTAAATGTATGGAACTGGAGACCATTATGCTGAGTGAAATAAGCTAGACTCTGAATATCAAAGGTTGAATATATATTCTCTCATATGTAGAAGCTAGACAAAATAAGGGGAAAAATGGGGGGAATCTCATGGAAATGAGAAGGAATATCAGTGGAGCACAGAACTGTGACTGAGGAGGAGTGAGGAGGGAAGAGCACAGTGAAGAAATATGGAATTAAATCGACCAAAATATACTATGTATATACATCAATATACCACAGTGAATTTCACCTTTAAAACTATAAAGCACTAATTTTTAAAAAATTAAAAATAAATATAATAAAGACCTATAGAGGAAGGGAAATGGGGAAGGAGTATTGGAAGGAAAGGGGAAGTAGGGGTGACAGACATGGAGCAAATTATATTTCATGCTTGTGTAATTATCTCAAAATGAACCTCAATATTAGGTATAACTATAATTCACTAATAGAAAAGAAAATTTTAAGGTATAAATTACATAGAAATTAGAAAATACTTTGAAATAATTGGAAATTAAAATGTAACATGCTGAAACTTATAAGATACCATGAAACTAACACTTGTAAATTTCTAAATTATAAACGATCTCAAATTGGTAAAACATATTCAGCCCCTAAGAAAATAGAAACAGAAGAGTAAAATTAACACAAATAATGCGGAAGGAATAAAATAATAAAGATTAGAATAAAGATGAATTGAATGGAGAATAGAAAGACCATAGAGAAAATCAACACAACTAAAATATAGCTTTATGAAAAAAACCCAAACAGACAAGAATTGTGGGGACTCAGATGACTAAAGTGAGATATGAAACTGTGAACATACTACCAACTTTTTAGAGAGAAAATTAAAAGGAGTTTAGAAGGACATTGTGAAAATATGTAACTCAACAAATTACATATGACCAGTTGGCTTTACTAAAAAATTAACACCCATACAGCCAACATTAGCTTGATACCAAAGTCAGACAGAGATGTCACCCAATGGCAATTTTTTTTTTGCAGAAATTAGAAACATGATAAATTCATATGGAATAGCAGAGGACCTCAACTAACTTAAACAATACTTAAAATGAAGAACATAGTTAATGGATTTATACAGATTCATATTTCTTAATTTCAAAACACAACAAAACCACAGATATCATAACAGTGTGGTACCATCATGAGAATAGACATGCAGATCAGTGAAATGGAATGAAGAGATCAGAAAATAAATTATACATGTAGAGCCAAGTAGTTTTGACAAGAGTACCAAAATAAGTCAATGGGGAAAAAAGTCTCCTTTATAAGTGATGTTAAGACAACTGGATATCCACATGCAAATAAATGAAGTCAGAACCCTAACTCACATAATATATGAAAATTAACTCCAAATGGATCAAAGACATAAATTTAAGAGTTAAAATACTTTAAAAGGGTAAACCTTCATCACCTGAGTGTGATGAACATTGAAAGCATTATGCTAAGTGAGAGGAACCATACAGGAAATATGAAATATTATGTCATTCCTTTATAAGAAATATTCAAAATAAGTAAATCTATAGAAACTGAAGGCAGATTGATGGTTGCTGAGGTCTAGGGAAGGTTGGAAGGGGGAGTGATTGCTTAATGAACATGGGGTTGTCTTTTGTTATAATAAGATTAGTTTGAAACTTGATGGAGGTAGTTGATATATCATTGTGAATGTACTAAATGATAGTGGTTTTTAAAATGATACCAAAAACAAAAGCCACAGAAAACAAAAGAGAAAGAGGACTTCATCAAAACTAAAAACCTTTGTGCTTCAAAGACATGATCAAGAAAATTAAAAGTTAATCCAAAGGATGGAAGAAAATATTTGACAGTCATATATACAATATAGATTTAATGTACAGAATATAAAATGAACTCCTATAACCCATTACCATAAAGACAAGCATCCCAATTTAAAAATAAGCATATGATTGCGTCAATATTTCTTCTAAGAAAATGTACAAATGGCCAACAAGCACATTTAAATATGCATAATGGTATTAGTTATTGGGAAAATGGAAATTAACATCACACTGAATATTTTATATCCACTAGCCTAGGTATGACCACAAAGGACTAACAAATGTTGGAAAGGGCATACAAAAATGACACTTTTCATACATGATTGGTAGGAAAGTAGAATAGTGCAATGTCATATAAAGCAGTCTATAAATGTCTTAAAAAGATAAATATTGAATTATAATATGGCCTAGAAATTCTACTGAGAAGTTTATACCCCCCAAATTGAAAATAATTGTTAAAAATACTTTTACTCAAGTGTCTACAGTGGTACTATTCATAGTAGCCAAAAGAATGGATACAATACAAATGCTTATCAATTGATGTATAAATAAGATGTGGTACATTCATATAATAGAACATAGTCAACTACAAAATGATGTTCCGATGTAGCCACAGTGTGGATGAACGTTGAAAGCATTATGCTAAGTGAGAGGAACCATACAGGAAAAAATGAAATATTATGTCATTACTTTATAAGAAATATTCAAAATAAGTAAATCTATAGAGACTGAAGGCAGATGGATGGTTGCTGACGTCTAGGGAAGGTTGGAAGGAGGAGTGATTGCTTAATGAACATGGGACTGCCTTTTGTGATAATAAAATTAGTTTGAAACTTGATAGAGGTACTTGATATATAACATTGTGAATGAACTAAATGATAGTGACCTGTATAATTTAAAATGGTTCATTAGGTATTATATGATTTTTACCTTATTAAAAAAGAAATCATGTATATTTCCAATTAAATGAAGTATATGGAAACCAAAAGCAATTTGAACTGAAAAAAGGATAATATTCTAAATTATTGTATTATATTGTACTATTATTTATGCTATAAAGTCCACTTTTCTCTCTCTCTATGTATAGAGGACGTACTTCATAATGGTGTGTTACTATGCATCTCTTCCCAATATTTAGTTGGCATCAGTCACTTAAAATTGGCCACAGAGGATGTATTATGTAATGGAAAAATCTATGAATTGGAAATATTTTTTATTTACTTATTTATTTATTGAGCCAGAAATTTGGGGCTGGGAATATAGCTCAGCAGTAGAGTATTTACCTATCTATCATGTACAAGGTCCTGGGTTTGATCCCCAGCAATAGTAAAATTCCAAACCAGGAGCTTTCTTTTCCTGAGAGTTAAACATTTACTACACATCATCAATTGGAACTTTCATGGTCCTGTATGCTTCCCTTAGACTACTGACTGTGTTTCCAGGAAGTAGAGACTATGCCTTATTCAGCTTTCATTCCTGAGGACAGAAAACAGTGGCTAGCAAAGATGGAGAACTTTCAAGAATCAAAGAATGTGCTCTGCAAACTTTTCTGTCCCTAGGGTTCTGCTGCTTTTTCTCCTGTTTCTAGTTGTAGTTCCTTTGGAAGAATTCTAGCTGAATTCTTTCATAACCCTAAGAGAAGTTGCGGTGAGTGTGTGTGTGTGTGTGTGTGTGTGTGTGTGTGTGTATGTGTTTACATTTTTATTTTATTTTTTCCCCTGGGAGAAGAACAAGAGCCAATGATCTAGGAAGCCCTCCCCAGCTTGGACTAAATGGTATTTGGAACTGTGCTGTAGAGAGGTAATGTTAGATGGCAGCTGTAATGATTGTTCTCTTCCTCTGGAGATTCTTTAAGATTTTCCCTTAAGCTGTGGAGAAATATTTCTTTCTAGGAAAGCAGTTAACCTCACTAAAAACCAACTTTCTTTCTGAGCTATAAAAGAAAACTATAAAATATATTTCATGGACCATTAAAAAATGGGAAAATTCTGCTCAAGTTTCTTTCTTCACTTTTGTTTCTAGTTCTACCAGACTTTCAAAGAAGAACTAACACACATACTCCTCCAATCATTCCATGGAATATGAAAAGAGGGATCCCATTTAAACTCATTTTATAAAGTTAGTATCACCCTGATACCAAAATCAGACAAAGACACATCAAGGAAAGAAAGCTTCAGACTAAAATCTCTGATGAACATAGATGCAAAATTTTTAATAAAATGCTGAAAAATAATATACAAAAACATATTAAAAAGTTAGTGTACCATGATCAAGTGGGGTTTATCCCAGGGATACAAGGTTGGTTCAACATATGGTAATCAACAAGAGTAATTCAACACATCAATAGACTTATATAGATAATACTCATATGTTATCTCAATACATGCAGAAAAAGCATTTGACAAAGTACAGCATCTATTCATGTTCAAAACATTAGAAAAACTAGGGATTGTAGGAACATACCTCAACATTGCAAAAACTATATTTGTTAAACCTAAGGCCTACATTATTGTAAATGGAGAAAACTTGGAAGCAGTCCCTCTAAAACCTAAAACAAGACAGATGTGCCCTCGTTCACCACTTCTATTCAACATAGTTCTTGAAACTCTAGCCAGGGCAATTAGGCCAAACAAAGAAATTAAATGATATGAATAGAAAAAGAAGGGCTCAAACTATCCCTGTTTACCAAGGTCATGGTTCTATGTTTGAAGGCCCCCAAAACTCCACCAGAAATCTTATAGAACTCATAAATGAATATAGCAAAGTAGCAGGATATAAAATTAACACCCATAAATCAATTGTATTCCTATACATCACTGACCAATCAGCTGGAAGATTAATTAGGAAAACTATCCCATTCACAAAATCCTCAAAGAAAATAAAATACTTGAGATCAGTCTAACAAAATAGTTGAAAGATCTCTATAGTGAAAATTTCAGAACACTAAGTAAAGGCATTGAAAAAGAACTTAGAAAGAGAAAAGATCTCCCATGTTCTTCCATAGGCCGAATGAACATTGTCAAAATGGCCATACTATTGAAAGCACTATACAGATAGTAATTCCTATTAAAATGCCAATGATGTTCTTCATAGAAATAGGAAAAGCAGTCATGAAATTTATTTGGAGAAATAAAAAGCACAAACTAGCCAAAGCAACTTTTGGTGAGAAAAGTGAAGACAGAGACAGTATAATATCAGACCTTAAATTATACTACAGAACTATAGTAAAAAAAACAGCATGTTATTGGCAGAAAAACAAACACAAAGACCCATGGAGCAGAATAAAAGACACAGAGGCAAAGCCACATAAATATGGTTATCTTTATACTAGACAAATCCACCATAAACAACCAATGGTGCTGGGAAAACTTGAAATCCATATGTAGCAGAATGAAATTGAACCCCTATCTCTCACCCTGCCCCAAACTCAACTCAAAGTGGATTAAGGATCCAGGCATTAAACCAGAGACACTGAACCTACTAGAAGAAAATGTAGGCCCAACTTTCTATTATGTTGGCTTACCAATCAACTTTCTCAACACACTCCTAAAGCACAAGAAGTAAAATCAATAATTAATTAATGGGACGATAGCAAATGAAAAAGCTTCTTCACAGCAAAGGAAACAATATAAAGAGAGAGCCTACAGAATGTGAGAAAATCTTTATCACCTGTACCTCAGATAGAGCATTAATCTCCAGGATATATAAAGAACTCAAGAGGCTGAGGTTGAAGCTCAGTGGCAGAGCACTTGCCTAGCATGTGTGAGGCACTGGGTTTGATCCTCAGCACCACATAAAAGTAAATAAATAAAAAATAAAGATATTGTGTCCATCTACAACTAAAAATATGTTTGAAAAAATTCAAACAATAAAAAACTTAACTCAAAAATAAAACCCAATCAATAAATTGATAAAGGAACTGAACAGGTACTTCAGAGAAGAAGAAATATGAATGGTCAACAAATATATGAACAAATGTTCAACATATCTAGCAATTGGAGAAAAGAAATTTAACACTACACTGAGATTCCATTTCATTCCAGTTAGAATGGCAATTATCAAGAATACAAGTAATAATGTTGGTGAGGATCTGTGGAAAATGGTAGACTCATACATTGTTGGTTGGAATGCAAATTGGTGCAACCACCATGGAAAGCAGTACAGAGATTATTTAGAAGACTTGGAATGGAAGGACCATTTGACCTAGTTATCCTACTCCTTGGCACATTCCCAAAGGACTTAAAATCAGCATACTACAGTGATGTAGCCACATCAATGTTTATAGCATCTTAATTTACAATAGGTAAGCTATGGAACCAATCTAGGTGCCCTTCAACAGATGAATGGATTAAGAAACTGGTATATATACACAATGGTATCTTACTCAACCACAAAAAAGAATGTCTTTTTGACTTTTGCCAGTAAATGGATGGATCTTGAGACTCTCATTCTAAGTGAAATAAGCCAAACACCCAAAACCAAAAATTGAATGATGCTAACACAAGACAAGGGGAGTGGGAGGAATATAAATTCATTGGATTTGACAGAGGGCAATGAAATGAAGGGAGAGAAATGGAAATATAAAAGATAGTAGAATAAATCCGATATAACTTTCCTATGTTCATATATGAATATACCACCCGTGAAACTTCACATCATGTAAACCACAAGAATGGGATACTAATTAGAGTAAGTTATATTCCATGTATGTATACATCAAACTACATTCTACTGTCATGTAGCTTTAAAAAGAACAAATTTAAAAAATCTGTAAGTATACATAGGCCTGATGTGGGAAGCCATTCTAACACGTGATTGGGTGACTCCCCTTAAGGGCTTGAGGCACTTTGGCTATGTCGAAGTTTTCCCGACCCTTTCCTGATGAGAGAGCCCATCCATGTGGGGGTGTGCCTGACCACTGACCCCGGGGACCCAATCACTGACCCTGACCTTGGAGTGCAGCCCCCCCTCAACCTTCATTGGATGGAATTCTCCCCTGAATCTCTTGTTCCCCAATAAAAGGCTAGTCCCCGGCGTGCTCACTCTCTCCCTCCTGCTAGCCCTGAGTAATCCCTGCTGCCCTGCTGGGCAGTTTAGAGGAGCGAACCAGAGAGGGGAGCCCTCTCGGACCTAGCAATAGAAATAAGGTAACTGAGTCTTGTGTTTTATTTCGATCTCTTCTAACTCACTTTATGCCTAGAACCTCATTAATGAAACCACTGCGCAGGCCGCGTGGTAGAGCCTGATTTATTTTATGTTGTTTAATAAAATACCAGGGTTGTGTTGAAAAATGTGTCTTAATGAAAACTCTCTGGGTATGAACCCATAGAAAGATGGAGGTTTTGCCTTCCCCTATACTTACAGGGAAATTTCTAACTAGAAATAGGACAAGAATAGTAATAATGAATATCATTCTTATTTCTATTATCTAATATGTGAATATTTATAAGTATTAATTTTTTTCTGGTCTCTATTAATATAAATTATAAGGCAAGAAATCTGGCAATACTGGAAATATGAAGAAGGGAAGACTTGATCATATTGACTTGAATTTAAACAGAATGGGAAGACTTGAGCATATTTTCTTGTTCAAAGTGAAACAACCAGTAAAGTCAGTTGCTCAAAATACTGGAAACAAAACCCAAGGGGAAATAAGGAAGAACAGGATTTAGAGCAGAGTTTTTGTTGCAAAGGGGTTTGGGACAGTTTTTCTTCAGGAATGTAATAACAGGGAGAAATCCCTTCTACTAAGAGAAAAAATTTTGGCTCCTTTGTGGGTTTTTTGGTTACATCTAGGAACCAAAATCACACAAGACTGAATAACTAAAAAGCCTGTAAGTTTTATTAAGTTTACATGGGCATAGGTATCCTCACAAGAGAGAGAAATCTGAAGAAATGAACAAAGCAAGATGCTTTTATATTTTTTAGAAAAAGAATAATAAATTTGTGAAGAAATGACAGGAAACTGGATTTCTGAAATAGAGTAGTAAATTCTAGGGATGTCACAAAGTACTGTGGGAGTGGAATGTAAAAGCTAGTGGAAGATAGGTGTTAAACTAAAGAATTTCTTTATCAGGTTTCCTATAAGAAAATTTGGGCAAATGGCTAGAGGTGGAGTAGAACAATTTTGTAATGGAACAAGCCATTCTATATATTAATTCCACATGTCCAGCTAGAAACTCAAATCCAAAGAAATATCTAGGAAATGATGAAGAAACTAAGTGAATGGGAACTTCAGTCCACAACAACAAAACATTGAATTGTACCAACAGTCAAACCTGTAGGAAAGAACATACCTTAGTTCTCTCTTGTATTGCAGCCTTATGAGTCCCTGAGTAGAATACTCTGTTAATCAGTGTCTTGATGGAGTAGTTTAAGTCTCAAGGCCTGTGGAATCTCTGTACCTGTCTAAGGGTTAAAGTCCTCTGAGCTCTTGGCATGTCAGAGAGCAAGAACAACACACTGTTCTCAGGACTCACTCTGCTGACAAGGTCAGACTTGCCACAAGTTCCTCTAGAGACTGCATTTCCCCGTGGCTAAACTTATTTTGAGAATATTCTTGTTGATTGGTTCCCCTTGAATTGTGCTTAATCATTGGTCTTAGATCTAAGACAGAGATTAAGGAAGTGAACATTGCATTATTTTAATGTTATTCTTACTATCTGGCTTATGTTAACCTCAAAGAACTTGCTGAACCGTAAAGATAATGCAAGGGATATATAATGGCTGGGTTGCTTAAAATAAAAATCCTTAGCTTTCCACAATTCTGAGTCCCCTGTGTCCTGTTTCTCATTTTGCTCAGTTCCTCGGCACCAATCTTCAACAGTGTCCGGACTCCTGAATGAAATTATGATTGATAAATAGATATTTACACAATTATTGTGTTAAGATATTAAGTTGTGATAACTTGTTACAAAGCATTATAAAATACATACTTTGAGCACCAAGCAGTTGGGTACTGCTGAACAAATACTTCGAAACATGGCAACATATCTGGAGTCAGGTGAATGCCTGGAGATTAGAAGAATTTGGAAGAGCATGAAAATTGAAATTACCTTGAATAGACTATAAATACAAACGTAGATTCTAAAGTTGCTATAGAGAGGAACTATAGAAAAAAGGAAGAACTTGGAAAAAAAGGGAGGAACGTGGCATTGCAACCAGAAGAAAGGTTGTTATGTGTAGCAGAAAGCCTAGAAAAATTATGTCCTGGGGTTATGTATACAGCAGAACTGATAAGTGATAAAATTGATTATGTAGGTAAGGATCCTCTAAGGCAAAATTTTGAAGAGGTCTCCTTATTTCTTCTTGCTGGTTTTAATAAAATGTGAATGGAGAGAGTAAATTAAGAAAGGAGTTATTAAACTAAAAGACAACAGGACTGCATAATGTTGAATTTCTGATTTTCTCTAAAAGGCAAAGAACATTAGAATTAAGATATTTGGTCTCGAACCTCTGCTGGGTATGAGGCAGTGGTCTTCTTCATGCTTTGAACATAACCCTTAGTTCTCTACCAGTGCAGCTTATTTTTAAATTCTCTTTCTTCTCCTTCTCTCCCTTCCTGACTTTAGGGAAGCAAGATTACCCTTCCTTCCATCCTAAGCAGAGTTATCTGTCCTTCATCACACACACCACAGGAATGAAGAAACAGAAGACCTAAGAAATGGCTATATTTCAAGGCCAAAGTGAATTATTACCACTGACAAGGAACACCAAAAATGAAGCCTTTGAATCACCTCTTTAAAAAGCCCTCTGTACCCCTGAAGGGAAGAGTCACAAACTCTAGGACAGAAACCCCTGCCCTTCTCCTTTGCCTGCAAAGCAAAAAAAAAAAAAAAAAAATTCTTTTTCCTTTTTCTCAAAACCATGACCTCATTGTTTCATTGGTATGAGGAAAAAGGACTAAGCTTTTCAAAACAGGTATGATTTTACAATATTTTGTGAAAACTCAAAAATATCAAAAGGTGGTGTAATCCGGTATATAAAGAATTCTTTGAAGAGAATAAGAATTTAACGCAGTACTATTAATCAAACCAGAAGTCTCAGAGGAAGCCTTAGGGATACCATCCTTTAAAAATCTAGCATAAGACCAATGAATAGGAGAATTTATTTGAAAGTCACCTATGGATGTGGCTTGAGTCTGATGGAGTGGGGACCCAATGAAATATATCATAAGTTCTTGAGAATATTAGCAATAAGGGGACAGACAGCTGAGAATTCTATAATATGGGCCCATGGTGCTGATCCTCCCACCACACATGCTTTCTTTGCCAAAAAGCAATCTGCCTAGTGCTTCACCTGGCCGGAATGAATAGGCTATGTCACATTCTTCAGTAAACTGAGGCATGGGGCAAAGGTCAGGCAGTCAGTGTAGGTAAGGAATGATGGTGGTCCAGAGGATGAGGACTGGCTATTACACAGAGGACAATGGGTTGTTAACCTCTATGACCATGCTTCTGGGCACTCTGGGTTGCTAATAACTAACCCCCACCTCCCTGGTCCCAGGCACTTACAATGGAGAAGAAAGAGAAAGGGAATTTGGGGGTCTATATAAGAACAAGACACACTCCCTCCCATGGATACTCAGCTCTGGGTCCACGTCTCTTAGGAGAAATCTGTGTCTATCACTTTTTAAAATAAAATTTGCTTTCTAGGCTTACCTTGGCAGTTCTCGGGTGTTTAATCTTTAACATCAGGGAAACTCCAAGACCCATATCATTAGTACAACAGAGAGCCTGCCAGCTTGAACCCAAAGAGACACAGTGAGAACAAAATAAAAGGAGGCTGTTATATCCCTTTCACCCACCCCCAAATTCTATTGGCAGGAAGCAAGCTGACAAAATTGCTCAACTGTGAGAATTTATTACTTTCCATGAAAAAGGAGGGATGACTCAGAGGGCAGAACCAAGTGCCCAGGGAGCCAAAGCAGAAGCCATCATTGCCCTTGAATCTGGAAACCCAATCAAAAAACTCTAACTACAGTTTCCCATCTGGATTTCAGAACCATCATGGCCTGTTGCTATGTCTCTCTGTCTACCCCAATTCTTAACTTCTTGTTCACCTACTTGTCTTTTTAAGTCCAAGAGCCTGTCTTCAGGTTGCTCCAGAGAAAAGTGCACCACCAAGAATAGGTTCCTTGTCCAAGTGTGGGAGGCAGAGATTTCACAGCTGCAGTCAGTTTTGGTTTCTGTAGTGAGATAAGGGACTGAACTTTACCTCAGAGCAGGGAAATTCCCAGTTTTCCCTTTTCTAGTGGGAGTTTCTATCTTACTCATGTTTATTTCTTTAGTTCCAGACAAAGAACATTAAATATGTGGATGTTCAAGCAATGTGTGATGATTGAATAAGGAAACTAGCGTATCTGAGCTGCTTTCCTAAGGTGTCTTTGGGGATGATAATGGCTATTTCAAGAATTGACTCGAGGAGCACAGGGGGTATAAGGCTGTTGACCCAGTTTCTTACCAGAAGGCTGATCTTTTCTCTTTGAGTGAGAGCGTAAGCATTTTTTAATGAGCAAAAGTTTTATTAGTCAAAGTCTGAGCCCAGGATTCAACAGTTACTATTGAGGGAGAACAAAATATCTGACTCAAAATACATATTAATTTTGCCTAGTCTGAGTTGGTTATTCAGAGAGACTGTAAATCTCTTAAACAAAGGAAGGCCTCTGGAAAGCTTTCCTTTAGCAAAAAGAAATCTATATCTAACTGCACTAGTAAAGTACACTTTGGATGCAGGTAGATACTTTTGTATCTGATACCCCCTTCCTACCTCTGAAAGATCTTTTCACAGAAAGAAGAGATTGGGAGTCTGATACCAGGCCCAGACAGAGATTACCCCTGGGAAACTTCACATACATAACAAATTGACAGGAGTGGCTCACTGTGCTCCTCCTTACCTGTCCTTCCAGCATGTATGTCACCCTCCCTTCCAGAAGTCCAGGCCCCCATTCCTTTGTTTAGCTTTGCATAAAGTTCATCCATCTTGCCCTCTTTGAGTCTCATACTTTGATATGGATTCCATGCTTAAGCATATTAATAATTTGTATGCATTTTTTACTCTCACAGTATGTATGTTACTCAATTATTAAAACCTTTGGAGGAAAAAGAATAAATTTAAAGCTTCCTTAAACTACCTGTATGTAGGAGGAAGGCAACCTAAGTAATAAGAAGCAGCTAGATGGTTGTATGCATTTTTAGTGGCAGAGTATTATCTACATCAATAACTGTGGTGAGGACAAAATGAGATGATGTAGTTGACTCTCACTTAGTGCCTGGCCTGAAGCACATGCTCAAATATGAATTCTTTTATCCCCAGCACAGAATTGGCTTTGAAGATAAAATGTGTCACAAGAGGAGGTACTTGGAAGGATCATTCCAGCTACAATATTCTAAGAGTTTAATTTGAACTTCTGAGAGTTTCTCTGTGACTGCCAGCATCTTTTGGTTGTTGGGGCTCAGAGAGTGACATTCTTGAAAAATGGCATTTTTGGCATGCTGAGCAACTTGATGTAAAGGGAGAAGCCTCTCTGGAATTCTTTTTATCTGCATTAAGACCAGACTGCAAAAGGGAACGATTCCTTTTTATAGCTACCTTGAATTCCCATTATCTATCTCAAAGAGGACTGAGAAATATAACCACATTTGCATGAAATTTCCTTACAAGATTTTGACTCATGAGCTCACTCAAAATTCAAAGACATGGTCCTGAGAGTACCTTCATGACTAATAATAATTTATAAGCTCTCAAAATTATCTACCTGTCCCAACCTCTCCTTCCCTCATAGAAAATGGGATATGTAAGTTTGTGTGTAATGTGAAACAGGTGGATAATCATACTCCCATTATTGTCCCTCATGCTGTGATTTTCCCATTTTGCATGAAAATAAGTTCATATGCCTTTTCTCCTGTTCAATCTTTGTCTGTTTCATTCCAGTGATCGTCATGAGGGCGGAGGGGAAATTTCCCATTGCCTCTATACAGGTCTTGGGAGAATAGTCTTGTCCTCTTGTGCTGAGATGTGTACTGGTTCCTGTGTTCTCTGTTGCTATGCTAGGAGTCCACAGATGATAGTCTGTGTCTGATCCCCCTGAAATTTCTTCAGAATGAGAGCACTCTGTATGTATATGGGAGGACTTTGTTATATGTTATATCAAGCAATGAAGTTGGTAAAGCCCTGCCACAGTTTGGCAATGTCCTATAAGGCTGGCCCACCCCCAACACTGAAAACAGACTTTCAGTTTGGATTTACAACTCTCATCTGAATTCCAGGAAATGCTTATTTAAAAATAAGGGTGAGTTTTGACACAGATGTGTCTAAGCTGTTTTCTCTAGGTGTTTTTGTTACTTGTTTTTCTCTTTCCTTCTTGTCATTTGCTAACTTTAGTTCCACTTGAACAATTCTGGTCTTTTTATGATGCCTTGAAGGAAAGGGAATTCACGTAGACCTCCCCAGGGAAACTTGAGAGAGTCCTATGACCCAGGACCATAAAGGGTCGAACTAGGGTTGGGTAAGAGAGGGACCTGGGGGGACAAGGGAACCTGGGAGCATTTGCTCAACTTTGTATTCCTTTACAATAGGGTACCTCACTTTCCTCACCCTATTTCCAGCCCTCTCCTGGCTCTGACTGAAAGCTTTGTGGATTGGCCAGTACATTTCCAGGCCATTGGTTAAAAAGTGAGGGACATCTAAGACTGCTAGTTCTTTTTTGCTTGAGATTTACCACTAGTCTTTTCCTTAAAGCTGGCTTACATGTTGTTTATGAGGTTATTCTTTAAGGGACTTTGTTAACCTCTTGAAATCCAGTATGCAATGTTTGACAACAAAGAAAAAAAGGGAGAAGAGAAATAAAAGTAAGATAATCCAAGGAAAGATAGAGAGAAATCATTTCCTGCCTTCTGTGGGCTTCTCTCCCCACCTCTCAGGGCAGAGCCATCTGCAGTCATTAGATTCTGCTTGCCAGAGGAAATGTTGAGGAATAATATCCCCCATACTATGTACATTTGGAATGTTATCTATTTCAACTGTCCAATAATATGCCCACCCTGCTCAATTTAGAAAGCATGAAATTCTGAACAAATTCTTAAGTGGTGCCATTCTAGCGAATGGGGCTCCTCTCTTATACTCTGCAACATTGAGTGGAAGGTGTGTGTTTCAACATATTTTAGCTACTTTCAAGTTCCAGAAAAACAACTTAGGCAACTAGTATCAGTTTGACCTACAAGACAGAAGTGTTATCTACAGTAAACCTAATTTTTATTTTTCTTTATAACTGAATAAAAATTCTACTGTGACTATACCACATTTTCTTTATTCATTTTTTCATTGATGAATACTTAGGCTAGTTCCATAATTTAGCTATTGTGAATTGTGCTGCTATAAATATGGGTATGCATGTTTCACTGTAGTATGATGAGTTTCATTCCTTGTGATAAATACTGAAGAGTGGTGTAGCTGGGTCCTATGGTTGTACCATGCCTAGTATATGGAGGAACCTCCATATTGGGTTTCCATAGTGGTTGTACTAATTTACAATCCCACTAACTGTGTTAGTGTAAAAGTGTTCAATAATTCTCCATGTCCTCTCCAGCATTTATTATTATTTGTATTCTTGATAACTGCCATTCTGACTGGTGTGAAATGAAAACTCGGTATAGGTTTGATTTGTATTTCTCTAATTGCTAATGATGATGAACATGTTTTCATCTACTTGTTGGCTGTTTGCATTTCTTCTTTTGAGAAGCGTCTGTTTAATTCATTTGCCCATTTATTAATTTGGTAATTTGGTTTGTTTTTGGTGTAAAGTTTTTGAGTTCTTTATGCATTCTAGATATTAATCCTCTGTCAGAACCCCATTTTCAATAACACATACAATTAGATAGAAGATTAATAAGGAAATAGAGGACTTAAATAGCACTGAAACCAAGACTTGACAAATATGCATACACACACACACACACACACACACACACACACACAGCACTCCAACCAAGGACAACAAGATACAAATTCTTCTAAGGAACACATGGAACATTTCAAATTAATAAATAACAAGTAAAACTACTTTGAATAATTTTATGTAATGTAAAATTTATGAACAGTCTGTAATTAAAATTGGGGCTGATTTAATATAGTAGATAGTGTTGTATGAATAAGGACAGTGTTTGTGGTAGTGGTTGTGACACGCAAATATGTGCAAAATCAGTAGAAAATTATTGTTTAATGTGTCAGATAACAATGGAGGGTAACTATGATACATAAAACAGGATGATAATAAACTCAACAATGGGATGATAAAATGAAAGAAACCATAATCAATACCACAAAGGTGGGAAAGAAAAAAATCCAAACGAAACAAGAAATCATGGATACACATAAAATGAAATGCCAGAAACAAGTCAAGAATTCCATTTCTAGCTATGTGCCAATATGTGCACACATACCTCAAGACACATCCATGAGAATGTTCATGGAAGCATTATTCACAAACCTTTCAAGTTGCAAACAACCTAAATATCCATCCACAACCAAATGGGTGAATAAATTGTGGCATATTCATACAATGAAATGCTAATGCAACCATGAAAACAAACATCACAGCTATGTACAACAATATGGATTACTATCAGAACGTTAGTTGTGAGAAGAAAGAAAAATACAAAAGAATATACATTGTATGGTTCCACATAAAAGAGGTATTAACATCTGGCAAAAATAATTTATAATATTCTCATCTTCTCACTGTCTCAGGACCTAAAGATAATCATCTTTGACTCTTCTATTTCCTTCAATCCCTACAACCATACATCACATATTCATAATTTTACATCTAAAAATATTTGCACATATTTATTGATCTCTTCCTAATTGATTTTGTTAGACAATGAGGTTGGAGAAATAAATAAAAAAAGATCTGAGAGGTTTGCTTGAAACTACAGTTTAGCAGCATAGAGAGGGTGTTAGAGTTGCAGGAAAATAATTGCATCAAACTAATACTAAATGAGGCTCCTCTTACCTCATTTTATAATTCTAGAGAGTAGGACCATCTGGTCAGGCATTTATCTTCTTTTATATTTTGAGTTTCACATTTAAGACTATATTAATAATCATCATTGTGTCTTCCTTCTGGTCCCTAACCTCTTGGCAAAACTTACTCTGTGTCCTCTAAATCCTGTTATTACTTACCTTTAGGTATTATTTTCTGTATCTAAAGTTTAAGATATCTCAAATGCCTTGTTTTCTGTTGCTGTACTTTGGACAAGAAAACATGCTCCAGTCTTCCCATCCTATTTAAATGAAGATTGGATGTTAACTATAAGGTTTTAAATTTTTCAAAGTATTTGAAATGAGCATATCTGTCTCAATGTTTGTTGATAGAATGAGTTGATAAATGTATATGGTCCACTTCTCATTGTTTAGTTTTGCCTCTGTCCTCATCCTTTTCTAGAAAATATTCCCTAGTAAACATGATACACACATCCAATTTACCAAGTCAGGATGTCTCTCCAAACTCATTGTAGGGAGCTTTCTTTGTTCATTCTCTCTCCTTTCTCAGTGTCCTTCAGAATAGTGTGACTTTCAAGCAAAGCTGATCACATAGTAATATAGATTAGAGATTTAGCAAAGAGGTTTTAAAAGTTCCAGATCTATTCTACACATACTTATTGAGGGATTTAAGTGTGCTAGGAAATGTTCTCTTAGCTGTATTTTGAGAGACGAATAAGACATACAAGATTCCAATCCTTAGGGAGTTCACATTTTCATAGGGGAAGCAGACCATGAGTAAACACATGAATAAGTAACATACTTTCAGAATATTTTAAGTGTTAAGAAAAGAATAAGCACATAATGAGCTGTGAAGTAGCTGAAGACTGCTTTAGATTATGTGATACAGGAATACAGCTTTGAGGAGTTGTGATTCTGCTGCTAATAATCATGGGATGCTTTAGGCTCTTCTTACTTTTTCTAGGTTCTTTCAAAGTTTAATTTGTCTCTGTCTCTATCTCCTGAGATCTTACTATTTATTTGGATTTGGAGCTGCTCTGTGGACTTAATTATATAAATCAGTTAATTAAGTTTGCAACATACCCTAAATTCCTGACCCTAGCTACATTTTTCTAGGAAAATTTTTGGTGGAAAATCCATCAAAGGTTATTCATTTATTTATTTGTATTGGAGACTGAACCCCGGGATATCAATATCTGAGCCATAGTCCCGGCCCTTTTATTTTTTGAGCCTTGCTCAGTTTTCAAGGTTGTCCCTTAACTTGCAGTCCTACTGCCTCAACCTCCCAAATATCTGGGATTACAGGCATGGAGCACCATACCTAGAAATTCAACCAATTTTGATGGGGAAATGTTGTAGTAGTCAACTTTTATGTCTTGAGACAGTGATTTTCCTAGTTCTTCCATTATAACTATAACTATTTCATTATATAATGCATTGTACTCTATACAAGTAGCCCTTGAGTCTGTTTCCTCTCTCCCTTTTATAGTTCATATTTCACATGGCACCCTTTAAATAACATTTAAATAAATTTTTTACAGAAAATTGATAATAGTATACATAGGTTTATGATAAAATCCAAATTACTTGGCCTTCATATTCAAGGCCAAGCTATTCCTTCATATTCAAGATCCCTCATAAACTAGCAGCAACTAACCTCTATAATTCTTTTACAATCATTTTTTCCTTTTCTTACCATCTAGTTCATTCTCTGAAACCTTTGGAAGACATCCTCAGCTATTTTCCTGCCATCTCTAGGTGTTCCTTTACTCTGCATATTATATTTGCTGAGCCCTTCCCCTCCTTCTCTGCCTGGGGCTCTAAACTCCTAGTTCAATTCAAGTTTCTTTATATTTGTGTAGACTTTCATAAATCTTCTAGGTCAAGTTGATGGTTTCCCTTCAGAGATTGTAGTAATCACACTTGCTAATCATGAGTCACACTAACCTTGTTATGCTTTAAGCCCTTTGTTCCTAGAAACAATGATGATTGAAAAAAACCCATTTATCCTTTTATTTTTTGAAAAAGGATTTACTGAAGTGAGTCTCATATTACTTAGATATGACTCATGTCTTCTTCTTTTTTGGACAGAGCAGACATAGACACTTTAAATTCTCATTCTTTGTCTCATGAATGATTAACTGAAATTGATCCACATATCGGTAGAAACTAAGGACTTGTTAACTTGACCACACATTAGTTAAGCTCCTCTTCCTCTGTTCTTATAAAGGTTGACCTACCCTTTCCTTTTCTCAATACACTGCATCCTCCTATGTCCTATACAGAATTAATGGGTAAATGGACCCTCACAAAAATATGCTGACCTCAGGGAAACATTCCTTCATTATTCCACTATATTCATAGCAGAACTTTCTAGGCTTATTGACCCTTCCCCATAAAATAAAATAACTTTCTATTTGGCCTTTGAGATGTTTGTAGCTCTTATGTTTGGATTGTTCTCCCTATTGCAATATTCCCTTTGTTGCAATAATCCTGTCAAATTAAGTCTCTCTTAACTTAATTCTGGGGTTGTTTTTTTAAATTTGATAATACACATTATTAACTTGTTTCTCGACTATTGAGACTATGTACTCCCTCTTTTCTGAGATGCTCTTGGCATGTTTTTTCTTTCATGTTTCTTCACCCACTTGTCTCCTTGTGGCCAAGTTCCTGTCTTCAGGTGGCTCCAGAGAGACCTACATAAAGAGTAGGTTCCTTCCCCTACAGCTCAGGCTTTGACTTCTTATGTGAGAGAGAGGTATGAGTTCATTCTCATAGCAGGAAACAAAAGACTAATTTCACATTTCTGAAAAGTCTTATCATGATATTTTGTATTATTATGGTTCCTGGGTTTAAAAATTACTCAAGAAGTACACTCTTGACAAGACCCTCCATAAATCTAACCGACCAAAATCAAACAACTCAAAGTTCAGGCAATAAAGATATCTTAACAGTATTTGGGTCCAATTAGACATAATCTTTGTTTAATGTGAAGTTCAAGAAAGTAGTTTCCTGTAAAAATGGTCTGATTTTGAGGTATAAGTTTGTGTTGTTATCCTAGCAACAAATCATAGAAACCCAGAGACCTATTAAAAGAAATATAAACATTAGAAAATCTTGGGATGGTCAAGTTCTTGGGATGGTCAAACAAATGCCAAATGTTTTCTATAAGAAAGCTGATTCATAGTGGGGGAGGGAGCAGGAGCATGGGAGAGTTAGATGAATTCTAGATAGGGAGAAGTGGGGTGGGAGTGAAAGAAAGGAGGAAGGGGATTAGCAAAGGCAGTAGAATGTGATGGACATCATTATCCAAAGTACATGTACAAGACTCGAATTGGGTGTCAACATATTTTATATATAAACAGATTTTAAAAATTGTGGTATATATGTGTAATAAGAATTGTAATGCAAAAAACCAAAAACAAAGTACATGTATAAAGGCATGAATTGTTGTGAACATACTCTATATACAAAGATATGAAAAATTGTATTTTATATGTGTAATAAGAATTGTAATGCATTCCGCTGTCATGTATTTAAAAAAATAAAATCAATAAAACTAAAAATTTAAAAAAAATTTTTAAAAATCTTACAAGTCTTAAAGCAGAATATGTAAAGAACTTCAATAAAACCAACCCAAAATAAGAATGGATGAAAGACAAACAGAAACTTTATATAAGTGAATATTCAAATAGTCAATAGAGTATTTAAAATGCACAACTTCATTATTAAGAAGGTAATTTCTTATCAAAACTATATTAAATATTAAATACTAAAATACTGCTATACACATCAGAATGGCAAAAATTAGAAAGAATAAAACCAAATGCTTACAATATAAA
Organism: Ictidomys tridecemlineatus; assembly: GCF_052094955.1. Lineage (NCBI taxonomy): Eukaryota > Metazoa > Chordata > Mammalia > Rodentia > Sciuridae > Ictidomys > Ictidomys tridecemlineatus. The sequence goes on along the minus strand of NC_135480.1, from coordinate 56,473,463 downwards.
TAGATACTAGAATTCTCATACATTGCTGACATAAATTGACACTTTTAAAAAATTTAATTTTTAAAAACTGATAATCAATTTTTTACAAGTGTTGGCATAGGCATCTGCAGTGTTGACTTCAACCTCCACTCCAGGCTAAATACTGATGGAGTTGTTTTTTTTTTTAACCAATCTCAGAAGTCCTGTGCAAGTCAATGAGTCACTTGAGGATTCTCATGTGGAAGTGATCCTATGACTTGGAACACACCACAAGGCTTTTCTTGCAGACCTTCTTAATCTTGGTAGGTGTGCAAACAGATGATTTCACTTGGAGATTCTTTTCCTTTGTGCCTCTGATGAAGTGAGCAAATACTTTCTCCAGCAATTTCACATTGCAGGTGGTGAGGGTAATTCTAGTTCTCTGACTTGCCACCTCAGGTTGCAGGGTGTCTTTCCAGTATTTTTAAATGCCATGGCTGTGCTGCAGCCGCCTGATGCATTTATTCCTTGGCAAGAGAGAACAGCCTTGAGTGTGCAGCATAAGCAAATTGAATGGTGTTCTGTAGCACCACACTAACATCACTCTCTAAAAACCAAACTAAAACAAAAAACAAAAGCTGCTCACACATTTTAAAAGTTGTTTGGTATTCTTTACTGATCTTGAAAAAAGTGTATGCTACAACTTAGCCATTTCGACTCCTAGTGCATACCTAATGGTATGTAAGTGCAAAAAATATACAAAAATTATTTTTTACAGCATTATTTAATATCTCCCCAAGCTTAAAATAAAGTGTTCATCAATGGTAAAATGAATAATATAATATTCATTGTGATCATATATTAGGAAATTTGTGCAACAATGAAAATGAGCCAAGTTCCCAGGTAGTAATGTGGATAAATCTCACAAACAGATTATTTAGTGAAGGATATCTGGCATAAAACACAAATACTTTATCATTCCAAACAAAATTTAATCTATGGTGTTAATTTGCCTATTTGGAAGAAAGAGGGTATAGTGCTTATGAAGAGGCATGTGATGGGGGGAGAAACGTGGGATTGTGGATGATATATTCTACAACTTGATCTGGATGATGGTTACTAGAGTGTGTTTGCTTCCTGACAAATTAAACTGAGCTGTTCACATTCAATCTGTATATTGTTTTTAGTATATCTGTTATATTTCCTTTTTTAAAGTAAAAAGAAAAAAAAAGGATTAACCACATGTTTTGTAGCCTTCTGACTCACTGAGAGTCATTCTTTCTTTAGTCTAATATAAATAGAGGTTTCCCCTAAAGATATCTACATCCTAGTACCCAGAGCCTGTGAATATGTTCTATGGTGAAAATGTCTTTGCAGATGTCTTTAAGTAATTAATATTCTCCTGGGTTATCCAGGGGCCCAATGTAAATTCCAGGTCCTCATGAGAAGGAGACAGCAGGGTCAGAGTTAGTGAAGCAGCGTGGGAACAACTTGGCTGGCCATAGCTGGCGCTAAAGATGACAGAGGTCATGAGTCTAGGAATGCAGGCAGTTAGTAGAAGTTGGGAAACACAAGAAAATGGATTTTCCCCTATTGAAACCAGAGAGAATGAAGTCCTGCCATACCTTGTTTTCAGTTCCATGAGACCTAATTTTGGACTTTATCCTCCAGAACTAGAAGATAAATTTGTTGTTTCAAACCATGTTGGTGAGTTTGTTGCTACATGAAGAGGAAGCTATCAGTGAGCCACACATTGTAATTGTGAAAGTGTATGTCACATGATTACTCTATGAATGTGTATGGAATGAATGGTGACAGTCCCCAAATGTCGGAATCCTAATTTTGATGAAGTGATGTTATAAATCAATGTCCCTCTGTGAGAATCCAGTAATGGTATCAGCTGCCACCACAAGGCAGTTGCCTTCCAGTCCCTCTCTTTCTCTGATCTTCAGACTTCGGAGGCCTGGAGTTGAAGAAGACAGAGCACAGTCTTTGTATTCATCAGACAAAACAAACTGAGGACAAGGATGTGGATAAAGATGGCATGATTAGTGTTTCTCCTTAGTCCATCTGAGGAATTCATTTGTCTGGAAGGTAAAAAGAACTTTTAAAAATATTTATTTTTTAGTTTTTTAGATGGACACAATATCTTTATTTTTTATTTTTATGTGGTGCTGAGAATCGAATACAGTGCCTCATGCATGCTAGGTGAGTGCCCTATGACTTGAGCCACATCCCCAGCCCCTGAAAAGATTTTTTTTACAGAAATAGAGAATAATAGGATTGAAGTAATATTAGTCATTTGACATCTAAAATGGATTTTGCCATGTATCAACTTTAGGTTGCAGTTACAGAAATATAGCACATCCTGGTCAGATGGAGAAAGATCCTGGGTTTCTCTTTACACTAATTTCCTAAGTTTTTATGTGGCATGGATGTTGAAATGAAATCCAACTGGCTGTCACTGGCCTAGCATGGCAGGGTGACTTGAACCAAACATAGGTAGTACAGACTGCTGAACCAATGTGAGGGATGGAGAGTGTAGGAGTAAAGCCAGAATTCTGGAGCAGGCAGAATCCCTGGAACAGTGAGATCAGCTGAGAGACATTGTGTCTGTTAAGAGCTACATTAGCTAGCCAATTCAGCAATGATGTCTCGCAGAATGTACACAAAGAGCTGTGTTCCAAGCTCCAAATGATGATAATGCTATCAAATAAGCCAGCAGAAGACTAGGTTCTTTCTCAATGCCAGAAAAATGTTTACATAAGACACAGCCTTCCAGAAAACATTGAGAAAAGAAGCAGGAAAAAAGTGAACTTTTCTTGATTAAGCACTGTTATCTACTAGAAAATAAAAACTTATTATTTAAGTTGTCAGGTTGGGTTAATTTTGAAGTTTGAAACTTATTTTTTTCCCTCATGCTACCAATGAAAAAGGACCTGTGAGATGTATCAGATTAGAGTCTGTAATAAAAGAGTAAAATATTTATGTACATCATTTGAAGTGTAGTGTAAGCCTTCTGCAATTTGTTGAGATTTCTCCTTGAATAAGTTTTGAGAAAGAAAAGAGTGGATCAAAGAACTGCCTATCATCTTTTCCTTTCTCTTCTTGTCTCCTCTCTTTTCTTTCCCTATACCCTGATTTTTCATTGATTGAGGGAATTTGGAGGGAATGTGAACTTGTATCCATAACCCTCTTCTCTTTCTTTTAGAAGAAGTTATCTAGATACAAGAAAATTTCCCATGAAGTGTGAAGTTACTGCAGGTTCATTAAAATCAAAGCCTTGTAGTACATACAGGACATATATGAAAGCAAAATCTGGCCCTGGCCTGTACACAGGGAACAAAGGCAATAGGCATTTATATTAATTGCTGCTATGCATATTATCATTGGAGAAGAAGTTGCTGAAGTACTTTTGTTAATTTTCCTAGACACATGTCTGGTGACATCCCTGACCTTCAATCAATTCTCCCTTCAATTTTTTCCCAGTATTTGCAACTTAAATTGTAAGGTCACTACTCACATTTTATTGTGTCCGATGTTTATATTCTTTCAATCAGGTTTTGTACCTCTTTGGAAGAATATTTACGTCTAGTTCATTCTATAAAGTTCTATGTCCTTGAAATAGTCTAGATATGTCACCAACATTGAGTAAGATTCAGTGTCAAATTCATGCTGTTCCAAAATATATATTCAAAGATGCTAACAATTATAGCACTATTTATAGTAGTGAAAAACTTTGAACTTCCCTAGCCTAGGATAGGATCCTGAATGATTACAATCAAAGGAATCTTATGTAGGTATTCAAATTAATTATTTAAATATACAAATATTTGCTGACACAAAAATATCCATAATAGCTATGTGATAGGAGATTAAAGGAGTATGCATACTATACGTTGTCCTGTGTGCAAAACGATGTATATTTTACTTTGTGTCCACATGTCTGGTGGCAGAAGTGGTTGTGAAAATATTCATGGAAGATGATATTTGTAATTATATTATTTTTCCAAATTTTAAAGTTTTGTCCAAAATTCATTATTTATTTAAAATACAGTTATAAAATTTTTATCAACATTTTATTTTTTTTCTAAACAAAATTATTTAGGGGCTCATTGCATAGTGGATCTCTTTTGGAGCATTGTAAAGATTTCAGATACATTTGGCAATGTTTGGAAACATTTTTGGTGCCCTTTCTGCAGAGAGAGGTAAAGGCATCCAGTGGTGAATCATAGAGTTGCAGCTAAGCATACTATAAGACACTGCACATTCCCTCTCAACAAAGAGTTTTCTGACTCTAAATGTTAATATTGCTTAGTTGAGATATCTTGGGAGTCTTTTTTTTTTTTAAAAGAGAGAGTGGGACAGAGAGAGAGAATTTTTAACATTTATTTATTTTTTCTTAGTTCTCTGCAGACACAACATCTTCGTTTGTATGTGGTGCTGAGGATCGAACCCGGGCCGCAGGCAAGCTAGGCGAGCGCGCTACCGCTTGAGCCACATCCCCAGCCCTCTTGGGAGTCTTTAACCTCATTAGGCACATTATCACCACTTGATGGTGCCTTCAAATTTCATGTATCTTCAACCACAAGTCAGATGATTGAAATAAGTATCAAGGCAGGAATGTATTGGGATAAACTTTGTAGATTTAACTTGGTGGATAGAAGGGAAGAATCTGTACTTGCACCCATGGTTGTCTCTCAATTCCATAGGATGATGAAACTTTTAATTTTCCAGGACAAATTACAACCTGGAACACAAAGGACCATGGTACCTTCCTTCTTTTGGTTCAGTTTGTTTTCTCTATTTCACTCCAAGGAATGAATTTGCAAGACCTAGGATTCTTTCCTTGACCCCCACTGTAAGGAAAATTAAAAGAGACACAGAGACAAGATGCAGAGTCAGGAAAGATGGCAGAATGGCAAGATGGCCGAGATACCAGCTTTATTTATATTAATATGTCACATTAGGTCACTGGTATCAGTAGTACATTATTCTTCATTGTGTCATTAGGCAGGTTACAGAGTTAGCAACATTATGCAGCTTATTCCTCAGTTACATAATATAGTTGCAATGTGCATTGTGAGGAGCTTTGTGTAGCTCTCAAGAAAATCCATTGTTTAAAGTTAACTGTTATGTGGGCAGGTTCAGGCTCAGCAGAGCTTAGTGAAACAGGAGCTTTGTCCCTGAAATCAAGTTTGAGGCTGATAAGACTCTAACACAGAGCCTCCTCGTGCAGGGTATTGCTACAGCAGGTAGGCGTCCTGTGTTTTTGCACAGAGGTTTTCCTAGCAGCCACACATTCTGTGTTTTTGCACAGATCCTTTCTAGTCACTAAGCATGCCACAATCATGAACCATCAGAGACCTCAATCCCAAACACAGAACCCTTACATCTCCATCCAACTACCAATTCGAAGGCCAAATGGAAAAATATCTATTCTCCTTCTCCTCATTAGTTTTCCTCTTTTTTAAAAAAAAATTTATCAGTTTTCTATTTACTAATTATTACTGACTAATGAGTGGCTCATCTAGCAACTGTCTCATGCTTCTCTCTTCTCTTTGCTTTCCTGTCTGCTAGTCTATTCTGAAAGTCCTTCATCCTCTCTGCTGCTCTCTTCATACTGTTTTTGGGAACAGAATATTATGTAGCCCTTATTTTCTTTTTTTCAGTTTCTTTCTTATTCACAAACCCATTGTTCAAATCCATCTGCACTCAGCTATCTGTACCAAGGCCTTGAATGATGCCACAGGTTCGTTTTTCCAGAAGCAGATGTTGAAACAGCGTGAAAGATATTTCTTAGTGGTAAACACTTACGAAAGAATGGGGAGTAATAGGACTTGGTCATGGGAGAAATTGAACTGTGGTGCAGGCCTCAGGATGCTTCCAGGACAAGGCAGAAACTCTGGAGTGAGTGGAGCCCATCAGAGCACCCTTGTCAGGCCAACATGGCAGGGCCTCTGTGTCTCACTCAATCATAGATGCAAGCTGCTCAGGAGAGCCTGACCCCAGGGAAAAGGTTGTCTTCAATTGAGGCAGATGTGACAACTGATGAGTGGCTGCTTCCTTTACTTTCCTCATGTGGGCAGCAAACCCTTTCTTGAAGAAGGATCTGAGTGGTGCACTTATGTTCCCCCACAGTGGAGATAATGGGAATTACAGGGTAAAGTAACAGATATACCTGATACTTTTCTTTGTTCAAAGGAGAAGAACCAAAGATATTTAACAATTAGGGCTGTTGTTTCTAGGAGAACATTATCAGGTTCACATTTTTCCCAATTTATGTAAATCCCTTGCATTGCCTCAAAAATAATTACATTGGAGGTGATTGGCTATTGTCAAAAGAAACTTATAATGCTCTTACTCAGCCTTTCTTCCTTCTGTTCCTCATACATTTTTTCTTTATGTTTTTATTATATTTTTAATATTCTATTTAGATAAAATATAGAGAAAACAGTCAGACAAACATATTTATAAACCTTACTTGGCTCAAAATATGAAAGTTAGATCTGCTTCTTCAGGAAGTTGCAACTGAGCCTTGAGTGGAGACCTCACTGCACTTCATTGCTGTAATAATAATGGCACAATGACTTCTATAAACATGATGTTGTTCCCTGGTACTACAACCAGCTAACACGGGAACATATACCAAGAGCCAGGCATACATATTATTTCCAAGTCATCTTCACACCTTTATGAGATAGCAGAATTTTATAGAAGAAGCACTCTAAGCAGACACATGCTGACTTATCCAAGGTCAGATAGCTAGCAAAGTGATGGGGTCTTTATTTACATACACATCTAAGCAGTCTTGCTAAGTTCCTGCTCTTAACTACAGTAGCAAACTAGCATTCCCTAACAGTCAACACTTGACTTAAATCCACTAATTCCCTTCTTCATCTTGAATCCCACCTCTTCTTGTTTCCTCTCTCCATTATTCATTTTTTTACAGGAATAACTTCTAAAACAAATTGTGTACATTCAAATTTATTTCTCATGCATGAGAAACCTAAGATCTATCTAAGGCATGGGGAACCTGAGATCTATTTCACACTGACAAAAAACATTACAAAATTGACTTGGTTGCCTTTGGTTAATTTGTGTTTGAAATACATATAGCTATTAATAAAGTACTGAAGAACTTTGATATTCTGAAGTGCATTTTGAGTTATTAAGTATTAATTAGACATTTTAAAGACTATATTATCAAGTGTGAGTTCCCAAAGAGGCCATGTTGAATACTATTGTCAATGAACTTCCAGTGAGACTACTTCATCTATTGGTGTGCTTCTAGTAAAATTGTATTCAAAAGCAAAGGAAAAGGAACCTGGGATAGACAGCATGACATAACAACTGACACTTACAGTGAACTTACTCCATGTGTAGCATTGTCCTCCATGCCTTCTAAGTAGCCATCATTTATTAATGAGAATCCTATCATTGCAGAGTTAGGATGCCTGAAGACACAGGGGTTAAATTACAAGTCCAAGTTCACCCAGATACCAATACTACAATGATAGCATTATTGGTTTTCATCACAAACATATGATATAGTATAATACAAAACAATATAATGTAATGTAATACTCTTTATTGCCCTCTAAACTCATATACAACAATAATAAAGGTTTGAATAGCTTGTTTAGAATTTACTGAAAGTTGGAATTGAGAGAATAACCATTCTCTCAATGTAAGAATAAAGGTAAGAATAAAATGACAATTATGCATTTCACAAGTCTATCTTCAGTGTTCCAACGAAAGCACCCCCAAATTTAAAGGGGTCAATTTTTAGACATACCACATTCTGTAGATGTTATTGGGTTCATATTATCTGTCTCTAAGAAAAAGAGATCTCCTGAAAAAATCTTGAAGCAGTTTTCCATTGTATTTTATGTAAATCATTTTTATTCAGTTTATTTTTAATTTTTATTAACAGATAATAAAGGTACATAATATGGGGTACAATTTGATTCTTTTATACATGCATGCATTGAGGAATAAGCAAATTAGGCAAGTTAACATATCCATAACTTTATGTACTTATCTATTTTTTGGGGGGGTTATGACACTTAAATTTCACTGTTTGAAATTTTGTATTGTATAATTCATTAAGCATGATTATTTTAATTCTACTTTATTTTAAGATTACATTTAGAGAAAATAAAACGCAGACTGAGAAACGAGCACTACAAACACTTATGCAACTCATACTTGGATTAAAATTGAAAGCTTGGACTTGCTTCTTATAAGTGAGCAGACTATAAACACAACCACATTTCAGTAAGATAGCAATAATAATAATGATAATAATTGGCATAGTTACTAGTCACCTGGTTTTATAGATCACCAGAAATTTTCCTCTTCTTTAACTGAAACTTTCCCTTTTGACCAAACTTTCCCCTTATCCCCCACCCTGTCCTCAGTCTCTGGTAACCTGCGTTCTACTCTCTATTTCTATGAGTTCTCATTTTTGGAGTCCACATATAAGTGAATAACTTACATCCTGTCATGAATTTCCATACTCTTCTAGGTCCATTACCATCCTTGCTCCATCTCTATTGGCCTTGTGATTCCTTTACCACGCTACTTGGCACCTTTGCCTTAATGACTGGAACATCTGAAATCTGCTCATGTGGTGACCCCCAATTCCTTTTTCTCTGCTCCTCACCTCAGTGACTGAGGCTCATTCTGCTACCCATGAGAATCCTACCCGTACTAACCTTGCACCTATTTAACTCTAATTTTGTGACCTTCAATCAGACCCAGTGCTCTACATCTTGATGTTTTCATCCCCACTGACTCCTCTCCCCTGCTCCACTGTTCCTGAGGTCTCTTCCTTAATGAGACCCAAAATACTAACACTATTATTTCTCCCATTTCCTGCACCAACTTGATTATTTTCCCTAATTGTATCACAGAAAAGACCATCTCTACATAGTCATCTTCTTTTATTATAATTTACCTCTTCCCAATATTTTTGTCATCTCTCTAGTTTGGCCTTGGTATCTCATGCAAGAATCACACTGTTAACATACCCGAGGAATTTATTAGAGGCCTTTTTACTTTTGCAAAATATTTTTGGCTTTAAAATCAAAAGTAATATATGAGACTTATTAGTTGAAGACTATATTGATTCATTCAATATAAAAAGCATTCAGCTAATGTCAATTGAACATTAAGCCTTTTCAAAGCTTGCAGTGATGAGTGTGACAGGCACCATGCTGTGCAGAGCTTCTGTTCCCAACACTATATCAGGTTGATCTCATTAAGAGTTCTTCCCAACTCTCACCAAGACTATTTTTCAGAAAAAAATCATTCTGTTCAAGAACACCTATATCCTTCACAATTTTTTTTCAATACTTCTGATACCTTTAATCCCAGCAACCTGAGAGCCTGAGGCAGGAGGCTCACAGGTTGCATCTTAATGAAACTGCATCTCTGAAATTTTAAAAAAAATGCTGTAGTTGAGTAATAATGTGCTTCCTGACATGTGTAATGCCAGGGTTTAATCCACAGTGCTACAGCAAAAACAAACAGAAAACTTATGGAGATTCTAGTCAGTAGATCTGAAACTGATAATATATTTATAGTCCTGTGGTGGACAAAGGTGATGGAGTCAGCATTCCTATCTCCCATTTCTGAAGATCTACGTTGTTTAACTACTGTGGCTTTGGTCGTGTCTTTTCACTGTCCATAGATAGGTAGAGCCTGCAGCAGTAAATGGAAACCAAAGGGTATTTTTATGTCTAAAATGAAGACATTTTCTTCTTGCCTCAGCATTCTTTTAAATCATCAGCTTTGAGAACTGAGCATAAGGTATAGGTTTGTAGAAGGGTGATTCCCCTAGCACCCAAAAAGTATAAGGAAGCAAAAATATGTCTCATTGTAGATAAGCACTCCTCTGCATTTTATACATGAAATATATATTTATACATAAAATATAAATTTTTATTAAAATGTGAGAACCCAATTAAGATTGAATAATAATTATGAAATTTTTATAAAAAGTAGATATTTTTTCATTTTTTTTCTTTAGAGGTTGTGTTTATAATCATTAACGGCTTTATCTAATTTGACCTTGTCCACAGACTTGATGGATAGGGTCCCATTTACATGGTTATCATTACACTTGTTTCAGGAGGTAATCTCAGGCAGATAACACTAGCTTTGAAGATCTAAACTTTGTGAATAACTCAACTTTTTGTAACATGACAAAGAAAGTTCCAAGAAACCAGAAAGAAGAGAATGTTGATTAAATGAAGCAGTGATTTAACTTCTATTTCCTATGTTTGCCTGATAATGTTTCCTGACTTGATGAAGACTTTATCTTCGTCAAGTCTCTGGTTTGTTCTCTGCTAGAATAAAATATCCCTATAAAATACTATACATGGGAATCATGAAATTTCCTTGAATGTTTTTGTGTTTCAGGGTGAGTAAATTTTCTTCATGGATTGAATGAGTGAAAAAATTCAGTGAAGTAGAGAAAGTTTATTTGTAGTTGCTTGTCAAGACTTGTATATTAGTTCAACAGCCATGCAGTTACTGTAGAGAAATTTGCAATATCATGAAATGACTTAAAATTTTCCGTGTGAAGATAATTTTTTTCTGAGGTATTACATATTTTAAAATATGTAGAGCAATATTTCAAAATAGGAACTAGATATTTGGATTTTGTCATATGCTCGTATTTTAGTAATTTCTTTCTAATCCAAATGGATTGAGACAGAGAGATATCAAGTATTTTTCAAGGAACTCTTAAATTCTTCAATTGATATTTAATCACTTTTTAAACATTTCCTTTACAAAGTGGAATATGTAAAGCTCTAGTTGTAAGGAGGATATATTTTGAGGTTGCTTGGTACTGTGACTTTGTACCGATGCTAAGGTGTTTATGTGGTCATTGAAGATTATTTTTTCAAGTCATTAAGCACTTCCTGCTTAGTGATTTTGTCCCATTCATAGGGGATTTGACCTTTATCTATAAATTTTAGCTGATATTTTTCTTCCAATTTTGTTCTGAAGTGACAGACAAACCATTTCCAGTATGGCTGGGTGGATGAATCTGGTGTGATGCTCCATGTGGCATAATCCCCTCCTACCTCCCGATAGTTCTTAAATGGGATCATCCAATCATCTCTTAAAACAAGCAAATTATTACTTGCTACTAAACTAGTACAACAATCAATGACAAAGTGGTCTGTTCTATACCACTGGCCTCCACTGACAGCCTGAGGACGATGAAATGGAACACTGTGGTCTCCATCATGTTCAGGAATTGTGTTTGTACAAATTGCATTACAGAAGGGACACTGTTTCCAACATCCACAGAGATGTTCAGAGAGGATTTTCTCAATTTCAGGAACCATTTCTTCTATAGGCATACTTGACAAGTTCTGTTCCACCTTCTTCATTGCAGGATCCAAACTTGCACTCATGGCTTCTTTGAGAAAATCCATATCTTTTATCTCTTGGTGCTCAATGTTTATCAAGTCTCTTCGTGGGAAAATCAAGTTGTTCCCCAGGTGATCACAGAACAAATCCAGCCACCCAGATGCAGTGCTGCTTCTGTCTTTGGCTACTGCTGTGGATTCATGAATGGCAGAGAGGATGGTATTCTTGATGTCATCAAGACTTGTTTTGAATAAAGTCTTCATTTTTTTTATCTCTGTTTTCTGAACAGTACTTTTTGGTATAGTTCTCAATGTAACTCCTACAAAATGATTTTGGATTGTAAATGTATTGCCAATAATTTTCAAAATTTTCTTCTTCTGCTAGAGAGATGAGAATGTGTTTCTCCAGGTTAGACCTGTTTCCATTGAATGCAGGGCAGGAGGCTCTTATCTCCCCAGCTATTCTAGGGACCATTTTCCCCTGGATGGTAGCAGAGACAGCAGGAGTGAGCTTTTGCCACAGAAAATCTACAAAACATGTGATGGAGGTTGCACCTTGGCAGGAGATCTTGAAACTCATGAAAAAATCGTCTTTCTTTTGTTCTAGATATTTTACAGGATCATTTGCTCTCCTAAATGCCCTATGCCTTTCCTTAAAATGCTTTGTTGCTTTTTGAAATAAATATGAAGATAATTCAATGTTGTATTCACTTGTAAATGTATATCTATTCTTGGTGTGTTCAGATTTCCCTTCCTCTTCTATTATTCTCAGGATTTGATGGAAGTCACTTTGATCATAATCACGTTGTTGATTCGTAATATTTTCAATATATTCATTAAATCTTGAAAAAATACGATCAGTAGTCATATCAATGGATACTTTATCACAGGCCTCTAAACTCTTTGTGAAAAATACACCCTTACACATCTTGACATGTTTTCCAAAATCTAGCTGAAAATTCTTTCCAATATTTCTCTTTAGTTTTTCTACTATGTTTTTCTCTTTTCTGAAATAATCCAAAAGGATGTTTTCAGCATGCACATCAATTTTAGGCTCTGTGGCTTGAGGGAGATTTGAGGACACTTCACAAACCCATTTTCCCCAAAGTTGACTGAATTTCTCATATAATTCTTCATCACTCAACTTTTTACCTTTTACTCTTAAAGCCAAGTTTTGGCTCTTCTTCAATAATTCATTTTCATATACAGTCTTTTTCTGTTCTAGTTGTTCTTGATTTTTTTTGAGATGAATAAGCTCATGGGCTTTTCTCTTGGTGTCTGAAATAAGTGACTCTTTAAGGATTAGTAGCTTATTTTCAAAATAGGCTTTCCATTGGACAAGTATCTCTCTCTCTGGGTCTTCAGTAAAATATTTTTCAAGTACTTGCTTGATGGTTTCATATTTCTCTGTAACTGGACACTCAATTATGCTTGATGTGAGTGTCAGAATTTTTCTATTCTGAATCTGATTGTGAAGCTGGTTCTGCAAGTCCAACATATGACTCCGGAGCTCCCAGGTCCAGTGGTTATACATGGTTTCCAATTTGCTCATGGCCATGACCTCCCGGGTGTTTCTGAAACTGAAAATGAAGTTCTCACTTACCAGGGCTCTCCACAAATCTTGAACCCTGAATTTTACATCTGATATCTTCATGATGCTTCCCTTGGATTCCTGTTTGGCAGTTAAAAGAATTGTACTTTTCAGTTCCTGGACATTGTGGCTATAACGAGGATTGGGAGGGGCCATGGGGGGATTGCCATCCCAGAGGTGAGCAAAGTAGTACACGTGATTATTGACATCAAACTTGATGACATCACTGAAGTGAGTGACATCTGAGCACTCTTCTTGTTTAGCAGCCAGTGCTGCCATTTCATCTAGCCTCTGCTCTAACCGCCTTCGTCCTTCTGTAGTTTGGTCTTTAGCTGTCACTTCTCCTACATTCTGATGGACAAATATGCACCTGGGGGAAATTTTCACTTGTTTCATCCTCAGAAAGGCTTGGACAGCTATCTGTAGGATATCTTGCATTTCTGATGGATTCTCCCCAAATATATTGATCAGAGTCAAGTTTGCAAGCCCAATGACAAAGGTGGCTAACTCGTTGTCCCAGTTCTGGGATTTGTTGCTGAGTTCTGGGGCCCGAAGTCCTTCTGTGTCTACAACCAGCACAAAGTCAAAGCCAAGTTCCTCTGTGGATGTCTCATCTACCTTTAGGAGCTGCATATAGGCCCCCTTGGTACACCTGCCTGCACTTACACTGAACTGCAGCCCAAAAAGAGCATTCAGTAGGGTGGACTTCCCAGAGCTCTGCAGGCCAAGGACAGAGAGGACAAAGAGCCGTTTGTCTCCAAGTTTCTCAGAGAGCTTGTCAAAAACAGCTGCCATCCATTTTAAGGGCACATAGGAAGCATCTCCATCCATCAGCTCTATGGGGACACCAGCTATCATCAGGTCTGCAGCAATTTGGGGAAGGAAGAGAAAAACTATATCATTTGTGGAGGAAGTTTCTTCCAGAGCTTCATAGATCTGGCCCACCTCTCTGAGAAATTGCTCAATTCCTAAGGTATAGTCACTAATCTTCTTTTGGCAGAGTTCCAAAGAGTTGATGCTTTGGGAGCTTTGCTTTTCTGTTTTCACAATTGACCACAAATGAATTAGCTTTTCATGTAGGTTCTCCAAATGCTCTGCAGTCAACCTATCTAAAAACACACTCATCCATTGCAAGAAGTAGAGTGTGGTGTGAGTTTCTGAATAGCGGTAGAGAATTTGAAGCACAGAGAACATTACGTCATTGAGAGGAAAAGCTCTTTGCACCTGTTTTTGCCGAATTCTTTGTTTATCTGACTCAAGCTCACTCTTGTGTTGTTCAATGCTTCGATTTCCCTTCTCTCTCAGATGATAAAGTTCTTTGTCCTTCCTACACCAAAGTTGCCACAGTTGTCCCTGAAGCGGTAGGAAGGTTTCCTTCACCTTAGACAACTCTGTTTCTCTTAAAAGAGCCATTATAATCTGTGCCTTTTCTTTGCCTTCCTTACAATCTGTCTGGTCTTCATCAATAAGAAATCCTTGCTGGCGAGCAATTTGAGAACAGTCCTCTAGGCTGAGAGCTGTGTTAGAGAGCTCTAGCAAACGTCTGATGGTAGTTGTGAGCTCCTTTGTCAATTCTGCCTCATTTCTGTTCCTCAGGCCTATTTTCACTCTTGTACCAGCACTACTGGGTTTGGATTTTTCTTTGTCATCTAGCAAGCAGATCAATGATCTTGATGACTGACATAGGTCACAGACAATTTTTTGGTTTTGTTTGTTGTCATCAGAAGCTGACATGAGGACCACAATGAGAGAAGAGACCTCCTTCAGGAAAGTGAGCTGCCTTTTATGTTCCTTTGCATCTCTATGAAGATTCATGAAGGTCACACAGTTGTCAAACCTGTCCTCCACTTCCCCTCCAGGCCAAAACCAGCAGATTTCTACCACGCCTCCCATCAAGAGGCAGTCCTTGCTGCTTTCTCTGCAGTGTCGGTGGAAAAAGACATTATGTTTACGTTCACTGAGAAGACAGTTCATGATCTGAGATTTGGAAGCAGACAGGCCATTGCCCACCCTAATGAAGGACACAATGGGGGTGGAGACACAACACATCTGCTGACACTTATGACTGTTCTTCCCATGTGGTGATTTCTTTTCTTGCTGCCAACTTCTCCTAACTTTTCTGAGAGACCAGAGAGAGAATTCGATTTGAGAAGTGCAAGGATTTGGCACCAGGAGAGGCAGGGCAAATTGACAAGTAGAAAGTTTGGTCAAAATATATTGTCTGGCAAAATCATCTGCACAGTGATAAATGGTCATCTGGATATCCATGGGGTGAATGTGGGGCCTTGACTCAGTAGTCAAAGGATCAGTTAGAGTATCACTATCTTCAACAAAGTCTTCATATGGATCAAAACCCTCATATTCCTGACTGGAGGCACTTGGAGAAACCTTAGATTCTCTATTTCCATAGTCTTTAAAGACAAGGTATCTCAGTCCATAATCCAGCAACATTAGCTTCTGAAGGAAATAAAAGGGAAGTTCCTTTTCAGAATTGGGCTGAGTGTTGTAAAGGGAAGTCTTGTAGATCAGATGAAATTTAGCTTTACTCATTTTTTTAGGGTAGTAATGTTGTAGGCCTAGACGCTGGAGTAAGTCTAGGAAGGCTTCATTATCTATTTCCTCATTTGTGTTATTTTCATTAATATCTGGTTCACAGGGCCATTTATTTTCATGGAAAAGTTTTAGTAGCTCTCTTTCAACGTCATCCCTTTTCAAAGAAGAGATGGTGGCTTCATAATCTCCATCAATGAGTAATCTCAAGTTTCTTTCTAGGTTTTCCCAATCATAATCTTCCTCAAATCTAGTGAGGACATGTACAACTTCTTTAGAAAATAATTGTCCCATGTGTTTTATTATAAATTCCATGCGTTTTGTCTTCTCTTCTGTAGATAGAGCTCTTAATTCAGCTGTGGCTGTCAGACCTGTGAGCACCAGGAATGCATGGGCCCTATAGCTGGAAATACTTTTGAGCTTCTGGTATTCATTAAAGGCAGTTTTCATTTCATCCAGGAGGAAGTTTAATTCACCAGGCCCCAGGAGAGGCTTAAAAATATTGCTTCCCACCTGATATCCTGCACCAGCTGCAATGGAAAGTAGCAAGAGCTGAGTGTCTGGCTGCTCTGTTGCTTGCAAGTGGCTCAAGAAGCTGTTGAGAGCCAAGCAGACCTCATATGTGGCCTTTCTTTGAGCTTCTTCTACTTTTTCTTGGACCTTCACTTCCAAGAATTCTTTGTGTGTTTTTGTTAAGTTTTCAATGAATTCAGGAAATCGGGAGATGTGGACTTGCTCTTGCTCTGAATCTGACTGTTTGATCCAGTGCATAATGGAGTGAGTCTGAGGAAAATTTTCCACTTTGTAGATGTGAGGATCTAGAAGGCTGCACAACTGAATTTTAATATAATTTGTTTTACAATTGGTAGACATTTTGCAAAAATTGATGGTATTGACTAGAAAAGTCTGCAGATCCTTATCTGTGAGGCATAGGTTAATCCAAGTGTCATTTACTTTTGTTTTTTGACTCAGTGTTTGCTTAAAATTTATCAGCTTTTGAAGGTGTTCTTCAGGATCAGAGACTTCCCAGGACTTCACAGCATCTAGGAAAACTCTAACCTCTTGCCTAACACTCAGTATCTCCTCTCCCTCTTGGATTTGGGAAGTAAGGCCAGTCAGAGCAGTGTAGTTGTCTTTCAGACACTTAGCTACCTTACATGGATCCTTAAAATCACTTCTGTGGCTGGAGAGGATGATGTCCCAAATAGGCACCAGCTGGAATCCCCGGTCAATGACACACCAGGTTTGATTGCTGGCAACAAGGCCAGCTTTCCATTGAGCAAGGTCATCTGCTTCTGGTGGTCCACCTGTCTTGGACACAGATAATTCGAATTTGGTTTGGAGGTTTTGAAAAGTTTTGTTCTGAATAGCTGCTTTTGAATGTGAGTCTGACACATTCATACCTGCAGCAACATTCATTCCAAAACCATGGTAGCCACCACTTATGTAAAAATCCAGGGCCTCTATTGCCTGCTGCTTTATATCAGCTAGGTGATAATTTTGGAACCCCTTTGAGACAGCCTTCCACCAGTAGATTCCTCCCAGGTGCAGAGGGCCTTGGTTAGCATGAGAGCCAAACCTGTGGAAGAATCTTTCACTCCAGTGTTTCAGCACCTGGGATTCCTGGGAGTCTGTAGTCTGATCCATAAGGTCTTCAAGGCATTTCAATTCCTGAAGAGCAGCATTGGACAACTGCAGCTGATCAATGGGGAAGTGGCAGGATGCCATGGGAGTGTATCTGAACTTGGTTGAGCAGAAATAAGAGCACTCAGAATTTGTTAGGTGGGTTTGCTTGGATTCTGAATGTTTGCTTTTATCCAGTTCAGTTTCTAAGCTAAATCCCCAACCTCCACCCTTGGCTGAAGTAGTTAAACTGAAGCCTAAATTCTCCATAGACTGGGTGAATATGACTTCTGCTTGAGAAGATGTAAATTCTTCAGATTTCATCAATGTGCCCTGCTGAGGGCCAAGGAGTGAGAACTCCTTGGGGACACTGAGTAGCTCCTCTCTCCTCTGTATCAGGTCCATGTGGTGGCAGGTTTTGTATATTCCCTGCAGGGCCAGCCCTCCAGATGCCCATCTTACCAGATCTCTATCTGGGAGGTTTGGCCTGTTGGATGGCATCTGCTCCATAGGACTGAGTTCTTTCTTCATGATTTCCATGATTTCCCTTAGGGGCTTTGGAGGCTTCAGCCTGTTCTCTTCAGGGATCTCCATGGCTTGCCTCAGCTCTGCTTCCTTTCTCTTCACTGCCTCTTCCTGTCTCTGTCTCCTTTCTGACATCAAGTTCCTCTGCTCTTTCACTGCTTGTTCTGCCTGCTTCTCCTTTTTTCTCTCCACTGGTGACTCCTGTAACTCTGCAAGACTATTTGAGTGGGACAGGTCAAGCAGCTTCTCCAGGGCCCTTTTCTCCCATGGATATTTTACCTCATATTTCAGCTTCTGGAGGTCTTTTTCTTTTAAATAACTCAATGACTGGGCACAGGTCACACCCAGGACTTCCTTCAGCTTGATCAACCAGTACTCAAC
Organism: Ictidomys tridecemlineatus; assembly: GCF_052094955.1. NCBI lineage: Eukaryota > Metazoa > Chordata > Mammalia > Rodentia > Sciuridae > Ictidomys > Ictidomys tridecemlineatus. The sequence goes on along the minus strand of NC_135480.1, from coordinate 56,455,445 downwards.
TTCCAGTCCTACTTCTCTGAGCATCTCTGGAAGATCTTGCTTCCTTTTGCTTCTGAGGAGAGGCTCATCAGGCATCTGCTCGCTTGTGTCCATGGCTGTGTGAAAAAAAGACATTCAGTTAGTGTTGACTGGGTCCTGAGATTAGGAAGTGTCAGCCACATGATGAAAAGTATGAATGTATTAGGAAAGCTAGTCTCAAAGTTCTTCTCAACTCCTGCTTTACTTATATAAAATACATT